>NW_022589717.1:40725508-41068327 GCF_004348235.1 Phoca vitulina
GCCCAACTGGTTTGATTCTTAATAAGTTTGTTATAGAAAATTCAAAAAGTAAAAGAAGAAGAATACAAAAGCATCTGTGTCCCCATGAAAACATAGATAGTGCTGTTAACTTCGTGATAGATATTGCATAAGTCTTTTTTCTATCTGTGTCACTTTATTATTATGTAGTTCATAAATATACACATCTCTACTCATTCTGAAACAGCAAAATAATATTTTGTAATCATCTCCCTACTTAACAGTTTATCAACAACACAGGCATATTTCCTTTGTCATTAAATATTAATTATATTATTATAATTGTATTAATTTACTTGTTATTTGTTATATGTTTTAATATGTTAATATATTTTAAGTAATTTCATATTATATATTATATATCAATCTACAACCAATATGTGGCTTTCAAGTTTCCCATTGTGTGGATTTATTTATTCAATCTTCTATTTAATATTTTCAAATATAAACAATACTATCATGAGTATTCTCCATAAAAAAATGTGCAACACTGTGATCTTTTTCAATAATATTTTTTTATTGGAATATAAATTTTTAGATCAAAAACTTATATATTTAAATGATGTGGATATGGATTTCTCCATTGAAATTATTTACCAATTTATTCTGCCACCATAGTATAAGAAGAGTCCATTTTTAAGTCCAAGAGAAAGACAAATACCAAATGATTTTACCTACATACGTGGAATTGAGAAACTAAACAAATTAAAAAAGAGACAAACAAAAAACCCAGACTCTTAAATACAGAGGACAAACTGGTGGTTACCAGAGGGGAAGTAGGTGGGGGGGTGGGTGAAATAGATAAAGGGGATTGAGTACATTTATCATAATGAGCACTAAGTAATGTATAGAGGTATTGAATGATTTTATTGTACACCCCAAACTAATATAACACTGTATATTAATTATACTTCAATTGAAAAAATAAATAAAGCACATCAACCATTTGAAAAAGGAAAGAGGGGCACACTTTTTCAACACTTTTAATAGTAGTATTCAAATAGCAACAACCATATATTTTTTTCCTCCTCAGTTCATCATGTGGACATAAAGAATAGCTAATTCTCTTTGTGAATTACAGTGACAGACCAAAAAAACCCAAAAAACAAAAAAAAAACAAAACCTCAAAAAATTAGCAATATTGAGAATATCCCAGTGTTATCATATGCTAAGGACATATATGCATCGGAAAAGGTCAACATCATAATATTCAATATTCTAAATATAACAATTATATATACAGCTTTGATCATAGGGAGATGATTGATATCACCATATGGCTTACAGAAAAAATCAAGTTTTGTTTCGTTTTTGTTTTTGTTTCCATCTACCCATTTGAGATGCAGGACACTCAGTTCACTGGACTTCCAATATAGTTTACAGAAGTTCACGGCATGCTTTATTTATTCCAAGAAATCCCTCAGAGAATTAGAATATTCAATGCTGGCCACTTCAAATTCTGATCCTTTCACAATTTGAATGCAAAAAACATTTACATACATATTACAGTCAAGACTCAGTTAAGCTGATTTACTTGTGTTTCATCAAGTCAATTGGAATTATTAAATTTAAAATTCATAGGAAGAAAGCTAAAACTCAGCCCTCTATTTTTATTAATATACTTTAATATTTTCAGAAAATTACATCAGTATTTCAAGAACTCATATTTATTGCATGCTACAAGAAAGCATAATATAGGAAAAAGTAATGACTAGTAAAAACAATTTTTTCGAAACAAACCTACTTCTGAAATGGTATGTTAAAATAGATGAATCAGTATGGAATTGTATAAGATTAATATTCTCTGTTGTAAGCTTTCTGTCTTTATTTTATCCTTTTTTTCTTTTTTCTACTTTTATTTTCTTTTTAACATCTGACTTTTGCTATAGGATGATGATTTAGTTAAATATTCCTTTGAATAAAGAGTAGCTCTCTATCACACTATGAGTTCTTAATAAATATTTGCTTAGTGAGTTCATGAATAATGAAATAGTTATTCCCTTTATTTTATTTAATTTAATGCCATTTGTGATACTCAGTTCACAGACAGGGTTTACATCAAGTGAGAGTACATAGAATATCAGTTTAATATAAAACAAGAGAGAAATGAAACCTCAAGTGATAAAGAAGTGACTCCCAAATTCCTGCGTTATAAACAGTCTCTCATTCCATAGAATTACTGGGAATTTGTGTCTAAACACTATGACAGAACTTTTCTATAAAATTAGTCAAAGTAAGAGGAAGTGCCAAGTAAGCAATTATCATAGATTTTTTTAAAAAAAGAATTGAACATGATTAGAGTGCGGTAAAACTTAGGAACTACTTATGTAAGATTTGCCAATAAATAATCTTTAAAAAAGGTAAAAACAACTTTATTTCTCATGTTCAAACAAAAAGGGCAGAAATTTTACTAAAATGTCACTAGCATCTAGATTAAATTTCTGGTAAATTTTCAAATTAAACATTTGTCATTTAAAAAGTCATTATTAACTAGAGCTAGTAGCTTTAGGTTTACAGAATAATAGGTCTTTTAAAGATGCAAGAAAAAATGTTTGTAAAATAGTCTGAGTACACAATTACTACCTACGATATACACTTAGTATTTAATGACATCTTTATATTTTATGATAGAATGAACACTCTTTTATTATTACATAAAAAAAAAATCATGGATGAAAAATCCTAGTGGCAGAAGCAACTTTACTAGTGTAGCCATATTCAAACAATATAGCAGTATAATATTAGAATGTGGTAGAAATCTCACTGCATGACATCTGAATCTGGTTCATAAGAGGCAAAACAGCCTCTGCCTGGTTCTTATGGGACATGGTCACTTGCCTTCGAACCCAGTCATCATGTTCCATGTTGTGAGGGAGCCAAACAGCCACATGCAAAAGATATTCATAGGTATTTTGGCCACAGTCCCAGCTATGGTCTCAACTGAGAGCTAATACTCACTGACAGACATTGAGTGAAAGAGCCGTCATTAAACTGTAGCCCTCACTTGAGGCCAGTGGAGTGGGGAGAAATTGACCCTTCTGAGCCCTGCCCAAATGATAAACATATAAGCATAATAGAAGTCACTAAGTTTTGTGATAGATTTTTATAGAACAATAGACAACCGAAAACATAAGAATCAAGTTTACATACTACACATTGTTAGTGTTCTGCAAAAGTGATACAGAGAAGATGCAAGAGCATAATGATATGGAGAAGAGTTATAAGAAAAAAAAAGAGATATGCAAAACAAGAACGAATGATTCCAAATCATGGTAAAGCTAAGAGAGAATGTGGCTCTGACATGGCAGGATATAGGATGGTAGCTGTTTTATGACTGTAAAAATGATCAAGTAATATTCAAAGAAGCACAGTCAGACTCTTAGTAAAGTCCAAGAACTAAAACAAGAGATTTTTTTTTGAAAAATGTTTCTTTTTGTATATTTTGGGTACTAACTCTTTACCAGAGATGTCATTTGCAAATATCTTCTCCCATTCAGTAGGTCATCTTTCAGTTCTGTTGGTTGTTTCCTTCACTGTGCAGAAGCTTTTTATTTTGAGGTAGTCCCGACAGTTTGTTTTCGCGCTTGCTTCCCTTGCCTCAGGAGACACATTTAGAAGAATGTCACTACAGCTGATGTCAGAGACATTACTGCCTGTGTTCTCGTCTAAAATTTTTAGTTTCAGGTCTCACATTTAGGTCCTTAATCCATTTTGAACATATCTTTCTGTCCTTTTTCTCTCCATTTGTGGAATAGTTTATCAAAATGGAAGTTTTTGGCTTAAATAAAAACAAAATTGAATTTCTTGGTTGACTAGTAAGTGACAAATCCTCAGACACTTGAAGTAAACTGTAAGCGACCAAAGAACTTACATGCAAAATGAAAGCATTTAAAGAATGATTCAAGAATTCAAAATTTGTAAGATAGGTACTGCAATGAGGAGTACCTCTGGTTTATAATATTTTCAAAACAAATTTTAGAATGGGATAAAAATCATCTAATTTTAGCCCCAGATCCACATATATGGGTCATGAGTTCACGCCACTCCTAGGTTGGATGTTTGTAGTAAGCATTACCAGACCTATTAATAATAAGAAGAAAAAGTAGCCTTACCAAGTCGTCACTCAGACATCTTTAAAAAACAATATTATGCAAGATCTCACCTTAAATATTTTCTCCTATTTCCTATTGCCCATATTATAGTTTCTCATGGATTCTTTGGCACTGTATCAGCCATATACTGGAATACTTAATAACGAGGATATGCCCTGGACAAACCAATTATTTCTGTAACAAATTGACAAGAATTGCAACATAAGCAATGATAATTGGGTTATTGTTAAACTCCAGATATGTCAATTGTCTCATTTTTCACTGAATGATTGCTCACTGATTGATTTTTTTTTCATGCAGAGAAAACAGCAAACAACTGTAGTTTTCCTGAAATTACTTACCTACTTATAGCTCCTCTTTATAAGAAAGGTACTTAAGAGCCCTAGGTAAATGTTATTCAGTGATGCAGGAAATATTGGCCAACAAATTTAAAATACATTATCTTATAATGAATCATCAACCCTCAGGAAAATTAAATCACAACAAAATTTTGAGCAGATGCCTTCAACTTTTTGTGATATATGTGTATTGGATTAACACTGGAATTTATCTGTAACATATTTTAGTTGTCATAACTACTGGCAATTTGCCTTAATTACAGATATTAGAATTATTTTTCAGTAACATATATGTAACAGTCATATGGCTTTCTGTAATAGAGTAACCCAAACCCTGGTTGAAAGTATGAAGGTTCTAGAGGGAAAGTAGTGTAGAAAATAGATAATACTGCTGTTCTTATGGGATTATATTCTTGCATGGGAGAAACAGTGAATAAACAAGTAAACAAACAAGTAAGTTAGATATGCATAACAATATATACAATGAAGAATTTAAAAAGGGTATTGCACAAAGATTGATGGAGCGGGGACTTCAGATACATTGCAGAAACTGATTGATGTGAAGGAGGCAGCTTTGCACAGGTTGAAAAGGTATTATTCCAAGCAAAGAGGAAACAGTCCTGTTGTTTAAGAATCAAAAAGAAGGTCAGTGTCCTAAATATAGTCAATAAATTGTGTGTGTGGTGGGGGAAGCATCTCTACTTCTTTCCTCAAATTTACTTGAAGTATAGGTTTTGCTAATGGCTGTTAAAGATGGGAGTTTTAGTTTTGATTATTATGTAGACTGCCAGCAGAGAGGGAAACATTAGTGAATATTATTGAGACAAGACTGAACTCTAGTAAACAGTGTTGAGCTAAATAATGGGAAAGGAGAATCCTACTTGAAATACTAATGAACAAATTTTGTCTACTTATACTTCAGTTTTATAAGCTTCCAATATCATGAATGTATAAATTGACAACTGTTTCAGTTGCATTCTCCCTGGCAATTTGTCCAGGCAAATATTTACTCATTCATATGTGCTTCCCTTTTCTACATCCACATTCTATTTCTCTATTGCACGCCTTTTACTCCTTCCCAAACATCAATACCATGAGGAGAAAGGGAGGTCCTAAAGAGCTCTGATTTTCTTTTTGAACAATTATTTCTTATTATTCTTTAGCAGATTATGCCCAATAAACCAAGCTACTTTTTTTAATCTTAATGTTATCAGCTTAGTAAAATATTTAACATCTTTCCCAAATGAATAATGAAACCTGATTCTAATATTGAAAAAAAAAAAAAAGGAGAATGGGTTCCTTTTACCTAATTCTACTGAATAAACACAAAACCATAACAGAAAAAGAATGGAAGGCAAATAATAGGAATAGCAATAATTAGCCACATTAACACTATAACTGTTTTTCATAGTCCAGTTCAGTGTTTTAATTTGTTATGTACTTTTGTTTCATTATTTTCTATATAGCCTGCACTTTTTAAATACTAAAGGAAATAAAATCAAATATCAAAAAAAAATTATTGTGGGGTGCCTCGGTGGCTCAGTCGGTTAAGTGTCTCCTTTTGGTTCAGGGCGTGATCTCAGGGTCCTGGAATCGAGCCGGAAGTTGTCCGGCTCCCTGCTCAGCCAGGAGTTTGCTTCTCCCTCTCCCTCTGCCCTTTGCCTCTTCTCTGGCTCTCTCATGCTCCCTGTCTCTCAAATTAATAAATAAAATCTTTAAAAAAAATTATTGTGGAACAACAGATATTAACAGATATTGACTCTGTTAACATTAGTGTTATTATATGGTGTACGAAGACAATTGTTTAAATTAATGAATATAAACAAAGTCTAAGAAATGTTTTCCAGAGAAATGTAGTTGGCTTAAATTTATACTGCCACAAAGTATTATGGGGATTGGATCAAGACTTACAATCATCAGAAATAGTTAATATTTGTTATAATAATCATAATTGCATTGAGATGCTCTCAGTCGAGGGAAAAACTGTAGGTAGTTGAAATTCTTCCAGAAGACAGCTGCTTGGACATGTCAGGAAACTAATTAAAAATTTCCAGAATGAGGGTAAAGCTGAGAGGCCAAGCTGAACATGTGAGAACCATGCTGAGTTTGAGATGGCACGAATCGCTACCAGCTTACTCTCTAGTAAGAAACAGTTCGCTTTCTTACAAGGGCAATGACAGCCCATAAAGGAGCACTGGCCACAGGGCAACTAGTCTTCCTTCGATGAAAGTTCCCCGGAGAAATACGCAGCGGTGAGATTTTGAGGTAAACATACCATAGATCATCATCCTGACAGATGAACTCTCTGGAACTGTTTAGTGACAGATTGCTTGTTAATAAATAGCTTGTTAATAAGTAGGACGACTGAGACTTAAATGTCGATGCGGAGTCAAAGGTCAAATCTGTCAATCTGCTTATCTTGAATGTTTGTCCTTCGTAGTTACTACAGGTTTTTCTTAAATAAAAGGTGAAAAAAATATATATTTTTATATTTGAAACGATAATTAATAGATAAACAATTTGTCTTTTCAATAAATCCTAGGATCAGGAAGTACCATACAAGCTCCAAAATGCCCTAACATATGCATTATCAGCCAATGTCTATGGTAGATACATTAGAAAAAAAAAAGTCCTTTAAAATAATTTATCTTCTTTAACCTTTGACATTATAATTACCATGGACAATTTTACTAAGTGGTCTGAGACTTGACAGTATTCCCAGCCAGGAGGTGAGTAATGGAAGTAGGATTTTTGATGAGCTTTAATTGGTTGTTGAGCTTGAGGAGTTATATGAACTGAAGTTAAATAAGCAATTTCATATATTTTAAGTCCAAAATGACCATCAGCCTCCACAAGGTCATCAAGTGAATTCAAACTCAAACATTTTGGGGAAATGCTGTTTAAGAGACTTTTTGTGGCCCTCTCAAAGTTGAATGTGTTCAGCTACATAAATACATTAGCACTAACTGGTCCTTGTCAGAAAACCAGGCTTTGTTCAACCATGGATTTGGCTAGATTTAAGATATATACAGAAGCAAGTTGCATAAAGAAGTGCAGAAAAAAAAAAAAAAAAGAAATCACATTTAGAGAAGTCTAAAAAGGAGCTTCCGACTGATAATATGAGGACATAGGTATAAAAGCAACATTAGAGATAACAGACTGTGTGGAACTCCCTTGAACCAAACTTCCTTTTTTTAGTATATTTACATATACTAATTTACAGCAAGATCATATATATATATGTATGCATATATATATATGCTCTAAAAACCTATACAACTGTCACTATACAAATATGACCTTTTATGTATATTGTAATCAACAGATCATGATAATTTACTTTAAATTAATATGAAACAATGAGGTGATGTATATTTTTTTTTCAGGTATAAAATAAGACTAAATCTGAAACCCCCAAATTTGATTATATATACTCACAAAAGTGGAAAATTTGTACCCATCTTGGCTATTGATTAAAGTGTTTTCAGAGGTAATAATCTCATCTTCCTTTTGTATTATATTTCAGAAATCATTTGTTGGCAACCGTCTTTTGCTTGTCTTCCTCACTGAATGAAGTAGATACAATGCTTGGTAAAAATTGCTAGATATGTGATTATTCTATGACATAAAGCTAATGTCGATTAGGATGGTTTTGTTTTCGTATTTGGAAAATTGCAGGTAGTCTTGAAAATAGCTTGAAAGTACACATCTCAAATTACTGCCACTGACTTCCTACCTGCAAGCAATGAAGGTTGGGATGCTGAAAACAGCACAACCATGAGCAGAGGTGAGATTTTGATTACCTGGAAAGAAGATGCACAATGCATATTTTTGTTGTTGAATATAACTAAAATATCTGTTATCTGTGATCGGTGTCTATTGGATTAAAACCTGTAAGAATATCCAAGACCAGAAATTTGAAGAGGCATAAGAAACACTTATCTTTCTGGAAGGAATGATGAAAATTGCAAACAACTTGTAGTCATCAGTCAGATGATAAGATATTCAGTTAAAAAAGCAATGCATAAAGATTCTTAATTTGGAGTTTCCCAGGTTTTCTCCAACAAAATGTTAATAAAAACCTATAAATGGATCTCTTTTAACAGAGCATACACATACTCACACACACACACACACACACACACACACTACTGAGAAGGAAATTAATCTCAGAAGAGTTAAATTACTGATATGTCAGAACTAAGATTTGATTCCATCTGTGACAGGCTCTAAAATCCCTGTCCCTAGGGCACCTGGGGGGCTCAGTCAATTAAGCATCCAACTCTTGATTTTGGCTCAGGTCTTTTTCTTTAAACTAATCTGCAATAAAAATATAAATGAAAGCTGTGTCAGTGAAATTATTTGTAAATTCTGTAGTTCTTTTGAAAGGGAATTTCTGTTAACATTTTCAAAATGAATTTAAAACAAAGAATAACTAGAATAACTGAGGAAGTGGAAGCTCATCAATACTTGGCTTAGGAAGTGTGGAGTAGTTGCATAAAGACCAGAGTCTGCAACATTGCAATGATTATTCATGCTCTGCAACATCCTGCCAGGATGAACTAGTTCAAGGGTCATCAGGAGGATATACAACATAATTACAGGATCATTTGAATGAAAAAGTTTCACCTTCAAAGTGGTGACACAATCGATAATCAATAGAGAGACAGGGAGTTAGAGCATAATCACAATGAGAGCCACTTAACCTGAGTGATTACCTCTTAATTTCTGAGATAATGATAGAATGGAAGAAAGGAAGCTAGATCTGCATCAGCAATTTCATTTAGAGAAGTGTTAACAATTGGGAAAAGGTTTCTAGGCATAAATTAGTCATTTTTTTTTCAAAAATAAGACCTGACATTTTTTCATTAGTGTATTTTTCTTTACATAGTTATTTAAATTTAATTAGTGTGTCATACTGTGAATGTCAAAGTCTCAACATTTATCAGGTTGGCCAGGGACATTTGAAATAGTCTTTCATCGTGTGCAATAGGAATTTGTTCAGTGGTGACTTTGGAATAAGACCTACAAGAGCACCAAAGGCCAGATATAAAGGAGGCACAGGTAAGTCTTTCCAGTGCTTCTTCTTCCCCTTTTCTGAAGAGGGCAGGATTGGAAAAAACTTTATTCATTAGTCATTCTACTTAATCTTTTGGCAAAGTTATAACAGGAAATGAGTAACAATCCACAATACAGGCAATCCAATCATTCTCACCATAAGGGCAACAAGATACTTACTCAAATAAGCACCATTTATGATGCCTCCTTATTTTTGTTGCCTTTTAATTTTAACCTTTAAGACAAGAGAAGAATGAGCAAATGAAAATCTGTATTATTGTTTTTGGATAAGAAAGCTGCATCATAGTGTTAATTCTACTAGTGAAAATTCATAAATTTGCTACATTACCAATAAAAACAATAACAGATTTTTTTCCTGAAATAAGCAAGGATTATTTTCTTGTACTTAACTATATATTTTGTTTTGTTTATTGAAGAATGAGATATTTTGTATGTATGCATATTTTTATGCAAATGTAATTTTCTTGGATATTGCATTCTAAGCACTATACTTTTATGATCCATCCATGTTGTACTTTATACACATTTAATCTGTTGTTTAATAACTGTTGCTAATATTCCATGGTGTGCATACACCGCATTTTACTTATCTACTCTGCCAAGCATAGATAACAACATTGCCTAAGATGCCTGCCTGCCAGATATAATATTGTGACAATATTCTGGTGCCTCTGTACTTATGCGACGGAGCATTTCTATGTGATAGATACCCAAGAGTATAAATTATTATTCATAAGTGTGCCAGAATGTTTTCCAGAATGACTCCATCAGTCTACATTCCCATTACTTTTAGTAATTCTGGAATCCTATCCTTACTTCTATCTCATTATTTTTAATTTTGTTTAGGTCCTAAATTACAGATGCAATGACTTCAAAGTAGGTTTTCCAGTATTCTGGCTTATCTCTTCTAATTAATATCATACCACCCATACCAGTGCCAGAGTGATCATTCCAAAGACATATCTGATTATGGTACTTTCTCTTGCCTTCTCTCTTTCTGTGGATCATCTTTGTCTTCAGAATAGAGTCAAAATCTTTATGTGTATAATTTGTTTCAAACTTTCTCTCTTCCCCACTGCCTATGCCTCACATCCACAGCCTCTGCCAAACACAAACAAATACATAAAGGACTATTAACCAAGTCATTGGAAATCTCTTGTATTCATAGTTCAGTAAATATTTATGTATGTTATATTTACTGAGAGTGATATCATATGCAAGGCAATAAGTTCATCAGAAAGTCTATAACAGAGAGCTGGCTGGAGATGGGCTGTTTTCTCATAGAATTTACATTTTAGTTTGGGATATTAACAATGAACAAGTAAACCACCAAATAAAAGAAAATAAATAAAAGAGTAGCAGAGTGCAAGGCTATATGTATTTTATGTATTCCTTTCTTAATATTTTGTACATGCGAGACCATCTTCCTGGAAATTCCATTTCTCTTTCTTTCTTTATATTCCCATTGCAAATTGTGTGTGTTTCCCTCCTTCTCTATTGAAATTGTATTTGTTTTCCCCACTGCAAAGTACTTAAGTAAGAGACTACAAAAGGGTCTATTATTTTCATTGTATATTCAATGTCTAGCAGATATGTCAATGAAAAGTTAATCAATATTTGCTGAGGTAATTAGTATATAAAATTATCTATCAATGAATAATTGCATAATTTATTAATTATATATTATATACTTAGCACTCTGGTAGATTTTATAGTGAAAGCATCAAAAAATGAGAATGTATCCTCTTTAGGGAAGTTGTAATACACTTGTATAAAGAGCTAAAGGTCATGGTACAATATTCTAAATGGAAAAATATTGTAAAGAAAGAAGAGATAATGGTGTATAACCATATGGGAATGTGTCGTAGATCAGCTGGAAATCAGTGGGCTTTAAAGGCTGAGTGGAATGTACACACGTAGACGATATAAGGAGTGTGTTCCAAGGGTGAGAATGTTCAGAATGTTCATGCCTAAGCATGACATTTGAGAAACACACTAAGCACAATTAAATAAACTGGTACTGAGTACACAGTATGTTCTAAACTAGAATGTACAGTCTCTGTGAATATAGTGATAAACCCAAAGGCTAGTGGTGTGACCACTTTGACTTAAGTGAATAATTCAAGTTGGAGAGTGGGAAGATATAAACTAAGTCTGAATAAAGATAATGGTGATGGTGGATGTTCTTGAAAGCCAAGCGAATAAGCACAGCACTGAATTTTAAGCAATAGACTTGAAGTTGAGACATTTTATACGATAAAGCCATGCAAGAAAAAGTTAACTTGATCACAGTGTGCATGATTATTATTAGCTATGAACAACTAAAATGGGAGCTGGTACCTCCCATCTGTTAGAATGGCTATTATCAAGAAGACAAGATATAATAAATGTTGGTAAGGATATGGAGAAAAGGGAACCCTTGTGCCTTGTTAGTGGGAATCTAAGTGGATACAGCCACTATAGAACAGTATGGAGATACCTCAAAAAAATAAAAATAGAACTACCATATGATATAGCAATTCCACTCCTGGATTTACATTTGAAAGAAATAAATCATTATCTCGAATAGATATATGTACCCCCACGTTCACTGTATCATTTGTACAATAGCCAAGATATGGAAACGACCTGAGTGTTCATCAACAGTTGAATGGACATTTATAAAAATTAAATAAAATATAGTTCAGACTTTAAAAATAAGTATATCTTGCCATTTGCAACAATATAAATGAAATTTGAGTTCATTATACTAAATGAAACAAGTGAGACAGAGAATGACAAATACTGTATCATCTTGCTTATATGTAGAATCTATAAAATCAGAACTCAGAAGCAGAAAAGTATGTGGTTACCAGGGTGAGCTGGAAAAGATGGGGAGATGTTAGTCAAAGGGTACAAATTTCCAGTTAGAAGATAAGTACATCCTGGGGTTGTAATGTACAACATGGTGACTATAGTTAACAGTACTGTATTATATATTTGAAGTTGCTGAGAGTTGATTTTGAAAGTTCTTACCACATGCACAAAAAAATTATAACTATGTGAGGTGATGAGTGTGTTAACTAACAATGTGGTAATCATTTTGCAATATATACATATATCAAGTCATCATGTTGTATACCTTAAACTTGCAAAATGTTATTTGTCATATCAATAAAACTGAAAAAAAAGAGAGAGAAGTGCCAGTTAGAAAACTCTGTTCAGTGATAGGAATTTTATGTAATAGTGGCAGAGGAAATATAAAGGAAGACCCAGATGTTAGAGATATTTTTAAAAAATAACAATTCAGGGGCACCTGGGTGGCTGTTGGTTAAGCATCCGACTCTGGATTTTGGCTCAGGTCATGATCTTGGGGTAGTAAGATAGAGCCCAGCTTTGGGCTCTGTGCTCAGTACAGAGTCTGCTTGAGATTCTCTCTCTCCCACACCCTCTGCCCCTCCTCTCCACTTGTGCTTTCTCACTCTCTCTCTCAATAAATAAATAAAATCTTTAAAAAATATAATAACAATTCATGCTTGATTGGGTATTAAGACTCAAGTAAAGAGATGAGCTAAAATCACCTCAAGATTTGTAGTTTTAGTCTAGAAATAGGTACCCAAAATATATATACAGAGATAACTTTTTTCCCTGTGTGTTTATTTTTATACCTACTGAGTTGAAATAGAGAAAAAAAAAATCTATAGTTAGTTGAAAATATATGTGAAATAAAAAGCACACAATAAAAGCAAAATGCTAATGAAATAAAAAAGAAGGATATCAGTATTTTTTTGCATCATTGGATTAATTATATTTGCCATTGCACCAGGGCTTTTTCATTTCATTTTCTGCTATCTATAATATGTTTCATGCTCAATTTATCAAATTTATGTATATTACATACAAAATTTGTTCTAATAAAACTATTTGAACAACACTGATTACAAATTAAACTCGTTAAATTCTCTTACAATTTAAATATACAATAATGCATTTATATTGTCTGATTTTTTAAATTTCCCCAACATCTTAAATAATAATAAAACCTATAAAAATACTTTAAGTCTATTCTAAACTACAACACTAGTGGTTTGATCCATGTCATCATTTTTCTGTTTTGAATTTTATACCTTCTAGGAACTATAACAATATTTACACAACATTTTCCAGGGTTATGGTAATCTTAAAGCACCCCTCCTCCCCATTCACTCCCAGCCGCCAAAAAAAAAAAAAAAGAAAAAAAAAAAGTCTCAGGCCAGATCAGGTTATGAATCAGTGTATTCTCATTGACCCTAAATATTTCACATTTAATTCACGTTATCAAGTTTAGCCTCCTTTTTATGGTAAACTTCACTTGCTAGATGAGTAAGACTCTCAAGTCTTATGCTTTTATTTAAACTTTAAGTTATCACATCATATTGTTCACTCCCCTACTCACTAAACGTTGTATTAAGTCACCCTTGACCATTATTGCATAACCAATTTATTTATCGTAATGATGTAGCTACCTGATTTATTATCATTATTTCAAAAATTACCAATATCTTATTAATCTTATGCACAGAAATCATGTCCTAGGAGATGAGGATGTACTTGTGCCTTAAGTTTCACTTGTTAGAGCATTTAACTAATGCATCATCTTGAAACACACTATTGAATACTGTTTCATTACAGGCATGAGTGCTAGTTTCTGACTCAAGACATGGAAAGAACTGCCTTGCAAAGGGTCCAATTGGCTTAGGTTGAGTTAAAGTATAAGCCATAATCTTGGTACTGGTTGAGCACTGGTGATGCATAAAAGTATTGCTACTTCTGGGCCATTTCTAGAGTCAGAGAGGGGAGAATGTATGCCATTTAAGATTATGAATTTCTATTAATTTTCCAATTCCATACATAATGTAGACTCCATCTTTATTATAAAGGTTTCATTTCCCAGTAAGGCTTCTTTCATATAATGGCAATCTCAAAATAAATGTGTCAACTGAATAAAAGCTGAGAACAGTGTCAAAGAATTAAAAAAAAAACACAATAAGAACTGGTTAATGCATTTATTAATTAGTCAATGTTAAACAGAAGGATACCAGCAATACCATGGGATTATTGTTATGGACAAAATAAAATGATGAAGGAAGGATTAGATAGTAAACAAATGGAAAAGGCTGAACCACACCTTACATTGTCACAGGCAAGGAAGAGAAATACTTAGGATATTCATAATACAGTGCATATGTAAAAGAAGAAAAGAAGTAGCCAGTAGAGAGACCATGATCTAAGATTCTGGAAAGGGAATGGTCAAACCTAAGAAATGTGGATATAATGAATTTGGAGAAAAATAAGAAGTATTTGGCTTTATGCAATAGGGTAGACAAATGTTATTGTATAGAGTCATATGTATAAAGATAGAGAAATATGAAACAAAGATGTAGATAACGTACCTTTCCCTTTGAAGAATCTGATACAATTATTAAAAAGGAAGTTGGGGAAAACTCTGAAAAAAATTTTGCTTGCTAATTTGTTTAATAACAAATAAACAAAAGTGATGTTAAGGAACAGGGTCTGGTTTAAGATAGAACAAAGACATTGTTTAAAAATTTTTTTTTTTAAATGTTTTATTTATTTATTCATGAGAGTCAGAGAGGCAGAGGCAGAGGGAGAAGCAGGCTCCCCGCCTAGCAGGGAGCCCGATGGGGGACTCGATCCCAGGACCCTGGGATCATGACCTGAGCCGAAGGCAGACGCTTAACCATCTGAGCCACCCAGGCGCCCAAGAGACATTGTTTAAAAGGTAAAGTTTAGGGGCACTTGGGTGGCTCAGTCATTAAGCATCTGCCTTCTGCTCAGGTCATGGGGTCATGATCTCGAGCCCAGCATCAGGCTCCCTGCTCGGCGGGAAGCCTTCTTCTCCCTTTCCCTCTCCTCCCGCTTGTGTTCCCACTCTCGCTGTCTCTCTCTCTCTCTCTGTCAGATAAATGGATAAAATCTTAAAAAAAAAAAAAAAGGTGAAATTTACATGGATTTGCCTCTTTAATCAACAGTAATTTTTGTGGTCCAAAACAATCACAGAAAAAAGTTCAAGATGGAGCAGATCTACACCTGGAGTTAGGCACAGAATGTATCACTGAAGCCCAAAGGCATACAGATCTTAGATATCTCTCCAGCTACCTGGCTATGTGAAGTTGAAATCCAATAAATGTGGCTTTGATTACCTTAATGTATTAGGTATATTAATTATTAGTTGTATTAATATATTAGTAATAACTTCACTGTGCCAACTCATTTTTAATCAGATTCTCCCTCAGCTTAATATTAAGAGATAAGGTACATCATGTCAGGAGCCATTCAATTCCTTGAAGGACATGTTTAGGAAATGTTTGTTATTGTGCTAATTACGTTGGAATTGCATTGGATTTAGATGTAAATTTTAGTGGACAAATCCTAAAGAACATTTGAACTCTCTTTCAACACTCTGAATCTGAGAAAAGTTGAATAGATCAAAACTGTGGACTCACTTTCCAAGTTTGTTCCATGGGGTTGGTTCATTATTGGAGGAATTTGAATCATCAAATGATTCATAGCTGCCAGGGATACAACTAAAACAAAAAAAATAAAATAATTCTGTCTACATAATTTAGTCGGGAGAACTGCTTTGTATCCCTTAATTGCATTTTTTTTTAAATGTTGTTTGGCACACTGTAGGTACTCATCAATATTTGTTAAAGAAATAAATGCCTCTATGCCAAATTCTTTCTGCTAGTCTTCTGTAATGCACAATAGCCTTATAGTTTCAGGTTTCTCATTTCCCTCTTTCTGTGGCAGTGTAGTTTATAAATAATACAGGAGCAATTAAGGTGTACAGGAGTTTCTGGCAATGACATTTTAAATTAATTTGTACATTCTGTGATAGCTAAATTAATAATAGCATTTTCCTGGACAAGGAAAGAGTGACCTCTTAGCAGAACTTTTCTCTGGTGTTGTCATATATTATTGGAAGCTAAGACAATGAAAATAATTTATTTTCCTATCTTTATCTTTCACAAAAACTTTTCTGCTTCAGCCAAATTAGCAAGTTTTAAGTAACTTTCAAGTCCTAAAATTTAAGCTGCGGTAATCTTGTCTATACTTGCTTTTCAAGATGACTTGTACTAAGAAAAAGGTCTAGAAATGCATCTCACCTTCAGGGGCACTGTGGTAATCTTGTTTATACCTATTTTACAGAATTTCTTATATGTAAGAATGAAGTTGCATATTTGCAGAAGAAAAATAATAAAGTACCTTCAACAGCTTTATACAATCTAACTTTTTATCTTCAGGTATAGTGCCTAGTCTCTTCTCATAGTATTACCAAGCCGGATGGTTATTTAGATGGAAGAAATATCATGGTTAATATTTACTTATTTACCCAATGTCTATGAGGTATCTAATAGATAATTCTAATCACTGCTATATCCTTTTTTTTCCCTATTGGCCCTTTGGGTAACTATGGCAGAAACCATTTACAGATGCAGGAAACTCAGCGATTACTAAGCAGGATAAACATCAAAGAATCTACATGTAGGAATATCATATTCAAACTGCAGAAAACTAAAAACAGAGGGTTAATATTGAAAGAATTCAAAGGGAAAAAAATAAAAACAACAGAAACAAAACATCTTGCCTGTAGAGGAACAAGGACAAGAATTACATCAGACTTCTTATCAGAAACCACGCAGAAGGGTGGAGTGAAATATTTAAAGCGTTGAAAGAGAAAAGTTTAGAATTCTATATCCATCAGAATTTTCCTTCAGAGGTGGTAGAGAAATAAAGATGTTGCAGGACAAATAAACTGAAAGAATTTATTACCAGTAGACCTGACCTGAAATGAACGTTAAAAGAAGTACATCAGGTAGAAAAGAATGATAAAGATAAGTATTAGGGGATGAATATTTGTGTTCCCTCCAAATTCATATGTGAAGCCCTAATCCCCAATCTTATAGTATATGGAATTGGGGACTTTGGTAGGTAATTGGGTTTAGATATCCTCATAAGTGTAGTTCCTTCAAGATGGCATTAATGCCCTTGTAAGGAGAAGAAGACATGTGAGATATTTCACTCCATTAGTATATATCAAAGAAAGGCCATGTGAATACACAGGAAGAAGGTGGTTATCCACAAACCAGGAAGTGGACCATCTACCAGAATCTGAACTACTGGCACCTTAATCTTTGACTTCCTAGCTTCTGGAAGATGTGAAAAATACCTTTTTGTTGTTTAAATCACCCAGTGTATGGTATTTTGTTATAGCAGCTCAGGCAGACTAGGATGGTCAGAAACTCACATCTGAAAGACAATGAAAGAAAGAATGTTAGAGAAGAAGTGAATGAAAGTAAAGAAAATCTGTTTTTCTTATTGTTAATTGATCTAATAGATAACTTATTAAAGTACTATTAGTAATGATGCATTGGGTGGATAATAGCTTTGCAAAGGTGAAATGAGTAATAGCGATGTTATAAGGGGTGGGAGGGAAGCATAGGGAGCACTCTGAAGACAACTGTGCTACTGGTGAGACAGAATGGGGTTATTTGAGAGTGGGTTAGTTAAAAATACATATTGCAAACTTTTAAAGGAAGCATAATCGATATTTTAAGAGAAGAGGGAAATGGAGTCATGTAAAAGCATATAAAAACTTAACTTTAAACCAAAGAAGGCAGAAAAAAAAGAGAGATGAAAATAACAGTGCAATGAATTGAAAATAGTTACAAGCAAAATAGATATTATGATAATAGATGGCATAATCGTATCAGTAACCACATTAAATGTGAATGGTCTAGACATACCAATAAAAATCATAGAATATCAGTGGTGGCAGCAAACAGGCTGAAACTCTTCGGGAAAGTCTTTTGGGCATTCTTAGGCCCAGCTTTTCTTTTCTTTTCTTTTCTTCTTAAACTTTTATTTATTTATTTGACACAGAGAGAGACAGTGAGAGAGGGAACACAAGCAGGGGGAGTGGGAGAGAGAAGCAGGCTACCCGCTGAGCAGGGCTCGATGCTGGGCTCAATGTGGGGCTCGATGCGGGGCTCGATGCAGGGCTCGATGCAGGGCTCGATCCCAGGACCCTGGGATCATGACCTGAGCTGAAGGCAGATGCTTAATGACTGAGCCACCCAGGCGCCCCTTAGGCCCAGCTTTTCAATGAGCTCATGGTTTGTAAGCATTTTCTGATTCTTGTCCTCTGGTTTTTTGTTGATTTTGTGATTCCCTCAGTGATATGATTCCAATATACTCTCCTTTGTTTATTTAACATGAGGTCTATTTCTGTATCTTCCATGACAATTCCTATCTGAAATAATATTTGTAACTATCCTGGTCTGTGATAAACATAAGTTGACACATTAGAAAAAGAAAAAGAAAAACAAATGTACGTGATAAAATTTTCCCCATAAATAAAATTCTGACTTTAACAATGCATGTTAAGACATGCTTTATTTTGATTGTGTCTCTGAAATATAGTATCATATTTGGGGATCAAATTTACTTTAGCACAAACAATTGTTTGTTAATCCAACTTGATCTTTCAGCTATACTGACAATTTTTTTTTTTCTTTAAGATTACACTAAAACTCACTTTCTCGGTGGTAGAAGATGTTGCTAACAAGAATGAAAGTTAGATGGGAAAAAGAAAATAAGCCGCTTTAAGAGGTGAGGTCGCAATTAACCTGTAAAAATGGTAGCAACAAATTCACAAAGACATTTATTGTCATGATCTAGTCATTAACTACTCATCAAATGATGTCGGCAAAACAACTCAAAAACTCTTTTACAGAAAGCAACAAAATCATGCAATAAATTAAAATACAAATCAAGGCAATATAAGCAATATAAAACATTTGACAACAGGTCTTCAGGAAAGACATTCTTAATAAAATGATGTTGATAAGACTTGTTCATTTTAATCACTGATACGTTGCTATCTATGGTTTAGACTGAGCCAAGCATAAATATTGGTAAATTGAATGTGTTATGGTTAAACATACAGAAACTTTAAAATAATTATAATTTGATAGGTTTTCAGTTTGTTGAAACTGAAACTATTGGCCATTTGAAGCAAGTTAACACATCCTTTTTCTCACTAAGATCTTGTTGACCCATGTTCACAGCTCAGTACAAAGCAGGCAGTTTGAATCAATTTGACTGATTATTGTTGTTACACAAGTAAGGACATAATTTTATAGCTGTTTTTATTCCTGACTTACAATCAAAGCAAGAATTCACTTTAAAGACTATGGGGAAACAGTTTTGTTCTCTAATTAAAATTCTAGCCTTACAAGTTTATAGATTTTAAATGAAGCTATTTACTTTCATAAAGAAGGATATTTTTCCGAACCAAATTAACATTAGTGCAACCAGGGGAGGGTTAATTCAGCGCAGACATTTTAGCGTGTTAAGAAAATTGTTAATATTGCTTTTCTTTAAAATTACCTTAAAGAGATCAGATTGCAAGAAGCAATATATATATTGTCAGGTAAACCTAGACAGGAGCAGTGGAAGGGGCACAAGCAAGGAGCACATGGAGGCAGAGTCCCAAGTCCTTGAGGGGGATTGACAGAGATGTGAGTTGGAGGCAAGGATGGTGATAAATAAGTCTCAAATTAAAAGCCCCAGGGGCACAACATCCTGACCTTATGGCTTTCAAGACCTTGGGGCTGACAGATCAAGGGCCACAGGTAGGAACAAGCACTCTCCTCTTGCACCTCTGCTCCAGGGTAAACCCTAGACTCATTATAACACATTTGCATTGCAGGTAAACTCCCCCCACCATGGAGAAAGACTGCCATGATGGTTCAGGGTCCCTTGCAGGATCAAAAACTCCCCCTCTCAACCTGTGAGAGGAGATTCCCAAAGGATTAGAAGCAGCCTCCATTAAAGACCACCTCAGGGTACCTCACGCTCTTCCCAGCCCAGAGAGAGGCAAAAAATATCCAATCCCAAAACAACCTAGGGCTGGTTCCACCTCCCAGAACCTGCCTGCTTTCCCACCTTGAGAGTATACTTTCACTTGAATAAATTGCTTTGTGTTTGCTCCTTTCCTTCTGGCTGTCTTTATTCAAGGGTGGATCCTCATGTAAATCTTTTTTAGTGGGGAATCCAAGGACAGATATCTTCATTCACGCAATGCAGACTCTTCCACCAGTAAGAGTATTACATTGTCCTGGAGAACCTGCATGCTTGAGCACTGCTCTTTGTTTGATAATTTACTTTAATATTGGTGCACTATGTAGTAAGAGTCAAAGGACCTTGAGATACTAATACAATGTGTACATAATTTAATTAAAATAGTAAATATGAGCTATTTAGTGAAACTTAATGTGAAGAGACAATTTTAAAAGATATATATCTATCTTTATACAGAAATTGAAATGGGTGCTTCTTTATTTCCAGGGGCTGAATAATATAAGTGCTTATCATTCAATGACTATAACCTTTGTTTATAGCTATAATACAAAAAGCACATTACATAAAGCTCAAGGCTCTTAGGCTTTTGTGTACAAAAAGAATAGAGTATTTAGAGCATAATTCAATTATTGACAGCCCTTATTTCATTTCCTAAGGCTTCTGAACAAATTAGAGTGTTGGAAAGTTTATAGTCTATGACTTTCTTTCCAGGTTAAAAATGGCTTGGACATTTAATAAGTTATTGTGTTCTACGATTTGAATTATTTTCTATAGTGATTTTTCTCTTACAATAATATGATGATATACATATACATAGATTATAATATTATATAATATGTAGTAATATAAATTATACTATATAATACATATAACAAATATTTAATATATATTATGTATAATATAAAATATAATAATATTAAATATAGATACACACACGCACAAATCAGAGATTACAAAGTTCATTTTCCTTTTACTTCCATGCATTAATTTTATTTTGCCATTTAAATATATTTTCATATCATTTACTATTCATTTTGTATTTTGTTTTAACATTTACTCATAACTTTCATTTCTTTTCTTTGACTATTTGGTTAACATTTGATTAACATTCTGGCATCAAGCCACCTTAGTATAAATCATTCAATTTATACTATATATAAACCAAGTTTTGTTTTACTTGAATAAATTTGACAACAACTGACAAATATCATAAAGTTACCTCTCCAGTTAGCTTTTTGGTGGGAGTCACCTCAGAATTCCTTCTGTTTTTTTCTTTCATCTTTGATCTTTTCAGAGGCTATGAAAATTCATACTTCATTAATCTGGCATAAATTAGGGAAGAAAGCATTCCATCTGTATGGATTTTCTAGTTTTTGAATTTTAATAGCGTATGTCTTTTCTGAATTATGAAATGTTTCCAATCTTCAAACATAACTTAAAAGTTTATTACCTACCTAGCTCAATTACAAACTTTGTATTTTAAAAAAATTTTTTTTTTTTTTTTAAGATTTTATTTATTTATTTGACAGAGAGAGACACAGCGAGAGAGGGAACACAGGCAGGGGGAGTGGGAGAGGTAGAAGCAGGTTTCCCGTGGAGCAGGGAGTCCAATGCGGGGCTCGATCCCAGGACCCTGGGATCATGACCTGAGCCGAAGGCAGACGCTTAACGACTGAGCCACCCAGGCGCCCCCAAACTTTGTATTTTAATGTTGAAAGCAGATTCAGTGAACTTCTGTGAGGAATGAAGAGAGGGAAAATTACTTGGAAAATAACCATTGGAAACTTTTTTTGGTGTGTTATTCATTCAATATAAAATTGTATTTACTAAAAATTTATTTAATAATAATATTCTATCCCTGTTATGAAGAGAACTTTCAAAGAAGCAACTCTTTCAGGAAAGCATGTGTTAACGGTGTTAAAAAAAAAAAGAGAGAGAGACTATTTCTTCTGTTATTCATTAGTTCCTCCTGCAATTCATTATTAGGAAGGTATTAAAACGGCCACTTTTTTTAGGAGGATCCCATTTCCTGCAAATTTTACAGTGAATAGAAAAGAAAGAAAGGAAGTGAGGGGAAGAAAGAGGGAAGGAAGTCAGGAAGGAGGAAAGAAAAAAGGACAAAAGGAAGAAGGAAAGGAAGGAAGGAAAGAAGGAAGGAAGGAAGGAAGGGAAGAAGGCAGGAAAGGATGGACAATAAGAGAAGGAGCTTATACTAGTAAATTTTTAGAAAATTCTGGGTCCTTTATCTACCTTGAAATTTAACAATGTCTGATTTTATCAGAAAGATCTGAGGTGAAAGGAAACTGTCATTTCTTATTTAATTCCATATATTTTTTGAGCAAAAAGAAACTGTTGCTTTTTATTTATTTATTTATTTATTTATTTTTTAAGATTTTATTTATTTATTTGAGAGAGAGAGAGAGAGAGAGCACATGAGAGGGGGAGGGTCAGAGGGAGAAGCAGACTCCCTGCTGAGCAGGGAGCCCGATGTGGGACTCGATCCCAGGACTCCAGGATCATGACCTGAGCCGAAGGCAGTCGCTTAACCAACTGAGCCACCCAGGCGCCCCTGTTGCTTTTTATTTAATTCCACAAAGATTTTGAGTGATCTACCAGTAAAAAGGATTGACAAAAACAAAGGCTTGCAAACTATTGGAAGCAGGGGAAACAAAAAGTTAGTAAGCAATAGAAGTAGGATCAATTAGGAGTAGGAGATGGTACAGTTAGCTGAGATCTAGAAGATGATGCAGACATGACACTTACAAGATGGACTGGGATGATGATTAGGCCTCCAAGAACAATTTATGAAAACGAAATATACAGCCTTAAAATAGAATGTGGACTTAAATACCCAGAAGCACCCCCCTTTGTAAGATTTGTAACAAAAATTAATATGAATGGAGTTAATAGTTCTAATGGAGTGGTGGACCCAAGAGCCATATCAGTGCTAGCAAAATGGCAGAATTCATATAGCATCAAAGTTGTCCTGCAAGAGCTCCAGCGCCTAATGATGTCTAAAGAAAACATAAAACTCCCTCAGCCACCTGAAAGGACAGTGTTACAGCAATTAATCAAAAAGAGAGGGAGGCCCTCCCCCCATTTGATTTAAGTGTTTTCCACAGTAGTACATTTTCTAGATATATCTTGTAGACCTCAAAGTACTGGAAAGGAAGCTCCCATTCAAAGGCAATTTATCTTAACATACTGCAAATGATACTAATTTTTTGTCCATTTAATATATCTAAGTTGTGCTATAACAACAAAAAAAGTAAGCAATAAAAATAGGATCAATATAATTATATTGCATGTTAGAAGCTAAGAAATGCCATGCAAAAAAAAAAAAAAAAAAAAAAGAAGTAAAGTAAGATAAATAAGGAGGGAAGGTAGGGAGGGGAGACTACTTAGTGTAGTGGGACACTTACTAATTGTGAAGCTGAAATAGAAACAAAAGTCTCAAGTTGGTGAAGACATTGGTCATAGACACTGAGGAAGAACAGCCCAGCCAGAGGAAAGACATTATAATGACCTTAAAAGGGAATCATAAATGGTGAGTTTGACAAAGAACAAAGTGGCAAATATGACCTTGTAAGAAAGAGTGAGTCACTTCTGGGAGGGGAAATGGAGGGGTTTTGACTAAAATGTGAAAATAATTCACTTAGATTTCTCTAACTGCTGGTTTGACAAGTGTGTTTGTGTGTATGTGTATGAATATGTGTGTATATAGTTATTTATTTTAAGGTAAAATCTAGATATAGATTAAAGCACAGATCTTAAGTGTAGAATTTGATAAGGTTTTGTTGTTGTTTGTTGTTTTTGCATTTATTTTATGCAGAATTTACTCCTGAGCCATAAGTTTTTGTTTTTCAGTTTCTTTTGGGATATCTTTTTCTTCCGTGCAACCTCCTCTTCTGGTTTAGGAACAGTCTGCTCTTTTTCAGTAAGGATCATCTCAGTGTGGCAGGGAGAGCTCCTGTATGGGTTAATCAGACCAGGAGCCCTGTACGTTCTATGCCGCATCTTAGGGGCTTTGTTCACCTGGGCGTGCTCCATGACTAGAGAATCTACATCTAAACCCTTAAGTTCAGCATTACTCTCTGCATTTTCAAGCATGTGCAATAAAAATTCAGCACTCTTCCTGGGCTATCGACCCTGTGTCCAGCCCCATGGTTTGGCCTGGGCACACCTATCAACTCCGCCATTGTAGCAACTGAATGGCACACATTGCTTCTGCAAAGTGATGTCTTTCAGATACTTGGCGGCTTTCAGATATGCATACCCTTGATGGCCTGGGCAGTTTCTTTTCTGTTTTTTTTTTTTTTTTTTAGATTTTTATTTATTTATTTGACAGAGAGACAGAGAGAGAGAACAAGCAGGGAGAGGTGCAGAGGGAGAGAGAGAGACACAGACTCTCCGCTGAGCAGGGAGCCTGACATGGGGCTCAATCTCAAGACCCTGGGATCATGACCTGAGCTGAAGGCAGACACTCAACAGGCTGATCCACCCAGGTGCCCCATGGGCAGGTTCAAGTGTGTCCATAAGGTGAATATGAAGATTTGAGCCTCTTGATTTGCATGATTTTGTAGGGTTTTCTAGGTCAACTGAAGAGCAAACCATTTTCAGAGAACGTGTCAGGCCACTTATGGCAAGAGCCAATTTTATAAAGTTCGACAAATATATAAACTGATATAAACAATATCAAAATCAAAACCCAGAAGAACATTTCAACCATGTCAGTTATTTCCTTAGTGCTTCTAACAATCCCTGCTCCATGCTGGAAGCCAGTGTTCTGATTTCCATCACCATAGTATAATTTTATCTGTTTTTACGCTTCATATAAAAGAAATCACACAGAATGTACTCATATACTCTTCTGTTTCTTACTTCTTTCTGTCAACATAATATTTGGAGCTTTAACCATATTGTTTTATATGACAGTAGATATATATATTATTGGTATAGTATTTCACTATGTGGATCTACTACAACTTAAATACTCATAAATGGTAAATATTCAACCATTAGATAATTGTATGTTTATAGTTTTCAGCTATTATGAATATACTTGCTAAAAATATTCTTATACAAGTCTTTTTATGGACATGCAGACATATCTTGTTCTTTATTAAGTTTTTAATTTTAATTCCAGTATAGTTAACATACATTGTTAGTTTTAGGTATATAAATAGGACATATCTTGTTTTATCACACCTCACTTTATTAATTTCCCAGAATTTTTTTTTTTTTTTTACAAATTATAAGATTGTGGCAACCCTGCATTGAGCAAGTTCATCAGTGCCATTTTCCAACAGCATTGGCTCACTTTATGTCTCTGTGTCAAATTTTAGTAATTCGAGCAATATATTTATTTATTTATTTATTTATTTTTAAAGATTTTATTTATTTATTTGACAGAGAGAGACACAGCGGGAGAGGGAACACAAGCAGGGGGAGTGGGGGAGGGAGAAGCAGGCTTCCCACTGAGCAGGGAGCCTGATGTGGGGCTCGATCCCAGGACGCTGGGATCATGACCTGAGCCCAAGGCAGACGCTTAATGACTGAGCCACCCAGGTGTCCCTCATGCAATATTTTAAACTTTTTAATTATTATTATTTTTGTTATGGTGATTTGTGATCAACGACCTTGGATGTTACTATTGTAATTGTTATGGGGCACATTGAATAGTGCCTGGATATGACAACAAAATTAATCAATAAATGTTGTGTGTGTTGACTACTCCACTGACTGGCCAGTCTCATGTCTCTTTCCCTCTTCTTGGGTTTTCCTGTTCCCTAAGACACAATAATATTAAAATTAGGCCAATTAAGAACCCTATAATAGCCTCTATGTGTTCAAGTGAAAGAAAGAGTCACACATCTCTCTCACTTTAAATCAAAATCTAAAAATGACTCAGCTTAGGGAGGAAGGCATGTCAAACATATGCCTCTTGTGCCAGTTAACCAAATGGTAACTTCAAAGAAAAAGTTCTTGAAGGAAATTTAAAAGTGTTACTCCACGGAACACATGAATGATGAGAAAATGAAAGTCTTATTGCTGATATGGAAAATTTTGAGTGGTCTGGATAAAACATCAAAGCAGCCACAACATTCCCTTAAGTCAAAGCCTGACCCAGGGAAAGGCCCTCTCTTCAATTCTCTGAAGGCTGAGAAAGGTGAGGAAGCTGCAGGAGAAAAACTGGAAGCTAGCAGAAGTTAGGTCATGAAGTTTAAGGAAAGAAGCCATTTCCGTAACAGAAGGGTGCAAGGTGAAGCAGCAAGTGCTGATGGACAAGGTGCAACAAGTTTTCCAGAAGATCTCGTTAAGATAATGAAGGTGGCTACACTAAACAAAAGATTTTCCATGTACACAAAACAACCTTCTATTGGAAGATATCATCTAGGACTTACCTAGCTAGAGCGAAGTCAGTGGCTGGGTTTAAAGCTTCAAAGGATAGGCTGACTCTCATTGGAAGCTAATGCAGCTAGTGACTATAAGTTGAAGCCAATACGCATTTACCATTCAGAAAATCCTAGGGCCCTTAGGTGTTATGCTAAATCTACTCTGCCTGTGCTCTATAAATGGAACAGCAAAGCCTGGATGCCAGCATATCTGTTTACAACATGGTTTACTGAATATTTTAAGCCCACTGTTGAGAACTACTACTTAGGGGGAAAAAAAAAAGGTTTCTTTCAAAATATGACTGCTCATTGACAATGCACCGAGTGACTTAAGAGCTCTGATGGAAATGTACATTAAGATTAATGTTTGTTTTTTCATGCCTACCAACACAACATCCATTCTTCAGCCCATGGATCAAGAAGTCATTTCAACGTTTAAGTCTTATTATTTAAGAAATACATTTGGTAAGGCTATAGCTACCACAGAAAGTGATTCTTCTGATGATCTGGGCAGAGTAAATTGGAAACTAACAGGAGTTTGAAAAACATTGATTTCAATCTTCATGAATATCTTGGAGGGTTTCAAGATTTCAATGGAGAAAGTAACTGCAGGTGTGGTGGAAATAGCAAGAAAACTAGAATAGAAGTGGAGTCTAAAGATGTGGCAATCTCTTGGTAAACTTGAGCATATGAGAAGTTGCTTATTATGGATGAGGAGAGAGAGTGGCTTCTTGAGATGGAATCTACTCCCAGTGAAGATGTTGTGAAGATTGTTGAAATGAGAACAAAGGGTTTAGAATATTATATAAACATAGTTGATAAAGCAGTGGCGGGGGTTGAGAGGATTGACTCTAATTATGAAAGAAGTTCTATTGTGGGTAAAATGCAATCAAACAGCACTGTATGCTACAGAGAAATCATTTGTGAAAGAGTCAATTGATGTGGAAAACCTCATTGTGTTTTTCTCAGAAGTTGCCACAGCCACCCCTGCCATCAGCAATCACCTTGATCAGTCAGCAGCCATCAACATTGAGGCAAAACCCTCCACCAGCAAAACATCACAACCCACTGAAACCTCAAATGATGGGTAATATTTTTTAACAATAAAGTATTTCCAATTAAGTTGTGTACAATGCTTTTTTAGACATAATACTACTGCACATTTAATAGACTACAGGATAGTATAAACATAATTTTATATGTGCTAGGAAGCCAAAAATTCATTTGATTCACTTTATTGTGATATTTATTGTGGTGGTCTGGAACTGGACCCACAATATCTCTGAGGTTTGCATGTATATTTTCAGTCCTAAGAGTGGAATTGCAAGATCAGAGCATAAGTTGAGAAAGTTATAAGAAACTGTCAAGTCATCTTTCAAAGTTGTAGTACTATTTTATACTATCATTAAGATGTATGAGATTGCAGTTGCTTTAGTTTCTGGACAATATTTCCTGTTTTAAGTCTTTTTTTTGTTTTAGCTATCTTAGTAAGCATGGAATTGTATGAATTATATCTTATTGTATTCTAACTTGCATTTCTCTGAATGTATTTCATGAATCATGTGCAAATTTTCATGTGAATATTGGTTATATGAACTATCAGTTCGGGTCCTCTGCTGCATTTACTATCAGTTACTTTTCTTATTATTATGATTTTTAGGAGTGTAGACATATATACAAAAATATGTGAATATTTACATGTGTGTATATAAAATGAATATAAATGTATATATAATATATACAGAATATATAAATATATATTTTTCAGATGTATTACAGCCAATAGTTTCCTACAGCATGAGGCTATCTTTTCATTCTCTTCACTGTTTCTTTTGAAGAGCAAACATTTTTAATTTTGTTGAAGTCCAATCAATGTTTCTTTTGTGTTTAGTGCTTTGTTGTAACCTGAGAAATCTGCTCAAAGTTGTGAGAATTCTGTTCTATGCTTTTCTTAAAGGTTTATAGTTTTATCTTTTACATTTAGTTCTATAATCCATTTTGAGTAAATTTTTATACAATGTGAATAAGGGATTGGGTTTTTGTTTTTGTTTCTGTTTTGTTTGTTTGTTTTTTGTTTTTTCCTATAGAGATATCCAGTTGTTCTTTTTTTATCCCAAAACTTCTTATCCTTATTGGATGATGCCATCAGCTTTATAAAACAATCAGTTGACCAAACTTTGGCTAGTCTATTTCTGGATTTTCAGTTGTGTTCTATTGATCTTTGTGCTTTTACTAGAACAAAGCCATACTACATTGTCTTGATTTTGGAATTTAGAGTAAGTCCACCAACTTCATTGATCTTTTTCAAGATCATTTTGGCTATTCTAGGTCTTTTGTATTTCCATATGCATTTTAGAATTAGCATCACCATTTATTAAACTTTTGGTGCTGGGATTTTTTAGTGATTTTAATGAATCTACAGATCTATTTTGATCCATTATCAAACTAAGAATTACAGAAAAATATCCTCTGATTATAAAGAACATGCACAAAAACAACCTACAGCTAACAGCTTGCTTAATAGTCAGGAAAGCTGTAAAAACTACATATGGCTTAAAATAGACTTTGGGTTCTTGCCAATATAGAGTGCTAAACTTGCTTTCCTGACAAAAGCAATTATAAAGATGGACAAAGCATATGATATAACCATTTAGGTCCTAAGAAATAGGCAGTGCAATATTGTAATCCTTGTGAAAAGAAAAACCTAGGAAGTGGATCCCATGATTGCCCTGGTTTCCTACTTGGGGTCCCTTTCTTGTCACTACACAGGAAGATGTAGCTAAGTGGAGTAGATGTCTCACTAAGGAAGTGCAGATAATCCATTCTGGATTGTGAAGACAACTGAAATTTATAGAACAATTTATCAGAGGAAAAGATTCTGGGAGGAAGTTGGGAAAAGGGGACAGAAGTCTTCATGACATTCACCTAGGGACTTTGGAAAATGTAAAAGGCTGAGATGCCAGAGGATATTTAATGCTGGAAATGTTGAACTTCTGGCCCAGCCAGATGGGAGACATCTCACTCAGCAGCACAAGTATTGAGTGGAAACCCATGAAAACAAAATCTATGCCTAAAAATAAACTAAAGCCCTGGAATAAGAGTCATGCTCATACTGGTAAAAAATGATAAAAACCAAAGTTTAAAGAGGAAGTTTAAAAATCCAGATAAAAAGAAAATTTTAATCTAGAAAACAATATAAATGGTGAATAATTTCTTACCAGAAATAATGGATGTTCAAAAAATATGGATTTTTTTAAATGCTAGAAGAATCTGTTGAGATAGAATTCTATATTCAGTGAAAAAAATCCATGAATAATGAAAGTAAAACAAAGAAAATTTCAGATAAATGTAAGCTGAGTGAATCATTAGCAAGACACGTACAATACAAGAGCATAATATAGAGGTTCTTTAGGATGATGGGAAATGGCATTACATGTTAATCTGAATACAGAGGAAAAAATGAAGACTATTGGAAATGATAAATACATAAATCTACTAGAATAAGTATATCAACATTGAAACATATAGTCAATATTCAAAAAAATAATTTCTATGCACTAATACATACATGTGTTGTTTTTTATACTGGAAACTTCAAAACATTGATGAGAAAAACCAAATGAGACCTATAGAATTGTATATATATCCCGTGTTCATAATTTGGAAGACTCAATTTTGTTAAGGAATCACTTCTCCCTAGACTGATCTATAGATTCAATACAATCTCATTTAAATTATAACGAAAAATTTTGGGGGACAGTAGTAGACAAAATTATTCTAAAATTTATGTTAAATAGCAAATTAGCCAGAATACCCAGAAGTATTTTGAGAGTAGAAAAAGTTGGAGGAGTCACACCATCTGATTTCAAAACTTACTATCAAGTCTCAGTAATCAAGACAGTGTAATATTGGCAAAATAACTACATAAATATGACTAAAATGAATAGAGTCCAGAAACAAGTTACAAAGGGTCATAAGGAAATATGAGGTGAAGGAAATGTTCCATATCTCAACTGTGGAAGTGGTTCCCATACTGAATGCATTTGCCAAATTCATAGAACTATATATCTGACAAAAGTGAATTTTACCCTATATAAATTTTATCTCAATCAATATAATTTTTAAAAATATACAGTTATATTTGAGATCTTTTTTTTCCTACTGGCATTAGCCTCCTAATCTACAAAACAACCTGAAGTTGGCATAAACACTAACTCCAAATCCTCACAAATGGTAAAAATATCAAACTACAGAGCAAGTTACTTTGCAATATTGTTGTTGATGTTGAATCAGTATTAATGTTGAGTTGATTGATTTAAATACAGAATTTGAAATTCAAAATATCAACTTTTTTCTAAATAATTAAAACAGACTTGATTAGAAAAAAATAGGTAACTGGTTATAAGAATAACATAATTTTAGTAAGCAGCATTTAGCTATTGTAATAATAATTTTCAGACACCTACATTTTCATCACATATTGAGATTGAAAAGATTGCATGTATTTATGGAAAGGATGGTGGGCTATATCAATAAAAATTCTCCAAAATCTATTTGGTTTGTGCCATTGTTATCAGCATATTACACAGACTGTTTGAATAGGTAAATGAAGTTATTTTTTTCAAAACAGTTTATTCTTAAGGAAAGGGATTATAGATGAACATTGTAGATGCATGTTCTTTTCATAAGTAAGAACATTTACATCTTTCCATATTTGGCATTGGAAAATACCTTAGATTTATTCTGAAGTGAAGCTCTCTTGAAAATGAAGCACTTCTAAAATTCTCATCTCTCATTTCCTTAGTTTTTTTTTCAATGAGACTTGGATTATTTAATGTTTAATTATATGAATAAAAACTTATGACAAAGTTTAGTGGTGATTATTCTTTGGATGTAAAAGTCAGTTTGTCTTTTTTATTCTAAACCATTATCTTTTGGTGAATGAAGTATGTGCCATTTTCCTCATATATTTTTGTGTTCCTTTTTATCTATGTAATTTGGAGTTTAAAACTCAGTGAATGTTATATAATTAAATATAAACTTTGTGGCTAATATTGTATATCTCATTAGAACTGAAAAGGGGTATTGGAAGATATTTTTTTCATAACAGAAAAAACATTTCCTAATTTAGAAAGTAGTCCATTTAGTTGTAAAATTTAAAAGATTTTCCCCCCAAAAAATCCATTTCATGTTCTTCAGTTATAATGAGGGAGACAGCAGAAGTTACAAAGATGTTTATCATAGCAAATTATATTTATTACAAGTTAACATATTCACCTTATATATTTCTTTCTGGCAGTGGGCTGATGCAAATTGTACACATTGGCACAAACTAAATAACTGCATCATGAATGTTGCTACGTTCTTTGATGTACTCTGCTTCATTTATATTTGATTAAGATTTGGAGAAGTGATAGTAGAGAGGAGACAAATGTGTGTGTGGGGGGGGGGTGGGTGGGTGGGTGTGAATACTGTGCCACATTCTTTTCCTTTGGATAACTATTTGAGATGAGTAGTGTTCTGAAACGTATTTTGTCATGCCTCTACAATGACAAACTGAGTAGGCAGAACAAAATCTAACCCTTTCTTAATGAGGCAGTGCAACTTTAAGTAAAATTGATGTGTAGGAATATTTATCTACTAAATGGCCCAAGTGTGCAACCTCGGTCACTTAATATACTAAGTACAAAGTTATATAAGGGAAAAAAAAGGAGACATGACTTCTGCTCTTAAGGAGCATATAGCTAGTCAGAGAGACATATTATTAAATAGATAATTTCACTTCCACTTAGCAAGTGTTATTTGTTTTCTAATTTATTTATTTATTTAATAGGTATTTATTAGCAATACCATGAACTTAACAGCTTTGATCACTTATCCTTTTCACCTACTATGATTAAGTGGCCAGATAGGAAGGGATAGGAAGATCAAGAATTTTGGTCTGGTATTTTTGGGTGAGCAAATAAATATGTGTGTGTGTGTGTGTGTGTGTGTGTGTATACACACTCGATATTTTCAGATATATATGTATGCATGTGTATGCAAATATATGAATGAAAATAAAATTAATGCATATATATAAAGATCAGTTTCTAGGAGACATTCATGTTAAAAGATAAAATTAATGCCTGATTACCTCAATTTTCTCTATCAGGCAAAATGCTATGTACTCTCCTAGGAGAGGATAGAATGGCTTGACAGCTATGATAAAAGCTAGATAGAAGGTAAAGTATTCAAGGTGAAAGGGTGAAGTATGCAAATATAGTTAGGAGAAATGATAAGCTGCATTTTTGGTTTGGCTTGCCATAATAAGGGGGTAGTATATTGCATAAAATTTGATTATACTAACTCTGGAGTCAGACTGATCTGGGCTCACATTTTAGAACTATTTATAAGCTATATTCACTAGGGAACTATGCATCCCTACATCTGAAATTTCTTATTTGTAAAGCAGGGATACAAATGGTAACTCTGCAACAAATTTGCAAATTTTGTCCCTTTCTCTTTCATAATACTATTCAGTTCTCTTTTTTTATTGAATCAATATGGTCATATCTTTATCAGTATTTAGAAAGACCATCCTCTGTTTTTTAATCTTCTTTATCCTATATTTCCTATTTTCCATTTATTTCCATGTGTATCATTATTTACTCCCTCCATTAAATTTTCCAGAGTTTATTCTGCTTATCTTTTCCTAGCACCTGAAGTATTATACTCAGTTTTCCATATTTTTTAATATAAGCATGAATAATTGTATAATTTTTCTAAGTATTTTTAGCTGATCCCTAAATTATCACATGTAGTATTTTACTTATTTGTTCCTAAGCATTTTATTTTATTTTATTTTATATTTTTTAAGCATTTTAAATTTCTACTTCAATTTCATTTATGCCCTGTCAGTTATTTTGAGCTGATAAAATTCACAAACATATAGATTATTTTAAGGTATATTTGACATTATGTTTCTAACTTAATTATAAGCTGGTCATAGAACACTGTCTATTTAATGTCAATTATTTGTTACAATTTAATTATGGCCTAGAGAAATGGTTCTTCACAGTTAACCTTGTTAATATAAATATTCTGATTCATAGGTCTAGAGATGAGCCTGAGAATGTACATTGAGGCACAGATATGTTAGTACACAAAATTATTCAAAACCATATATACAATATCAAGAAGTACTTTCAACCCTAAGCAGTATAGAATTAAAACCTGTATATCAAATTAGCCTAAAGAATCAAGATAACTCTCCCATGCTAATGAATATATGCTCTCAAAAGAACCCGACTCCATATTTTCCAGATAGTTTTATTTGTGAATACAAGATAATGAGCAGATTATCTTGAATTGGATGACCTGATAAAGTACATTCCTTTTAACATATCTGTGTTCTAAGGGTCAGATCTGGAGGGAAAAACAGAATAAAAAACTGTTCCCGAAAACAGAGAGTGATATACTTAAAAGCTTTGAAGAAAACATCCTTACAGTACTTTTATACAGGAAATACTCCTATTCTCACAATCATGTTCATTAGGGGGAAAAACAAAACTAAACAAATGTCTACTGGTTCCTGATAAGAAGGGCTAATTACATAAACTGATATTTCCTTCTGATAGCCTGGGGTACCAAAGAAAAAAGAAATTGACAAACCTGAAAAATCCAGCATGAAATCTCAAATATTTGGTGCATTGACCAAAGGTAACTGGGTCCCAAGGAATGGGAGAAATTTTGGCACAAAGCAAAAGAGGGGAAATTTTTACAAATGGGAAATACTTTGGAATAGAAGATTTTAGCAAAAACACTTTTCCTCCGGTCCACATTGCCTTGGGAAAACCATTGCTTGCAAAATCACCTGGACAGAGGAGTGAATTAGCATCAGCACCTGGTGCTGATGGAGTAAGGGGAAGCTGTAGCAAAGCGACTGAAAGTAAAGGAGGAGAACAAACATCAGCTGAAGGGAAATCAACAGATTCACTGAGTGTTCTCGCCTCCACAGTGGGTGTGAAAACCGGAAGCAGGCAGGGCCAAATCTATCTTTTAACACCAGCCTGCTTCTGGGTTCCTTCTTATGCCACACTTACAGGAGGGGTAAGATCTGGGCTTTGGCCTCTCCCTCGAAAGAGACACAACTAACATTAGACACTCATGGAGAAATCAAAGAAACATCTGAGAAACTGCAACTCCCTAATGGTTGAAAGAAGAGCTGATTAACTGGTACTAGATGAAGCTAAACTGTAAATAATTATATCTGTATTTTTTTGAAATTCTAAAAGGAAAGGTTTTCTTTCCTCCTAATTCCTCCACTAATTCACCATTATCTCCTTCCAAATCTTACAAAGAGCTAATCTATTAACTTTGCATTTTCTTTTCTATGTTTTACTGTATTTGTATATTAATTTGTTCTCCTATGGCTACAAACATCTTAAATTTCTTCTTCTGATAAAACCCTCCCTACATTCCATATATTTCTGGAGATACTAAGGTCCTACCTTTTCTCTTATCCCTAAGATTTTTGAGAAAGGAGTCAATATAGATTTTCTGTATTACTTCACTCTAAGCAATCTGGCTTTTTTTTTTTTCCCAAGAGTGGAATCATAACCCTAAAGCTATCCAATTACCAAATCAAAAAGAAAATATATACAGCTTCTAATTTATTTGACTTTTCAGAGTGTTCAATACATGAATATTTTTAAAGCTTTCTCATTTTTTGTTTCTAGGACACTTTTACTTTAACATTTTTTTTCTGACTAATCTTTTTTTATTCTGTTTGTAAGACATCCTTTAATGATTCTTTTGTTTGTTTCTTGTTATTGTTTTTGTTTTTTGAGTCTCTATCCTTGGACTTCTGTATTCTACAATATACTCTACAAATTAACTTTGGACATATCTCCTAGGTCTTCAGACTCAGATCTTACCCAAAACTGATGACATGGAAATCCTTGTTTCCAATTCAAATCCCTTTCCTGAGCCACAGATTAATATTTATAACTTTTCTCCTGGGCATCTCCCCCCAAAACTTTAATGCACATCTCAAATTCAACAAATCCATATCCAAATGCATTACTTAATTTCCCCTTCTCTGCAAAGTGATGCTTTGCCCTTTTCTCTTTAGTATCTCTCTCCAAAAATGGCATTCCCTTTCATGCAGTCACTCTAACCATTTCAGGGTTTTTCTGGGTTTCTTCATCTTCTCCACCTTTCCACATCAAACTGATTACCAGAACTTTTCATTTACATTTATTTAATATCCTGTTAATACTATTACTACTCCTGTGTTCATTTTTTTTTACCTAAAAACTTCCATATTGTTTATCTCCAATCCTGCCCTTATATTCTTATTTAAAATTTCTAGTCAGTTATTCTTTCTAAAGCAAAACAAAACAAAACAAAACAAAAAACCCCGATCATGTCAGTTGGATTCTTAATTTCTCTCTCTCTCTTTTTTTTTTTTTTAAAGGGAGAGAGAGCAAGAGCACACACGGGAGGTGGGGAGAGGCAGAGGGAGAGAGAGAATCTCAAGCAGGCTCCATACTGAGTGTGTAGTCTGACACAGGACTCGATCTCATGACTCTGAGATCATGACCTGAGCTGAAATGAAGAGTCAGATGCGTAACTGATTGAGTGCCCCGACATTCTTACATTTTTTAATGGTTTAAGAAAAATTTGTTTAATCAGATAGCACAAAGCTGTTCATGATCAGTCCTCTGCTTCGTCTGCCATATTTGGGAAACAGAGTAGTAGGATTTAGTAGTTTTCCATTTTTCAATTCAGGGACTATTCTCTAATATTTAAGTTTTATGATGGACTATGAAGTAACTTTTAGGGTTCAGTGTACTGGATGGAGAATTCTGTCACTTATATTATTTCATCATATTTTATTGGAAGCACATCTTCCACTTGGTTGCTCAGGCAGTAGGGAGCAATGTAATATATTTGCCATAGTCTTACTTTTCATTTCAAATCCTTAAGTAGCTCTTTAGACCAATGGTCTAAACTGTAACGACCCAATTTTAGAAAGCTTTCATACTAATTTAAAGTAATTGGAATTGAAATGCTTTACATTTTTAAAATGAAAATAAATGATTAGATTACATCATATAAAATAGTTTCAACTATTGCTTTTAGAGTGAAGCTAGCACATTCTCTTTCATATTCATAGCTTTTCTACAATTATATATTTTTTTCTTTTTTTTAAGATTTTATTTATTTATTTGACAGAGAGAGACAGCGAGAGAGGGAACACAAGCAGGGGGAGTGGGAGAGGGAGAAGCAGGCTTCCCACCAAGCAGGGAGCCCAATGCGGGGCTCGATCCCAGGACTCTGGGATCATGACCTGAGCCGAAGGCAGATGCTTAACAAATGAGCCACCCAGGGGCCCTACAATTATATATTTTTTCATTTGTCTTTATTAGCTTTAATAAAGGTTGTTTTGATTACAGTTATTTTAAAATACAGTGATAATACATTCGAATATCAATAATTGTATTGTAATTTAAAACAAAAGTCTCGATTTCCTATGATATATATTTGACATCTTCATGTTGTCTCTCTCAAACTGTAGACCAGGTTTTCCTGTGAGGGCTTTATAAACATGGCATATTGTTTAAGTATTTTTCTAAAGCATCAACTTTACTCAAAAGGTTTTGGGAAAACTTTATATAACATGTTAAACAATTTTATTCTGTTAGAATAAAACATTCAAATGCATTTTAAAGGCCCACAGTGAATCTTCAGAGAAATATTTTACTTGAATTGGGAATTTCAAACCAAAACACCAAGGCCTGGGGTATATACTGACTTGCCTCTGATACTGAGCTTATTTCAAATGAAAATATTTAAGAAAGACGATTTACTATGAAGAAGTTCTTTTAGTCTTTGCTCAGGCATGTTGTTAAGTTGAATTTTATATTCTTGATGGAAGGATATGAAGCAATAAGAAGTAGGGGATAAATTTTTTAATATTTGATTCCAATTTCAGATTTGGTTTTGAATTTAGAGAAGAGGATCACATATATTAATTTGTAACTTCCTATAAAAAGATAAGACGAGATATCAAACTACTACGCCAGGAGAAAGGAAACTGAATTTCTGGTTTCTGAGTCTCCATTTATATTTCTTATACCAGACAAGTTATAACTTTGTAATGTATCTAATATAATATTCTGCTTGATGCATATGTCCTCCTTAACTTCTGTAAAATTTAATCTACTTGGCTTTATGGGTATAATTTTGGTGATGGAGACCTCTAATTATAACCACATTTGTCTAAATTTAATTAATAGAAAATTATCTTTCAAATTAATTGCAAATGTACCCACCGTATGGTCACATTCATTCTTTGATTCCAGTTTTATCCAGTTTTTCCTCAGAAATTGACAAGCATCCCAATTGCGCATCATAGTTACTCAAGAACTTTTAAAGTAGTTGCAATTTCTTTCCTGGTCTTCTCTTTTCTTAACTAAATAGCACCAATCATATCAGTTTATTTAACATATAAAGCATTTTGAAACTCTCCTTAATGATCGAACCTATTCTCTTTATGTGCTTTAGATTGGCACTCTCTTAAATTATAACACCTATAAATGAACAGGATTCTCACATTATGGTTTTACCAGGATAGATTAGAGTTTACCTAAGATTTTTCTCCTTCTATATCCTATGTTAAAAAATATGACTACATCCTTGCTCCCAGTCCAGAATAGCTATACTCTAATAGTCTTCTATATCCACTTTTATTTATTTTAATGGCCTTTTCCTCATCTATGATTCTTAAAATGTTCCATTTGTAAATTGGCTTAATGTAATTTAGATTGCCATAGTAGAGAATTATTTGACACCGTTCCAAGTTAAAGTGCTGGAAACAAAATGGAAGCTCTAGTAATTTTAAATTGCTTTGCCCTGAACCTGGCAATTAAAAATAATTGCCACATTTTCAGTTTTTTAAAGTTTCTCAGTCTGGATCTGGCTGAGCTTCTGGTCTGTGAAAATAAAATGGCAAAAAAATACATTACTTCTAATTATTACAGTGGTCTAGTAATAAAAATTGCCTAGCTTGTATAAAACCAGGTTTCTAGTGCTTTTAGTTTAGTTTAACAGATTCTTTTAAATGCTTCAAAAGGTCTCCATTTAACTAGTTTAATTTTGACTAGAAATCAGTGGTGGTTTATTCATTGCTCAAAATATCCAAAAAGAAATAGAATGCCTGTTAGCCATGTTGTGGAGGGATTTCAGCATTGAGTTACAGGAAATACAGGAAGTCTCAGAGCCTTGGAAAATCAGCTTCTTAAATAATTATTATTTCTCTGGGTAGGTCCATATCCTAATACAAAGTAACCAGCAAAAAAACAGTTAATTTCCTTTAATGAACAAATTGGAGAAGGCTCTCATTTTGAAGTCTTCAAGAAAAGTAAACCAAAAACAAATTATTTGGACATAACCTGGTCCAGCTATTTTCTTCAGTCGTGGAGTTTCCCTTAGGTATAAGATTTACTGGATACTCAGCTTATAGGAGAAGTATATTTTCCTTTAAAAAATAAACAGCTTGAGGGGCGCCTGGGTGGCTCAGTTGGTTAAGCAGCTGCCTTCGGCTCAGGTCATGATCCCAGGGTCCTGGGATCGAGCCCCGCATCGGGCTCCCTGCTCGGCGGGGAGCCTGCTTCTCCCTCTCCCTCTCCCTCTGCCTGTCTCTCTGCCTACTTGTTCTCTCTCTCTATCTCTCTGTCAAATAAATAAATAAAATCTTTAAAAAAAAAATAAAAAAAAATAAACAGCTTGAGTAGAAAAGGACCATGATAGCATAAAATCTTTTATATAATCTTTAACAATAAGTACAAATTGTAAATATTCACCTGGTTAGTGAATGTGTATTTCTATTTCTTTTAAAATCTTCATTTCACAGGAAAAGCTGGTTGTGAATGTTCTCTATAATTTCACCCATATGGCTTGAAGACTTTTTCATGTGTTGCAGTACTTTGTATCTGGATTTCCTTAAAAGAGTTTTGATAATACCATTCATGAAGTACCTACTGCCAATTCTTGTATTTTTGAAACTTAATATGTACTCAGAGGGTAGAAATAAGTGCCTGTAGTTGAAATGAAAGAACACAAAGTTCTAGAAATAAATTTTTGAAATGCAAACTAGTATGGCCCTTTAATCAAACATTTAAGTGCCAACATGGGTCTGGTACTCAGTGGGACATTAGATCAGAGTGCTTACAATAAGCTTCCGTGCCAGGAAATATGTGTGACTCGGGTGTCATTGGTCCATTCACCTTGGTTTGAAATTCTTTTTTTTTTTTTAAACTCATGATTATTATTCTATCCATATCTATTTTTGGAGCTGAAGAAAAGTTTGAAGAAGTATTATCCTAACTCATTTTTAAAGGGACAGAGGTCTCTTAGGAAATGAATAGCAGTATTTTAACAGGTTTGATTATAATAATAATGGCAAATAGTTACAACAACACATGTACGATTTTCTCTATCTTCTCAACAAATCTATAAATTTGCTATTCTTGTTATCCTATTTTGTAGATGAGGAAAGAGGGTCACAGAAAATTTAAAAACATGTTCAGTATCTCACAGCTAAGTAAATGGTAGAAAAGGCTTGAACCATCTCTCTCCCTCTAGAATCTGAACACTTAATGACTATGCTCATACCTATATTATAATAAATGTGCTAAGGTACTTATTATTGTTAATGACAATTGTCTTTATTTTTTTATATATGTTTCTTCATTTGTCTTTTATTAAACAGAGATTCATACCTTGAAAGTGAATGACAAATTTAAAAGCTGTGGGAAAATGACAATAATTTTAAGTCCAGAATATACAATTATTATGCATATTATTTTAGTTTCATCAAACTATTTCATGTCTTTGATAGTTTTTGAACTTTAGTCACAAAGCAAGTTCAATTTTATAGCCCCTCAGGTCTTTCAGATTTTAGGTAGGGCTTCTCATTTTCCAGTTTTATTCCACAGTCATGTCTTACTCTGAATTTCTTTTATGTAATATTTTTAAAAATTAACTTAATATACAAAAGATGGAGAATGCCTGCAGGTGCTGGAAATATCATTCAAGTGGAAGGCTTAAATTTGAGTTTTGTTTTTTATAGCCTGAGCTAACTTAGAGGGTATGAACTCAATCCCTTTGCTATAAAACAAGAACTTAGATTAAATTTAGACATTTCTAAAATAAACTCTGTGCTGTAAATGTCATTATGATTCTTAAGTTGTTATTTTTCATTAATTAAAATAGATATTGGATCTTTTTATATATTTTTATATATTGTTATATTAGGGAATTATAAAGATAACTGAAAAAAAAATTGATAGGGAACATGATGGAGAGAAAGTAGATAAATCATGATGAGAAAAAGAATGAATGCATCACTTGTAAGAAAGCAAACTTGGAAATGACAACTGGAATAGAGTCACATTAAATACAAGTCTTTTCCAATTGCTGGGTGATAATGGAGAGAAGTAAGGTGACACAGAATGTGAAATGTTTAGGAACTTCTTTTCTCTTACATTTATTGTCATTTACTATATTCAATTGATATCTACTATTACATTTTTTATTTACATATTTTATTTACATTACATTTTATTACATAAAAACATAGTAAATTATACGTATTATCATTGTAATTAGTAGATTATACATATTATCATTGTAATTGTCATTATGAGTTTGAAATATTTTATTTTTTATTATAAATCAAGGTCTGCTGTACCTAAGATTTGAATTTAATTAATTAATTACTTTTTAAGATTTGAATTTAAACTATTTCTAGGGCCATGTTAAGTTATAAATGTGAAAAAATTATGCAGCATCAAAATATTCTTACATAAAGAAAATAGGAAACCTTTAATGGCCATCTGATATTGATATTTGATTCCATTTTTCCACCATATTGTTGAAGGAAGGATATGAAAAGATGACAAAAATACTACTTTAGGTAGTAGATTGCTTTACAAATAGATCTTGAGGTAAGGGAAAAGTAAGATAAATAATATAATGTGTTACATTATTAGGTTAGTTTTGCATATGTATCCTTTTTCAAAATGGTTAAGTGGTGGCTAAAAATTAAGCTACATAGATATTTGCTCATAGTAGTTTTCTCCATTCTTATTTTAAAGATTTTATTTATTTATTTGGGAGAGAGGAAGAGAGAGCACGAGGGAGGGGAAGGGCAGAAGGACAAACAGACTGTCTGCTGAGCCAGGAGGCTGATGTGGGGCTCGATTCCAGGACCGTGATATCATGATCTGAGCTGAAGTCAGCTGCTTAACTCACTGAGCCATCCAGGCACCCCTCCATTCTTATTTTACATTGTATAATCCCTTTAACATATTAAGATTATTATATAAGCATTTTATGAATAAAAAGTCTTTTCTAAACAAAATTTGAATCACCTTGGTCCCATAAAGAAAAATCTAATAACCATGAATAACAAATCTTTTAAATAATTATAATTATGCCTTAGAGGAAAATTTTCTGAAATAGAAAAAAAAACAAAACTGCTGAAGCAGTGTTAGTTTAGAATATAAGGATGATGGAGCCAAATTAAAATACAGTATAATGAACCACTATTTTTTTCAATTTCAAATCAGGTATTACAGAAATGCAGTGTATTTGCCTGTTTTCATTCACCAGGTATATAAAGATAATGGTCAGAAAAGGAAAGAAGAGAGAAGAATAGAATAGAGAGAATAATAGAGAAGTTATGATTTGAAATTGTAGAATCCATGAAATTTTGGAAATACAGATCCAAGATGGCCCAATAACTATGAATCTCCCCAAAACACATAATCTTCCAGGAATTTTCTTTTAAGGCAGATGCTATTAATAATATGAGTGCATAATTCATAAAAGAATAAATAAAACTGCAAATAATAAACATACGATTATTTAAACTTATTAGTAATAAATATAATGCTCAAAACATGGTGGGGGCATGTCAAAACCATGTAGGAAAGAGATTGAAGATGCTCCCAATGACCAAATCTGGGGGGGTCGGGGAGGGAAGACAGAGAGAAATAATAATGGTAATGGTAATGGATTATAACCCTAGGGGAAAATACCCATGAGTTTACATAGATATATAGAAGAATAATTGAATAAATAAATAAATGAGGGTGAAAGGACAGTTCCTTATTACAGTAGAATTCCAATTAATAAATGGAGAAGGAACAATGGAAATAAAAAATCAACATTTGGTGAACACCACTTGCAGAAGGCAAAGAATTATCAAAGGATGCTAAAATTAATGAATGAAACATGATAAGAAATAGGTTAATTATATAGTCTCAAACTCTCTTTCAAGAAAATACTAATTACAAAGAGAAAAGTCATCTAGAGGAACCTGTCCAGATTCCACCTTAACTAAGTGATCAAAGTTAATCTCACTGATGATAAGAAATATCAGTATAATCCCCAGGTTGATACTGTGCCCTGAGAAGGATGCAAGGTCACACCTGCGGTACCTTATCCAAAGTCGATTCATAAAAACACATCAAGCAAACCCAAATTCAGGGACATCTGTGAAATAAGTGGGCAGTACTATTCAAACATGTCAAGATCATGAATGATAAATCTCTTCCTGATTGGAAGGAGACATGAAACTAAATGCAGTGTGAGATCCTTAACCTGAAAAAGAGCATCAGTGAAAAAATTGGTGGGTTCAACAAAGTCTGCAGATTAGTTCACAGTATTGCATGAATGTTAATTTCCTAATTTTGATAATTTCATTATGGTCATATAAGATATTAACATTGGAGGAACCTGTGTGAAGTGTATAGGACGCTCTTTTTCTGAGTTTTGAGAATTTTCATTATTCTGTAATTATTTCAAAATGGAAAGCTAAAAAATAAAAATAATAATTTAAATACAGTAACTTTTTGGTAACTGGCCTTGGGATTCTCATATGTTTAATCTTGCTTTTTGAAAGGTTACCTATACTAGCGATTTTTTTTTTCCTATGCTACCTCAAAAATTGCTAATTCATCTTGCTAACTATCCAATACTGGATCAATAATTTAAAAAAAACAACATTTTGAACAGTTGTTTGTAAACCTTTAAGTAGATGCTTTGAAAGTAAAGTAATAGAAGCCAGTTCCCTATCTAGAAGAGTTCACAATTAAACAAGGAATATATAGAATATATATGTTTGGGAAGCTAACTTACTATATGATGCAAAAATGCAGTATATTGACAAGCACTTTTGGTATACAGAAGAGGTTGATACACTGATAGTTGAGGAGGATTGAAATTAACTTGAATGTGAAGGCAGGATCATATAGAGTATAGCATTAGGTACTCAGAGAGTTTAGAAAATTTTGCATAGTTAATTGGAGTAGGAGTGAATATTCTTTTGTTTGTAATAATTAAAATAAGCTCATATATAATTTATTACAAAATTTCTCTGTGCTTATCAATAAATGGTTAGAAAATCATTTATTCATCACATTAACTTTATGAGGTATTTTATGAGATGAAGCAGTGGAGCCAAATTTGTTTGACTCCAGAGCCACATTTTTCTAACTTGAAGAGGTACTATGCTAGAGAATAGGGTTGTTTCTTTATCTGATCTAAGGAGATGTATACCAGAGAGGATGAATTCCCTCAGAGACATGGAAGGACTTTATGTTGTGAACACTGTATAAGTAATCATGCTCTTTTGTCTGAAATGGATGGTAATCACTGCTCTAGTGTTTGTGGGTCGTATGGAAAGAACTCCGTACAAAAAATGTCCTTTGCTGCTGTGACCTGGGTTGGCTTGGAAGCAATCAGCTGAATAGTCTAGAAAGACAAAGTAATCATGCTCTTCTCTGAGGACCTAAAAGGAGGTGGTGCCAAGACCTGGAGAGTGGATGGAGGATTAAAAGTGGTTGGGTCTCTGGGTGTCATTATGGACGATAGCTGGGCCCTTCTAGATAACTTCTTTTAGGGAACATTCCAGAAACTGATAGTTACAGGAGTATATAATCAAGAGGAAGTTTTGGGAGCTGAGTTTTAGACATATTAAACGTGAGATTCACATAGGACATCCAAGTGAAGGTGTTCGGTAAACTGTCTTTTCAAAAGGGAATGATTTGTGTTTTGGACATAGATTCAGCAGTCATCAGTAGATTAGCAAGCAATAAAGTAGCAAGCATAACTCAATTAATAGCATATGCAACCTAATTGCACACCCTGCTCTGTAAGCTCAGTGAAGTCCCAGCAATCTGCCCAATCATATTCTGCATGGAAGTTTATGTAGCAATAATACATGGTCAGATAACTGAAAGGACTCACAAGTCTCTAAGAGAGAACTCACAAGACTCCATAGAGAATTCCATCTTACAGTTTTAAGAAAGGTAAAGATACAGTAAAGCAGGAGAAAGAGATACAGGCAAGCAGAGATATCTACAAATGTTCAGGTGCAGATCTCAGGGGTTTTACTTAGTCACATAGGATGACTTTGTCTTCAGGTTGTTACACATCAAAATGTACAGGATATCTTGGTCTTAGGGAAACCAAAACATAAGTTGACTGAGGACTTACCTCTGAAAGATAAGCTCTCACCTTTAAAACTGAATTTTGCTGATACTTTCTCAGATCTGCTTCCCCTGGAACCATCCCTTTCAACTATCTGATCCTTCTTTCTCCATGGTATCTCCTCTCTTTCCCTGAGCGGTCTCCATTCATCTGCCAGGTGATCTGTGAAATTTGATGGAGATTTCTGAAATCTTCCAGAGCGTATACCACCTCTGAACATCTTGATCTCTTTGAGGTCCTTAGTTACTCCCCATGCAATTCATTCTTTGGTGGTGCATTTGTTGGTACTGACTCTCAATTTCGAGCCTGTAAAGAATGCTCTCACTTGTCCATTATCCAGTTTTACTGCTTGATTGCAGATCCCTTTATCATTTCTAGGGTAGAACTCTAATACTTTATTGTAATATTTTATAGTATTTACTGAGTAAATGTTTTCTATTTCTGAATTCTGTGCCTTGTAGGACCCATCATTCCCTTATCAGTATACTTGCCCCACTGATTTTAAAACCCTCTGCTCTTGCTGTCTTCTAGGTGATTTGCCGCTCCTGACACCTGTTTTCTGGGGGGATTTCCTGTCACAACGTTCTGTTTAAGATGTCATCCAAGTTTGCTTATTTGTTTTAACTTTATTATCCTGGCTAGTTTATCTGGTATTTGATAGAAAAAGGGGAAAGTTTGAAAACCAAAATTCTGCCATTCTTCCACCAGAACTTGAACCATCAACTGGGTCAAATTTGGTAATATTGTCCTAGAAAGTTACATATTTCACCAAAGTGTTCAAATTAATTTGATAAGGTTTTACATCATTAAAAGGGATTTTAAGTATACAATTATATTTGATTTCTAAAGGACTTTATTTTTATTTATATAAATTAGACAAACATTATTTAATGAATATCCAAATTTTGAAAAGAATAGCCTTTCTCTATAAATACATACATGATGAAGGACGTTCATTTATATCTGTGTGCTTCCATGTATATTTGTTTCTAAGTATGTGAACATATGAGTAATGGCAAAAGAAACTTGGATAATCACATACCAAGTCAGTATTCCACAAATAAGATTTTTCTTACCACATTTTAAAATATCTTATCAAATAGAGCTATAAAGTAAAAAGAGAAAAAGATTTCCTTTATGGAGTGATGAAGGTGTACGACATGAACTTTGCTAACAGGTTGACACTACCTAACTAGATATTAAAAGCATAAACATGCCTAGAAAAATCTGTATTTTTATCACAGCAACTATTCTATTTTTTAAAGGAATATCATAGCTAAGCTTCACAAGTTCTCTAAAAATAAATGCAACAGGACAAAAATTGCACTTCAGCATGAAAAACACTGCAAAGAACAATGTATTTTATCTCCTGTCAGAAAACATTTCTGACAACAAATCACCCAACCTTATGCAACTTCAAAGAAGTCATCATTTCAGTAAGAAAAATCTGAAAGCATATAGTATAACTACTTATCATTACAGAAATGACTCTGCATATAAAATGAACATATCAAACCCACTTGCATATTACATTTTTTTTTTAAAGATTTTATTTATTTATTTAACAGAGAGAGAGACACAGCGAGAGAGGGAACACAAGCAGGGGGAGTGGGAGAGGGAGAAGCAGGCTTCCCGCGGAGCAGGGAGCCCGATGCGGGGCTCGATCCCAGGACCCTGGGATCATGACCTGAGCCGAAGGCAGACGCTTAACGACTGAGCCACCCAGGTGCCCCGCATATTACATTTTTTTAACTGGGCAATTAAGGTTTGTCAAAAACATTCTTTTGTACTTGGTTTTGAGAAATGTTACCATATGTTAAAATGTGTATTGTGAGTCCTATACAGTCATTTGGAAACAGTTTGCCTCTATTATGAAAATAAATTTAAAGTATTAACACTTTTTGTTTCTAAATCTCCCCAGATGTGGTACACATATAATTCTATAAAGTGAAAACACTGTACTACACTATCAGGAGTTATATGGTGGCTTGTATTGAGTGAAGTGATATTTATGTTTGCTCTTGTTTTCTTTAAATCACATGTTTGCTATAGGGTCATGCTGAGATGTATTAGGTTGGAAGAATAAATGCAATTTGAAACTGTACAAGAACACATTAGTCAGGGAAAACATTTTCTTCTGCCTCTTTCAAGGAATAGATATTCTGGCAAAGTCTGAGGAAATCACTCAAGAATTGGGTAATTGCTATGCTCCAAAGATTAGGGCTGTGTCATTGTTGACAGATGTCAGTGTTTATGCCTGTGGATCCAACACCTTAAAAAATAACAAGCACCACTATGAATTTGCCCAGCGAGCATATTCTTCTAGACTTCCTTCAAGTAACAAGGAAAGTTTTGGATCATCAGGAATGTATTACAGAAAAAATGATTTAATTCAAGGAAAGTTGGAGAAATTCAATTTAAATATTAGACCAAGACATTTTTTCCAGGTTTTAACCAATATTTTATTTGTATAGTACAGCTTTAATTTGGACATTTATAAATAATGTTATTCTATGTAATGTCTAAGTTATTCCCTTTTCCATATTCCATGGAGATAGAACAAAAGAAATGCTTCAGTCAAATAAATACCCTTCTCTGAATACCAACTTCTCCCTCATCTATTTGAACAGGGTCATGTGAGGAGTAAATGCATAATGCCTGGCATGTAGTAGACCCTTAAAGAATATAAGTTTTTGAAATATCTGTTGTAAAGGGCCAGTTTTTCATTTTGATGTTTTGTGCTTTATTTCAATATATTGCCAATAATTTTGTAAAATACAATAATTACACATTGCTATTACATTAACTGGCAGTCGTTTCCTGGGGCTTAGGTCATGTCCTTTCATTCAAACACATAGTGAGACTCAGCCAAAGACTCTCTCAGCCAAAGAGATCTCATGAGCATTCTCCACCTCCTCTCTGGTTCTCTTCCGTGCAAATTCTAGCCACTTTGATCTGCCCAAACCCCAATCTCTTCCTTCTCAAATCAGCACAATAATCAGGCTCTGTTTGGTTTTTCCCTCCTGTACTGTGTCCTGTCTTCTTATAGTAAGCTGGTATGCTTGAGGGCTTTCCTGGTTTATTTTTGCTCTCAGAAACAACAGCTCTGCTTTGCCTGTTATGCAATGTCTAGAAAATACTGTTTCATACATAAAATCTAGTTTTCTAATTCTATAATAAAAGGACAAATTTGCTTTCTGATAATCCAGATCAGGGAACAGTAGCAGATGTTATAAATAACTTTATGCCAGTGAATATGACAGTTTGGATGAAATAGACAAATTCCTCAAAAATGCAAATTAACAAGATTGACAGAAAAAGAAATAGAAAATTTGAATAGTTTTATATCCATTAAAAAAAAAAAAAAAGAACACATTAGTGAAACTTGCCCAAAAAAGAAATCCCAGGCCAATTAGTGAATTTTCTTATTTAAGGAAGATATGCCTCCATTCTTTTTTTTAAAGATTTTTTATTTATTTATTTGACAAAGAGAGAGCAGAGCAAGACAGAATGAGCAAAGGTGGGAGTGGGGGGTTGGGGGGAAGGGCAGAGGGAGGAGAGGGAGAAGCAGCCCCCCACTCTCTGAGCAGGGGACTGGACTTGAACGTAAGACCAGAGTTCATGACCTGAGCCGAAGGCAGAGGCTGAACCAAGCGAGAGAGCCACCCAGGTGTCCTGAGATGCCTCCATTCTTAAATAAAATCTTCCAAAGAATAAAAACAGAGAAGACAATTCCCAAGTCTTTTCTCAGGAGTCCAGTATAATAATGCTACCAAAACTGAAAAGTATAACATAATAAATTATGAACAAACTGCTTTTATAATAATGCATACAAAATCCTAAAAAAAAATATTGGCACTTCTATCACAGTGATATATAAAAAGAATACTTGACAACCAAATGAGATTTACTCCAGGAATGCATGGGTGACTTAACTTCAAAAATCAGTTAATGCACCTTACTTTTTAAGAAAAAAAAAAAAAAGATGCAGGAAAATAATTGGACAAAACGAAAGCTATTAGCAGACAAAGTGTGCTTAATTTTTTGGGTACTATTTTGAATTTTTAAATCAAGAGTTGGTTTTGAAGTCTGATAAAAAGTTCCATTGTCATTTATTTCTTGACCAATCAAAAAGAATTTCATCAGTGTCTATAGTAGCAGAAAAATACGTACATGATATAGATGATATCCCTGATAAAACAAGTGATTGAAGATTTCTTTAAATTTTGCATCCAGAGAAATCATATATATATTTATTTTACACTTAAAAAATACATTATCTTTAGTAAATTGTTGTACTTCCTTCAGGTGAGACGTCACTAAATTATTTGACAATTTCAAATCCTCATATATACCTTTATAAAATACTGGGTTTTTTCCTTCATTTATAGTAGATATAAATTACATTTATTTATGTGATAACTTGATTAATGTCTTTATTCTCTACTAAAAGCAGAGTCTATGAAAAAATCATTTCTTATTTTTGATCAACAATGTATCTCCAGCACTTAGAATGTCTGGAAAATAATTGGTGTGTGAAATGAGCAAATAAAGAGGTGGAACAAAATTATTTTCCCTGTCTGTAATAAAATTAACATGATGATATTTATAAAATATTTAATATTAAGATAAAGTTCATGTATAAGGCAATGATTTACTCAGAAATGTATTTATTTGAGGGAGAAAAGATAGCAGAGGAGTAGGGGACCCTATTCCAACTAGTCCCCGGAATTGAGCTGGATATCTACCAGACCACTCTGAACACCCACGAAATCAACCTGAGTTGTAAGAAGATCTGGATACCTACAAACAGAATATCGCAGGCAGTTGGTTTCAAGGTACGAAGCAGGGAGCTGTGATTCCGCGGGCAGATATCGGAGGATAAACGGCAGCGGGAGGGTGCCTGGTTGTGGGGATCCTACAACGCCAGTGAGTGACAGCCTCGCGTGCTGGGGACGGGCACAGACTAGCAGACTGGTAGCGGCGGGGAAAGGACTTTAGGGCAGCCCCCGGGACGGAAACCCGGAATGGCGGGGTCCCGCGGGCGAACTGGGAGCGGCTGGCGTCTTTAGAAGCACAAAAGGCAGAGACATGCCCCGACCTGGAGGCAGGACTGGGGGTGCTGCGGAGGGGCGCACAACCCAGGACGCTGCAGTTTATAGCAGCAGGGACAGAAACAGAGACAGTGTGGCCTGGAGATCTCACTGAAGAACAGACTGCAAACTCTCTGCTCTGAGGCAGAGGGTTGGAAATAGTCTTTTCTGCTCTGACTCTCGGAAGAGACATGGAAAGCCATCAGGGAAAGCCGCCAGAGAACAAAAGCCCCCAAAACTGGTTCCCACTGAGCCCATCCCCCGCCACAGGGGGGCAGGGCAACTCCGCCCAAACAGGGTTGCCTGAGTAACAGTGCGGCAGGCCCCTCCCCCAGAAGACAGGCTGGGAGAACAAGAGGCCAGCAACCCTAAGGTCCCTAGAAAACAGGTGCATCTTGCTTCAGTTCTGGTCAATAATTTGGACTCTATACATTCCCTCAAACACCCATCAACAGAATGACTAGGAGGAGGAACCCCTAAAATAGGAAAGACTCAGAGACTATGACTTATGCCACAGATTTACAAATGGTTTCAGATATAACCAAGATGTCGGAGAATGAATTCAGGCTATCAATTGTAAAGATAATAGCTAGAATGGAGAAATCAATTAATGGCAATACAGAGTCTCTAAGGGCAGAAATGAAAGCTGAATGGGCAGAACTTAAAAATGCTATCAATGAGATCCAATCTAATCCAGATAATCTAACAGCTAGGGTAAGTGAGGCAGAAGAATGAATCAGTGACCTGGAAGACAATAATAGATAAAAAGGGAAAAGAGGAGGCCAGGGAAAAACAACTCAGAATCCATGAAAATAGAATCAGAGAAATGAGTGACACCATGAAGCATTCCAATGTCAGAATTATTGGAATCCCGGAGGGAGTGGAGAGAGAGAGAGGACTAGAAGATATATTTGAGCAAATCATAGCTGAGAACTTCCTCAATCTGGGAACTGAAACAAACATTCATGTCCTAGAGGCAGAGAGGACCCCTCCCAAGATCAAGGAAAACAGGCCAACACCCCGGCATGTAATAGTAAAACTTGCAAATCTTAGAACCGAGGAAACCATCTCAGGGGCAGTTAGGGGGAAGAGATTTCTTATGTACAGAGGGAGGAACATCAGAATAATGTCAGACCTATCCACAGAGACCTGGCAAGCCAGAAAGTCCTGGCAAGACATATTCAGGGTACTAAATGAGAAGAACATGGAGCCAAGAATACTTTATCTGGCAAGGCTCTCATTTAGAATGGCTGGAGAGATGCAGAGCTTCCAAGACCAGTAGAAACTGAAAGAATATGTGACCACTAGGCCGGTCCTGCAAGAAATATTAAGGGAGGTTCTATAAAAGGAGAAAGACCCCAAGAGTGATATACAACAGCAATTTACAGGGACAATCTATAAAAACAATGTCTTTACAGGAAACATGATGACAATTAATTTGTATCTTTCAATAATCACTCTCAATGTGAATGGCCTAAATGCTCCCATAAAATGGCACAGGGTTGCAGATTGGATAAAAAGACAGGACCCATCCATATGCTGCCTACAAGAGACTCATTTTGAACCTAAAGATACATCCAGACTGAAAGTGAAGGGATGGAGATCCATCTTCCATGCCAGCGGACCTCAAAAGAAAGCTGGGGTAGCAATTCTTATATCAGACAAATTAGATTTTAAACTAAAGTCTGTAATAAGAGACACAGAAGGACACTATATCATTCTTAAAGGGTCTATCCAACAAGAAGATCTAACAATTGTAAATATCTATGCCCCCAACATGGGAACAGCCATCTACATAAGCCAACTGTTAACCAAAATAAAGAGTCATATTGATATCAATACGTTAATTGTAAGAGACTTCAGTACTCCACTCTCAGCAATGGACAGATCATCTAAGCAGAAAATCAACAAGGAAACAAAAGCTTTGAATGATACACTGGACCAGGTGGACCTCATAGATATTTACAGAGCATTCCACCCTAAAATGACATAATACTCCTTCTTGAGTGCACATGGAACTTTCTCCAGAATAGACCACATACTGGGTCACAAATCAGGTTTCAACCAATACCAAAAGATTGAGATTATTCCCTGCATATTCTCAGACCACAATGCTTTAAAACTGGAACTCAATCACAAGAAAAAAATTGGCAGAAATTCAAACACTTGGAAGCTAAAGACCACTCTGCTCAAGAATGTTTGGATCAACCAGGAAATCAAACAAGAACTTAAACAATTCATGGAAACCAATGAGAATGAAAACACATCGGTCCAAAACCTATGGGATACTGCAAAGGCTGTCCTAAGGGGGAAATACATAGCCATCCAAGCCTCACTCAAAAAAATAGATAATCCCGAATTCACCAACTAATTCTACACCTTAAAGAACTAGAGAAAAAGCAACAAACGATACCTAAGCCACACATTAGAAGAGAAATAAAGATTAGAGCAGAGATCAATGAATTAGAAACCAGAAACACAGTAGATCAGATCAAAGAAACTAGAAGCTGGCTCTTTGAAAGAATTAATAAGATCGATAAACCACTGGCCAGACTTATCCAAAAGAAAAGAGAAAGGACCCAAATTAATAAAATTATGAATGAAAGGAGAGAGATCACGACTAACACCAAGGAAATAGAAACAATTATTAGAAATTATTATCAACAACTATGTGTCAATAAACTGAGCAATCTGGATGAAATGGAGGCCTTCCTGGAAACCTATAAGCTGCCAAGACAGAAACAGGAAGAAACTGACAACCTGAATAGGCCAATAACCGGTAACAAGATTGAAGCAGTGATCAAAAACCTCCCAAAAACCAAGAGTCCAGGGCCTGATGGATTCCCTGGGGAATTCTACCAAACATTCAAAGAAGAAATAATACCTATTCTCCTGAAGCTGTTTCAAAAAATAGAAACAGAAGGAAAATTCCCAAACTCATTCTGTGAGGCCAGCATTACCTTAATCCCCAAACCAGGCAAAGACCCCATCAAAAAGGAGAATTTCAGACTGATATCTCTGATGAATATGGATTCCAAAATCCTCAAAAAAATCCTAGCTAATAGGATCCAACAATACATTAAAAGGATCATCCACCACGACCAAGTGGGATGTATCCCTGGGATGCAAGGGTGGTTCAACATTCTCATATCAATCATTGTGATAGAACACATTAATAAGAGGAGAGAGAAGAATCATATGGTCCTCTCAATTGATGCAGAAAAAGCATTTGACAAAATACAGCATCCTTTCCTGATTAAACTCTTCAGAGTATAGAGATAGAGGGAACATTCCTCAAGTTCATAAAATCCATCTATGAAAAACCCACAGCAAATATCATCCTCAATGGGGAAAAGCTGAGAGCCTTTCCCTTAAGATCAGGAACACGTCAAGGATGCCCACTCTCGCCACTATTGTTCAACATAGTACTAGAAGTCCTAGCAACAGCAATCAGACAACAAAAAGAAATAAACGGTATTCAAATTGGCAAAGAAGAAGTCAAACTCTCTCTTTTCACAGATGACATGATACTTTATGCGGAAAACCCAAAAGACTCCACCCCAAAATTACTAGAACTCATCCAGCAATTAAGTCATGTGGCAGGATATAAAATCAATGCACAGAAATCAGTTGCTTTCTTATACACTAACAACACAACTGTAGAAAGAGAAATTAGAGAAACGATTCCATTTATAATAGCACCAAAAACCATAAGATACCTCGGAATAAACCTAACCAAAGAGGTAAAGGATCTATACTCTAGGAACTACAGAACACTCATGAAAGAAATTGAAGAAGACACAAAAAGATGGAAAAATATTCCATGCTCATGGATCGGAAGAATAAACATTGTTAAAATGTCTATGCTACCCAGAACAATCTATACCTTCAATGCCATCCTGATCAAAATTCCAATGACATTTTTCAAAGTGCTGGAACAAACAATCCTAAAATTTGTATGGAATCAGAAAAGACCCCGAATCGCCAAGGAAATGTTGAAAAAGAAAAACAAAGCTGGGGGCATCTCATTGCCTGATTTCAAGCTATATTACAAAGCTATGATCACCAAGACAGCATGGTACTGGCACAAAAACAGACATATAGACCAATGGAGCAGAATAGAGAACCCAGATATGGACCCTCAACTCTATGGTCAAATAATCTTTGACAAAGCAGGAAAAAATATACAATGGAAAAAAGACAGTCTCTTCAATAAGTGGTGCTGGGAAAATTGGATAGCCACATGCAGAAGAATGAAACTCGACCATTCTCTAACACCATACACAAAGATAAACTCAAAATGGATGACAGACCTCAATGTGAGACAGGAATCCATCAAAATCCTAGAGGAGAACATAGGCAGTAACCTCTTTGACATCGGCCACAGCAACTTCTTTCAAGATACATCTCCAAAAGCTAGTGAAACAAAAGCAAAAATGAACTTTTGGGACTTCATCAAGATAAAAAGCTTCTGCACAGCAAAGGAAACAGTCAACAAAACAAAGAGGCAACCCACAGAATGGGAGAAGATATTTGCAAATGACACTACAGACAAAGCGCTGATTTCCAAGATCTATAAAGAACTTCTCAAACTCAACACCCAAAAAACAAATAATCAAGTCAAAAAATGGGCAGAAGACATGGAAAAACACTTCTCTGAAGAAGACATACAAATGGCTAACAGACACATGAAAAAATGTTCATCATCATTAGCCATCAGGAAAATTCAAATCAAAACCACATTGAGATACCACCTTACACCAGTTAGAATGGCAAAAATGGACAGGGAAAAGAACAACAAATGTTGGAGAGGTTGTGGAGAAAGAGGAACCCTCTTACACTGTTGGTGGGAATGCAAGTTGGTACAGCCACTTTGGAAAACAGTGTGGTAGTTCCTCAAAAATTTAAAAATAGAGCTACCCTATGACCCAGCAATTGCACTCCTGGGTATTTACCCCAAAGACACAGATGTAGTGAAAAGAAGGGCCATATGCTCCCCAATGTTCATAGCAGCAATGTCCGCAATAGCCAAACTGTGGAAAGAGCCGAGATGCCCTTCAACAGATGAATGGATACAGAAGATGTGGTCCATATATACAATGGGATATTACTTAGCCATCAGAAAGGATGAATACTCAACTTTTACATCAACATGGATGGGACTGGAGGAGATTATGCTAAGTGAAATACAAGCAGAAATACAAGCAGTCAATTATCATATGGTTTCACTTATTTGTGGAACGTAAGGAATAGCATGGAGGACATTAGGAGAAGGAAGGGAAAAATGAAGGGGGTGGAAATCGGAGGGAGAGATGAACCATGAGAGACTATGGACTCTGAGAAACAAACAGGGTTTTAGAAGGGAGGGGGGAGGGGGGATTGGTTAGCCTGGTGATGGGTATGAAGGAGGGCACGTACTGCATGGAGTACTGAGTGTTATACGAAAACAATGGATCGTGGATCACCACATCAAAAACTAATGATGTATTGTATGGTGACTAACATAATAAAATTAAAAAAATTAAAAAAAAAAAAAGAAATGTATTTATTTGGCACCTACAATGAAGTTGATATGTGCAATGTGCTCATGAAAATATGAAGATCAAGCATTCAATAAGCAGCTAATTTTTTTTGTTCTGTTTTTAACATTATGTTTTGAACTAAGTTTACACTTATAGAAAAATACAAAAATAACATTGAGAGTTCCTGTTTACCCCTCACTCAGCTTCCCCTAATGTGAAAAATGTCATATAACCATAGTACAATTACCAAGACCAGAGAATTGATAGTTAATAAATATTAATATTACTTAAGTAAATATCAATAATAGTAAAACACTATTAACTAAATCACAGATCTTATATTAAAAATTCACTAGTATTTTCACCATTGTCCTTTGTCTATTCCAGAATTCTATCTAAGATCCTATGTCTCATTTTCTTGTTATTTCCTTAGTCTCCTCTGATCTGTGAGAATTCCTCAATTTTTCCTTTTTGTTTCTTATAACATTGACAATTTTAGAGAGTACTGATAAGTTATTTTGCAGAATGCTTTCAATTTAGGTTTGCCCCATGTCTTCTCTTTGTTGTGAGATTACACATTTTTGTCAAGAATACCATAAAAATGATCTTGTACCCTTCTCAGTACATTGTATTGAGGGTTTCAAGATGATGATATATATTAATCTCCATCATTTGATTAAGACTGATATCTGTTGGTTTTCTCTGCTGTTCAATTCTATATTTTCCTTTGTAGTTAATGCATGTCTTGGGGCAAAATACTTCAAACTAGGTAAATACTATTTTCCCTCAAATTTTCACCAACTAATTTTTTTTTTTTTAAGTGGGCTCCATGCTGGGCTTGAACTCACGACCCTGAGATCCAGACTGATCTGAGATCAAGAGTCTGTCACTTAACTAAGCCACCCAGGTGCCACTTCCCCAACAAATTTTAACATCCATCTTGCCTGCGACAATGATCATGGTGGTATTTGCTTAATGGAGATTTTATATTACTCTCTTTCCTCTACACTTATTAATTGGGATTCTATAATAAAAGAGAGCTGCTCCTTTCCATTTATTTATTTATTTATTTTATTTAATTTATTTATTATTTATTTCAACATGACCCCATGGATATATGTTTTATTGTAGGAATTATAATAAATTTTTGTTATTATTTATTTTTGTGTGTGTGCAATGCATCCCAGAATTGGCCATTGGGAACATCTTCAAGTTGGCTTCTGGATCATGTGCATAATGAATTGGGCATTTTCTGCATGGTACAAATTTCATGGTCATCTTGCGTTTTCCCTGCCTCAGCCCTCTTCAAAGAATCCTGGTTCTTTTTATTAGAGAACTATATTTAAAAACCAAGATCTATGTGTTACATGTGCTCTTTGCTACTGAAGTGTGATTGCTTATAGGCCATCTCAGTTGACAAAACTAGGAAATATATGTAAGTATGCTAACTCTGCCTTTATACATGTCTATTGGTTAATACTGAGAGTAAAATGTTTAATAATAATAATAACAATATTGAATAATAGTAGTGGGCATCCTTGCCTTGTTCCTGATCTTGGTGGAAATGTCTACAGTGGTTTCCTCTCTGGTTTAACCTTCATTTAACTACTTTTATTTGAATTCTCATGAATTTGTTCTTGTTTTATTCATTTGATATTGCTTTGTTTCTCTTCCTTGTTCTGAAAATGTGTTTAGGGTAGTGGTAAGTCTTTGTTTTTCATAATTTGGCTGCACACAAAAGATAAAGAGTCCTTTGTCACATAATCATAGATACTAGAAAATCACTGCAGTGAAGGCTTATATATTTTCCTAAAATTATTATTCTCTGTAAATGATGTCTTTCCACAGCGTTCCCTTTATCAGCATTTTTCCCATCACAAAAGAAAAATCAGTTCTCTCCAGGAATGCGAGGCTTAATGCAATTTATTTGAAACAACAATATTTTAATATTAAATTGAATATTGTGCAAAATGGCTCTTATTATATTCTTGTTCCTGTTTTATTTTTGTTGGATTTAATTAAGATAGAAGATGGACTTTTCTGATGACCAAGACCTGGCATTTGTTATTTAAATAAAATGATTTTCAAGTAAAGCCAAAGTAAATATGCATTCAACTAAATTTAATCTCTGTCAATTTCAGCCAAACTTAGTCATTAATCACTTGATTTGTTTCAATGTATATAAAAGATGGTTTTAAGCTCTTCAGATGTGTTGTTTCAGCAACTTTTTGGCTAAAATTACTACATTCTACAACTAATTCTATTTAAAAAGATGATTTGTGTTAACTTGGTTCAATCTTGGTGCTTAAGTGCTTTCTTGGACTCTTAAAAAAATGTATTTACTCTTTTGAAGTCCCTTGGTTATCTTTCTAGTATTTTCTATATCCTTTGTCATTTTGCCTTGGTATCATGCAGTTTACTTAATTGGCAATAATATCTTGGTATAGGGGCTAAATTTATACAAAATGTTTATTAGAATGAATAGTATGTTTTAGGATGGAAGTGATGCCATTTTATAAACATTTCATTTCTATGAAACCAAAGGTACAAAGAAAGAAATACATAAAAATAACTATCTTTGGAAATTAATTACTTTTATAATTATACTCTATGAATTTATGAAGATTATACAATTTTATTTATTTTTTTTAGATTTTATTTATTTATTTGAGAGAGAGAGCATGAGCAAGAGAGCACAAGCAGAGGGAGAGGGAGAAGCAGGCTCCCCATGGAGCAGGGAGCCCCATGCGGGACTCGATCCCAGAACCCTGGGATCATGACCTAAGCCGAAGGCAGCCACTTAATCGACTGAGGCACCCAGGTGCCCCAAAGATTATAAAATTTTACAACCCTTTAGATACCTGACTTTTCTTACGTAGAAACTATTTTTGTTTTTAAGAGAAAACGTACCCCATTAAAACCAATGATTTTTAAAAAGTGGCCCAGTTAGTGACAGACACTATTGATTGTAAATACAAACCACAGATATGTAAAAAACATAGTCTGTTTTCCTGTCTGAGCAGAATTATTTTTTTACTCAGCAACTAAAAGTTATTTACATAAAATGAATATTTAACATTTGCAACAAGCCATTTTGTTATTTTTTCTAAGATTCAGAAAAGTACATTTTTGACAATATCCATTTTAGATTGTGCTTTGTTGTTCTCTTTTTAGCGATGTTGTGTAGTTTTTCCTTTCCCGGAAGGTATCCTGGTGATATATTTCATCTTGTGAGCATGATCAAAAGGCTTGGATATAGTCTGTGGTCTATGTTGCTGCTAAAAATACTGTAGCTTCTCAGTGAAAAAGGTCACAATTTGTATGCATGTTTAAAATCACAAACAATAACTCTGGGAACTTTTTGCTATGCTCCAAATATCCAACCCCCTAGAAGACATTAACACGCGTATGTTGAGGTACCTCAAACTCAGCATGCCAAAGCTGAACCTTCCCTTCTTTCATCATCACTCATCTCCAACCCTGAGTCCACCCTTCCTCCTCTTCCAATTCCAGTCAGAGTTTATTGTATGACCCTGCAGGCCCGAAAGCTGAGGATTCATTTTTATGTTAATCAGTCTCAAATTTTGGATCATTCCCTATCTTAAATCTCTCTCTGGTAGATTCTCTTGCTGATTTCTTTCATTCTGACTTCAATTTTATCACCCCCTTTATATTTCTGTCTTTCATTGCCTGTATACCTATCTATAAAACAAAACAAAACAAAACAAAATAGAAAAAGCCACCCATCTTGCCACATCAGTCTTGTGCTTAAAGTAGTACGATGCCTTCCCAAACCTGCAGGGTGTGATCCATACTTTGTAGTATTGACAAAAGGCTGCTCGGGTTTGTTTCTCATCAGCCTAGCTAATAACCTGCTGCTGCTTTTATGCACTCTGGCTGAGTTAGGTTTCTTTCAAGTATCAGGAAACAGAAACACAATCGGATTACCTTAGATAATAGGAGTTTATTTTCAATGAAAGTAAGGATGACAGAAAATGGTCTGAGCTACCAAAGAACCAGGGCTCACAGAGGATGCAGCACGTTTCAGAATTTTGTGCATCTCTGGCCTCACCTCTCCTTGCAGCCCTGCCAAGCAGCCGACCCGCAGCTCTGCTACCTCAGTCCTCCACCATTACACTGATGCTGCTAGTCTGAGTTTCTATCATGGGAACTAACCTTTTTTTTTTTTTAAATGCCTTCTCTCTAATATATCATCTCTCTCTTTTTTTTAAAAAAGATTTATTTATTTGAGGAGAGAGAGAGAGAGAGTGGAGGGAGGGGCAGAGGAAGAAAATCTTCAATCAGACTCCAAGCAGAGCGCAGAACCCATTGAAGGGCTCGACCCCACAACCCCAAGATCATGACCTGAGCCGAAACAAAGAGCCAGTCGCTTAACTGACTGAGCCACCCAGGCGCCACTCTTTTGTCTCATAGCTTCTGCTTTCTAACTTCTCTCCATGCCTCTTGTCAAAGGAACATTCTAGACAAAAGAATTTAAAGAGAAAAGAAAAAAAAAATTACTTGCAAAAAGTTACAATAAAGACTGGCTTGTAAAAAAGTACAATGCACTTAGAAAATAAAAATCACAAATTACTACAGGATGTCCATTTAGCAACATATAGAATAGCTCTAAAAGTGTTCTGCCTTTGGTCCTAGTAATATCAGATCCAAGAATTTATTATTTGGATGTAATAACAGATGGGAATAAAAATATATGTTGACAATAAAACTATCAACTATAAAATAACTTTTATTGAGCATTTACTATGTACCACACACTGTGATAATATCATCCTATGTATTCTCATTTGAACAGCACACAAACTGTATAATTTTCCATGTTTTGCAAATGACAGAACTGAGTTGCAGAAAATATAATTAGCAAATCATCTTTTTTAGTGTATAAATGTTGATAATATTTCAAAGAAGTAAACTTAAGAATCTGCATACTTAACATTAAGCAAGAAATAGAGCAAGAACATTTATGGTACTTACAGTTTAGAAAAAAATCTCAGTGTCTAAAAAGTAACAATTGAATAAAACATAAATAGTTAAATATTTACATAGGTAGATATGTAGGTGTAGATAGCCAGCTTGCTTGATAAATATACTATATTCCATAAAATGTATTCTCTCCAAGAATATACAATGTCATCAATGTCTGTGCAATATAATTTAATTATCTAAAGCATAATACTAATATTATATATACTAATATATATAGTTATATATATATATATATATATATATATATATCACTATGCCTACATAACAGGCTGAGTTACAGACCAAATTATTAACTATGGTTATTTTGGAGTGGTAGCATTATATGTACTTGTTATTTTCTATGTATAGCAAATTCTTTTTACATGGAAATACCTGTATATGTATTATGTCTACAATGAGATGTAGAACTAATATTTAAATATGTTGTGTGTGTGTTTGGGGGGGTGTTTATGTGCATTTTTAACAGATACATTCTATAACAATGATATTTGGCTTCTGCATTGAAATAGAAGTGATAAACTGCAAAAGCTCTTACTAGATTACTTAGTAAGTTGTCAGGAGGAAGTCTTAACGTAAACATCCTTTGAGGTTGTTCTTTGGGTAGAATATTTAAAAATAAAAAGCCTAGTGGAGCTATGGCATAAAATAAGACCACTTCTATTCATATAGCAAACAACTAGCAGATTTTATATGTAATGAAACATTTCCTACACAACATGTGTCCTTGTCATCACAGGTGAGGACAAGGTACTGACTAATGATGCTGGTTTCATATTTCCAAACAACTGCACAGCAAAATAGCAATCTTGAACATAAACATGTGAGAATATTTATCCAAAAGACATTTTGCAATTTTAAGGTGATTTCCTGAGGCTGGCATAAATGAATACCTTATAAATATTGGTTTATGGTTTGTTTGTGTTTTAAAGATTATTTATTTATTTATTTATTTGAGAGGGAGAGCCTGAGCAGGGGAGAGGGGCAGAGGAAGAGGACAGAGCAGACTCCTTGTTGAGCAGGGATCCCAACGACATGGGGCTTGAGTCCAGGACCTCAGGATCATGACCTGAGCTGAAGGCAGATGCTTAACTGACTGAGCTGCCCAAGCGCCCCATTTTGGTTTATGGTTTTTAAACAGTGTGTGCAGTGTTTCTAGAAAGTTACATTCTCTTCAAGTTGCCATCATATGCAGAATACAATCAATGATGGGATGGAGATCATGCTCTACCACAAAGAAAGAAGCCATGAGGGACTACTGAGAATTTAGGAATTGGAGCACACCTTTCATAAGTTCCAGCCCTGAGACTGCTTTTAAACCTCAGGAGAGCTAAGTATAAGTAAATAATTATTATTACAGCTACAACTGAAAAAAACAAAACAAAAAGTACATCAAATCAGCTTCCCTGGCATTAAAATTCTCAGTGTCATTAGGTACAAACCCCTAGTTCCTGAACTATTGAAGAAAATAATTCTACTGTGAAGTATAAACCTTTCTAGGACAGACATTATTTATAATTTCAATCTTTCTTTTTTGTTGTTTCTTTTCATTGAACTTTTTCAAATTTTTCGTATTTAAATTATGCAGACCATATTTGTATATAAAACTTAGGTAGTCTATTTAACCAAAACTCTGACCGTGCTAAGATAATAATTAGCTTGTTGATTCTTCACCTTCTACAACAACCTATAATTTACTAAAGCTGTAGATTTTTAATAAATATTGAACTCACACAGGGGCCCTGGGTCACTCGGTTGGGTGGCTGACTCTTGATTTCGGCTCAGGTCATGATCTCAGGGTTGTGAGACATTTTATAAAATGTAATTTTTATAAAAATATCTTTTCAACCGCAATTGAGGACTCAGGTAGGTAGGTATTGTGTCTGTCTTATTTCTGCATCTGCAGTAGCCAGAACAGTGACTGATAAAAGAAATATAAAATATTTGATTTATTGAAACAATGTGTGAAAAAGACATAAATGAATTAAATGAACTTTAAAATATAGAATGCTATGGAGAGATCAATAAAATATACTAAGTACATACTATGCATTTTATTTTTATTTTGTTTGTCCTATTTCTCTATTTTGTCAAAGTCTTTGTCATAGTTATGTCCATATTTATCAACTTATTCACAACTGTAAGTATTAAATTTAAGTATTTAATGTTGCACTAATACATTTTATCCAACTAATTGTATCAGTGTAGAGCATTTCTGTCAAAACTCTAAGCTTCTGAGAGTCTTAGGACCACTGGTACAGAACTTTTACAAATTCTAAAAAGAATGTTAAAAAGGAGCACAATAAGGAAAAGTTTTGAACATATATGTTCCATAACTGGTGGGGGTCATGAATACTTTAATGCTTTCTACATGGAACAATGGAGAGAGAATGGAGATTAGCTAATTCTTGCTAGAAATTCTGCCCAATGACTTGACTTCTCCAGACTCTTTGGCTTTTTAAAGTAAATACCAAAACAAACACAGATAAAGCAATTACCTTGTATGGAAATAATTGATTATGATCAAGATTTTAAATCAATATTATAATTAATTATATAACAATCTGTCTATAAGCAAAATAATATCACATTCTATTTATTGTCCAATTTCTTTTATTATGGACTTGTCTGAGAATATCACAAAGATTTCCTTTAATACTTTCCAACTTTATTTTCCACCACATCATTCTATATGCTATAGTTGTACCCATTAATACACTTTCCCAAATGTAGTAAACATGATCTAATTTCTCAGGTTCTCATGTCTTTGCACATCCTTTTCTAGCTACCTGGAATATCCTTTCCCTCTTTTTTTTGACATCATTCTTTCCCTTTTTAAGCACTTGATGAACTGTAAAAATAAGTAAAAGAGTCTGTCTTGATTTGAATTAAGCAAGGTGAATAAGCTTTACAGATCTCCTGTACAACATTGTACCTAAAGTCAAAAAAAATGTATTGTACACTTAAAATTTTGTTAAGTAGGTAGATCTCACATTAAGTGATCTTGAATTATTAAAAATATTAAAATAATATTAAAAATAAGGTACATATCTGATGTGGGGTCTACCCCGGCTATATCCCTTTTCATTAGTTTAAAATTATTGATTAGTGGCCTTAATCATATTTGCAAAATCCCTTCATTTTTTCCCATATAACCTAAACTATCATGGAAATGAAATTCCATACAATTCCATCAACACTCAAGGAAAGAGAATTATCTAGGACGTGAATACCAGGGACACGACTCTAGGTGCCATCTTGAGAATTCTGTGTGGCACAAATGAGTTGTTAAAAAAGGTATTTATTGTGTGTATAAACTGTTTTATATTCCTGTAGGATGTGGTATTTGTCTCTAAGAAACAACAATCACTTTGATGTTGTTTTGTTTTTAGACCACTATGGTCTATCACCCGAAAAACTGTTTGGTGTGCTCCTAATATCTCAACCTGGAAAGAAAATCCATCTTCTTTGGGTGGTAAACGAACAGAATGAAAGTACTCTAAACTTACCTCTTTTGAACGGAGTGGGAGGGAAAAAAGTGTGCTATTTTGTTAGATGAGAGTCCAGAATTTAGAATTGGTGGATAAAGCAATAAAAAGGATACGTATATAATCTTTTTGGTATAACTAATTACCTTAACATACATTGATACACATACCAAAAAGACTGCAAAATTTTATTTATTTTTATTTTTATTTATTTTTTTAAAGATTTTATTTATTTATTTGACAGAAAGAGAGAGAGATAGCAAGAGCAGGAACACAAGCAGGGGGAGTGGGAGAGGGAGAAGCAGGCTTCCCGCGCAGCAGGGAGTCCTATGTGGGACTCCATCCCAGGACCCTGGGATCATGATCTGAGCTGAAGGCAGACGCTTAACGACTGAGCCACCCAGGCGTCCCAGACTGCAAAATTTTAAAGAGAAGAAAATTGCGCCTCAATCATTCTTATCAAAAGGAAAAAATTATATATAAGCTAATTTGTTTCATTTTCCATTCACTCTAACAAATGTTTAGTCTCTTCAGAAAAGGGAATTTTTTTTTTCCCTCTGTTATCCTCATTGAGTAATAAAATGCTTGGAATATAAAATAAGGTAAAAGATTTGTGAGTGAATATATGAACACAAGATGATATTGGTTGATATTGAATTTTGTTGAGCTAAACTCCGCAATATGGGTGTTATTGTCCCATTGACAGGATAGTTCATTTGTGTAAATCTCTGCTGTACATTGCATGCTATTGAGTATACTTAGTACAGGCTCAATGAAGGCCAAGGCATATTCACCCCTCCTGCCACACATACACTCATAATTGTGACAACCAGAATTATATTTGTTCATTTTCAAATACATCTGAGGATTCAGTATCAAGAACTATGAATGTAGTGATTCATATGATGTAATGCTGTCTAGGTGATTTAGACACATTTAAAAAATGTGACTATGTATGAATGAATATCAAGAGTATAGGAAGACAGAGAGATATGTGGTTTTTCAAAACATACAAGTGGTGTGAATAGAGTCCCAAACACATGCCAATATAAGTTTGTGTTAAGAAATTCTGAAGGGATAGTTTTATCTTTTACTCTACAAAGAGCCAAAAAGGAAAAGGCAACTATCCCCAATTATTTCACTCTGCAGAATAGGCTCCCCGCCTACTTTAATTATTAAGAGAGTCCCCTTCAGATATTAGAACTTAATGCAGAAATCTTTAGTAAGATTTTTCACCCAACTCTTCTTGCTGGCATATGGTCTTTTAAAATTCAGGCTCTAGACCATCAGATGTCAGTAATACCACAGGGCAAATGCTATTTGCACGTGTGGTTTTTCCCTGTGAATGAGCATTTTCTTGACAGTTCTGGCCTCTGTAGGCCACAAAATTATATTTTTCAATTATTCTAGGTATATCAGAAAATTTTATCCTAGAATTTAGTTTGATGCCTTGGCAGAAATTAAATCCAGTAACATTTATATTTTGAGACTTCGGATTGTGTAATGCATTTCTTTGTTATAGAAGGGTATTTATTAAATCTATTATGCTATGAGAATTTAATTCAAAATACTTTGCAATGGTAGGAACTAGCATTACATTAGAGAATATTTATTATGAAATAATAATACTGGCTTGCTCTCTAAACAATATATTGTAAATTATAATGAATAATAAAGGGGTGCCTGGGTGGCTCAATCTGTTGGGCTTCTGCCTTCAGCTCAGGTCATGATCCCAGGGTCCTGGCATCGAGCCCCACATCAAACTTCCAGCTGGGCAGGGAGCCTGCCTCTCCCTCTCCCTCTGCTTGCCACTCCCCCTGCTTGTGCTAGCTCTCTCTCTCTCTGTCAAATAAATAAATAAAATCTTTAAAAAAAAGAATGAATAATAAAGCCAGGTTTTGAAATTTTATTTTTCTTTAAATTATTTGCTTTCTACATTTTGCCTGCTTTCAAGAATCTCTCTCTCTTTTTTTTAAGATTTTATTTATCTATCTCAGGACCCTGGGATCATGACCTGAGCTGAAGACAATTGCTTAACCAGGTGCCCATTTTGCCTGCTTTCTACAGCTAAACACACACACACACACACACACACACACACACACACACACACACTATTATTAAAACAAAATAAAAAACAACAAGAAAAAAACCTCCGTCACTTGAATATTTAAAACTTTCATTAAGCAAGATAGGTGACATGTTTAAAATAAACTGAAATTGCAGAATTTATTTTATTTTATTTTATTTTATTATGTTGTGTTAGTCACCACATCATTAGTTTTTGATGTAGTGTTCCATGATTCATTGTTTGAGTATAACACCCAGTGCTCCATGTAGTACATGCCCTCCTTAATACCCATTACCAGGCTAACCCATCCCCCCACGCCCCTCCCCTCTAGAACCCTCAGTTTGTTTCTCAGAGTCCATAGTCTCTCATGGTTCATCTCCCCCTCCGATTTCCCCCCCTTCATTTTTCCCTTCCTACTATCTTCTTTTTTTTTTTAAACATATAATGTATTATTTGTTTCAGAGGTACAGGTCTGTGATTCATCAGTCTTACACAATTCACAGTGCTCACCATAGCACATACCCTCCCCAATGTCTATCACCAAGCCACCCCATCCCTCCCACCCCCCACCACTCCAGAAACCCTCAGTTTGTTTCCTGAGATTAAGAATCCCTCATATCAGTGAGATCATATGATACTTGTATTTCTCTGATTGACTTATTTCGCTTAGCATAATACCCTCTAGTTCCATCCACATCATTGCAAATGGCAAGATTTCATTTTTTTTGACGGCTGCATAATATATATATATATATATATATATATATATATATATATATATATACCACATCTTCTTTATCCATTCCTCTGTTGGTAGACATCTTGGCTCTTTCCATAGTTTAGCTATTGTGGACATTGCTGCTATAAACATCGGGGTGCACATACCCCTTCAGATCACTACCTTTGTATCTTTCGGGTAAATACCCAGTAGTGCAATTGCTAGGTCATATGGTAGCTCTATTTTCAACTTTTTGAGGAACTTCCATACTGTTTTTCAGAGTGGCTGCACCAGCTTGCATTCCCACCAACAGTGTAGGAGGGTTCCCCTTTCTCTGCATCCTCACCAACATCTGTCATGAAATTTGCAGAATTTAGAAATTGCAGAATTTCTAAAATATGTTGATGGTAATATCATATGTCTGAACTCCTGTGGGATGAATTTAAAGCATTTACCTGAGAAAAATTTATATCATTAAACAACTTTACCAATAAGATGAAAAAATTAAAATAAGTGAATTAAATGCCCAGTTCAAAAACTAGAAAAAGAAGAACAAAATAAAAATTAAAAAGTATGGTAAGGAAATAATAAACACAAAAATTAATTTGGTAGAAAATAGAAAAGAGTAGAACTACATAACAGCTTAACATATGGCTTTCTTAAAAGAATTTACAGAAAAGATGATCACAAATTTAGATTAAGAAAAACAGAAAAAAAAAGAAAAACAGGAGAAAGCACAAAAATAGAAAATAACAAGTGACAAGGGGAATGATATTGGAAATGTAAAATATTTTTAAAATGATATTATCTAATGTCAATTTGCACATCTGTGCAAAAAAAAAAAAAAACCTAGAAAAAAATAGATATTACATAAAGATTGCTACAATTGCTAATCCCAACTCTACCAGAGGTATAAAGCTTAAATAAACTTATTTCCTTACCATAAATATAGAAAATTGTCAAGGATATACCTCCACTAAAAGGACCAGACTCAGAAGTTTTCACAAGGGAACTGTACCAAACTTCCAAAGATCAGATTTTTCAAATATTCTGTAAGTTACTCCAGATAATTGAAAATGAAAGCACTTGCTTAATTATTATTATGAAACAAGTATATAATTAATATATAAACTTCAAAGAAGGCAGAACCAAAAAAAAAAAAATCAGTTCCAACAGGAACTATACAGAATTATTACCATGATTTTTAAACATTGTCTTTGAATTTTTAATAAACACAGAAAGACAATAATGAGATAATAAGAAATATTGTAAAATATTGAAAGCCCAAGAGAATTTATTAAAAATACATTAGAATGAGAGAATTTGGAAGGTACTGAATATAAAATATACAATTTTCTAGCATGACACAAAAAGCAACAGAAATGGAAAAAGAAACTGCACTCCACTTAGTAAGTCAATTAAAATGTTTAAGCATTTAATACTACATTTAGTAATAAAAGGCTCAGGACTTACATAAAAAAGTGTAAAATTCTATTGAATACTTAAAACATGACATAAACAAATGAAAAGACATTCTATATTTTTGTATGGGAGGATCTTATATCATGGAAATGTCAATTATTCTAAAATTAATATTTAAGCTTCATTCCATTTTAATTAAAATCTAATAGAGTTTATCTTCCAATTATATAAAATTATTCAGAAGTTTATTTGGAAGAATAAATGTTCAGAAATAGACAAAATGAAAACACACTGCATGGTGAAATCAAAATCTATTTTTTAATGAAAATGTACTAATCAATCAATGGTGCAGAAAAAAAAAAACCTTCAGAAATCGATCCCTTGGATATGAGAATTAATTCATGAGAAAAATGGGAGTTCAAATCAGAAAGAAATGGATGGAGTATTTAATGAATCATGATAGCTTTTGTGGTTCTCTGGTGCAAAATGAAAGTAAGCACTTACTTTCTATAAAGTAAGTAGGCACTTACTTTCTATATATGCCATATAAAGTCCTTATCAATTACATAACTAAGTATGAAAGTAAAATTAGAAAATTTAAGTAAAATCTAGGAGACTACTTATATAACTTAGGGGACTAGAATAGAAGTCTAGTAATTAAAAATTTATATCTTATATATATTTTATATAGATATATATCTGGAAATATAAATTATATAGAAAATATGTATGTATTATTTATATATATGAATATGTTTTTATCTGACTATATATATTAAATGTATAATTTAAATCTTCCAGAAAAAGATAAAGTGAATAGGAAATGATATACTGTGAAAAATGTATTTGTAATGGAGAAGACAAAGTACTAAGTACTAAAATCTGTTATTTTTCAAAGCTTTTGCAACTATCCATAAAAACAAAAAAACAAAAAACAAAGTGCATGAAAATTGTGCCAAGGCTGTGAATAGAGAAATAGTAAAGGATCAAACTGGATTGACAAATGTTTTTATATATGAAATACTATCAAACCCAGTATTAAAAAATTTAAACTAAAGTAAAAATGGAATACGGTATGCTCTTGATATTGAAAAAGTTTAAGAAACTCCAATTGATAGTGGGTTTTGGTGGAAAAATACTTTTCTATATCACAAGATGGTAATATGAATGTGTTTTGTGCTTTTTGAAAAGTAATCTGGCAAATTCAATTAAAATGAAATAGAAAAGTCATATGTCCTTCAACCCAGCAATTTAATTCCTGGATTCCATCTCCTAGAAATAAAAACTCAAGCAAGTAGGCACATAGGTGAAAGCAGTTTTATTGTAGCATTGTTCATAGCAGCAGCTGAAAGCTGGTAACGTGTAAATGTACAGCAGGAAGGACCTGGATGTGTAAACCTTGGCAGCTCCACACCATGAAATACAATGAAATGCTAAGAAAATGAATTACATTAAATTAGTTGAGTGGAATGAATTTCCTCAATGTATTACTCAAAGAGAAAAACAAGATGCCTAAAATTATATAAAAAAATGTTTCAAAGAAAAAACATTTAAATGACTACATTAAAACCTGGGGTTAGTTTGCCGGTCAAATCTAGGAAGTGTTCACAGGCTGCTAAGTAGGGTTGCTCTGAATGATTACTCGGGCTAATGCACCAGACTTGTCTTACACACAGGTTACCAGGGCCTTTAATTGTCAATGTAAAATCTGTTTACTTTAAACCAGCTTTTTTTTTTTTTTTAATATTCTGTAATCTTCAATAATATATTTAGCAATAGGAATACACAAACATTACAATAACCTTAAAATAAACATATATCATTTTCAAGTTAATACAGTGGTATTTATCATGTCTTTTTGTCTCCATCATTTCAATCGAAATTTTCCCAAGGCCTTAATTAATATGTATTTAGTTCTCTATCAATGAACAAAAAGGCTGGTACATGCCTGGTGGTTTATTTTATGTGTTTAACTGTGCTATTGAATTGATGGATATTTACTATTTGCATTGCTGCATGTGGGTTGGACAGTAGCCAAGAGAGAAAACAACAAGCAAACCAGTATCACACATTTGTTTGGACTTACTGTAACGCTATTTCTTTTTAAAGATAAGAATAAAAGTAGAAGTTAAATACAATATTTGCTCTACAGATAGAGTGACAGTATAATTTACCAACTAAATATGGAGATTTGTAAGAGTATAAAAGGTTATAAAATAATTAAGAATGTATAATTAAAATATATTTTAAATTGTCCAAAATTGATTTTATTATGCTGTGGGCCTATAAAATCATTCTATTCAAACCCCATTTTCAGAATTAGAATTATTTCCAAAAAATAAATAATTAACTATATCTGTCTATATTCAACCTGGAAAAAAAATCCTTCATTCAGTTGATTATCTCTTTCTTAAAAGCAATAACAAAAGAATAATTGATTTGATATTTACATAATCATTTTCTTAGACATATCTGTCTTTAATATTATGTCATTTATATTTTTCTGAAGATAGAATTTTAAATATAGTTTTATTTCAAAATTTTAAATAAAAATGGAATCAAACTTGCATTTTATATTTGATAAATTTTAAATTCATTGAACCTTCTATTAAGAATATTTTTCTTCAACAAATATTTTAAAGGAGAAAAATAGTCATACATGGCATCTATATTTATCACTACTATTTATGTTACATCAGATTAAAAATCTATTGTGTATCATCTATATATAAATAATTAAAAATTTTTAAAAATCAATAAGAAATCAAATGTTTGAAAATTGATACCCATTAAGTGGTATGTTTCACAGAAATTATTCACTAAAAATGGAAATTTTGTGGTTTGACATATTTTTTTATATCATGAATTAGAATATGCTGTTTGACTTATTCTTTTTTTTAATATTTATTTATCTTAGAGAGAGAGAGATGGAAAGAGAGAGATAGCATGAGTAGGGGGAGGGGCAGAGGGAAAGAGAGACAGTCATCAAGCAGACTCCCCACTGAGCATGGAGCTAGATGCAGGGCTGGATCCCAGGACCCTGAGATCATGACCTGAGCCAAAATCAAGAGTCAGATGCTCAACCAACTGAGCCACCCAAGCTCCCCATGTTTGACTCATTCTTAAGAATTGGATCCTACAAAGTATGAAAATTTTATCAGAATAAGCTTTTATAAAGGGGTGCTTGACTGGCTCATTTAGTTGAGCCTCTAACTCTCGGGTATGACTCAGGTCATGATCTCATGCGTCGTTAGATCTGTCCTGGAGTCAGGCTCTGCACTCAGGGGAAGTCTGCCTGAGGATTCTCTCCCTCTACCGCTCTCATGCTCTCTCTCTTTCTCAAATAAATAAATAAAATCTTAAAAAAAGAATAACTTTTTATATTTCCTTACATAAAATAATCCTTTCCTTTCTAGGTGTGAAATTAATAAAAATAAAGTTATGCTTAGAAAAAAAATTGTGCAAAGCAGGTTTTCTCAATGCCATTCGATTCTACTGCAAAACATTATTTATAGTTTAAAATAAGGAGCTCATCAAAAGATTATTCCTAGAAAGAAAAATATTCCAAAGCACAATTATGAAATATTAAAAGTAATTTTTTAATATAATTTCAGGTGTCACTCATTACTTTCATTCATCAGCAAACCAGATTCACCTCCTCTATAATGGTTCTTCAGTTATCTTCAACCACACCCCGCATTCTACATTTGGGATTATTGTGAGTTAGTCTTGCCACAGTAAGAGTAAATGAAATTATCACAGTCAATTCTTTCTTCTTAACTGAGGTATAACTGACATACAACATTATATTTTTTCAAATCAATAACATAGTGATTTGCTCTCTGTATACATTATGAAGTAATCGCCGAAATAAGTCTAGTTAACATCTGTCACCATACATAATTACACATTTTTCTTGTGATGAGAACTTTTAAGATCTCTCTTAGCAACTTTGAAATATGCAATGCAGTATTATTAACTGTAGTCACCATGCAGCACATTACATTCCCAGAACTTTCTTACTTTATAACTGGAAGTTTGTAACATTTGACTCCTTTCACCCATTTCATCCACCTCACCAACCTCCACCTCTGACAACCACTAATCTATTCTCCGTATCTATGAGCTTGTCTTTAACTTTTTTTTTTTTAATTTTAGACTCTTCATGTACATGAGATAATATGGCATTTGTCTTTTTCTGTGTGGCTTATTACATGAAACATAATGCCCCCGAGGTCCATCCACGTTGTTGCAAATGGCAGGTTTCATTCTTTTTTTTCTTTTCTTAGTGGTTGCATAATATTCCTCTGTGTGTGTGTGTGTGTGTGTATCATATTTTCTTTATCCATTCATCCACTGATGAACACTATGTTGTTTCTAGATTTTGGCTATTGTAAATAATGCTGCAATGAACAAGGGGGTGCATATATTTATTCAAGTTAATGTTTTAATTTTCTTTGGATAAAAATACAGAAGTGGAATTGTTGGATAATACAGTAGTTCTAGTTTTAATTTTTTGAGGAACTTCCATACTGTTTTTCATGGTGGTTACATCAATTTACATTCCTACCAACAGTACACAAGGCTTCCCTTTTCTCCTCATCCTTGCCATGTCATTTCTTGTCATTTTAATAATGCTGTACTAACAGGTATGAAGTGATATCTCATTAAGGTTTTGGTTTGCATTTCTCTGATGATTTGTGATGTTATCCATTTGTTATGTCTTCTTTTTTTTTGTAATTTTATATTTCTTTTTTAAAATTTTATTTTATTGTTATGTTAATCACCATACATTACATCATTAGTTTTTGATGTAGTGTTCCATGATTCATTTTTGCCCATAACACCCAGTGCTCCATTCAATACATGCCCTCTTTAATACCCATCACCAGACTAACCCATCCTCCCACCCCCCTCCCCTCTAAAACCCTCAGTTCGTTTCTCAGAGTCCATAGTCTCTCATGGTTTGTCTTGTCCTCCAATTCTCCCCCTTCATTTTACCCTTCCTACTATCTTCTTCTTTTTTTTAACATATAATGCATTATTTGTTTCAGAGGTACAGCTCTGTGATTCAACAGTCTTACACAATTCACAGTGCTCACCATAACACATACCCTCCCCAGTGTCTATCACCCAGCCACCCCATCCCTCCCACCCCCCACCACACCAGTAACCCTCAGTTTGTTTCCTGAAATTAAGAATTCCTCATATCAGTAAGATTATATGATACATGTCTTTCTCTGATTGACTTATTTCACTCAGCATAATACCCTTCAGTTCCATCCACGTCGTTGCAAATGGCAAGATCTCATTCCTTTTGATGGCTGCATAATATTACATTATATATATATACCACATCTTCTTTATCCATTCAACTGTCGATGGACATCTTGGCTCTTTCCATAGTTTGGCTATTGTGGACATTGCTGCTATAAACATCAGGGTGCATGTACCCCTTCGGATCCCTACATTTGTATCTTTGGGGTAAACACCCAGTAGTGCAATTGCTGGGCTGTAGGGTAGCTTTATTTTCAACTTTTTAAGGAACCTCCATACTGTTTTCCAGAGTGGCCGCACCAGCTTGCATTCCCACCAACAGTGTAGGAGGGTTCCCCTTTCTCCTCATCCCTGCCAACATCTGTCATTTCCTGACTTGTTAATTTTAGCTATTCTGACTGGTGTGAGGTGGTATCTCATTGAGGTTTTGATTTGAATTTCCCTGATGCTAAGCGATGTTGAACACTTTTTCATGTGTCTGTTGGCCATTTAGATATCTTCTTTGGAAAAATGTCTGTTCATGTCTTCTGCCCATTTCTTGATTGGATCATTTGTTCTTTGGGTGTTGAGTTTAAGAAGTCTTTATAGATTTTGGATACTAGCCCTTTATCTGATAAGTCATTTGCAAATATCTTCTCCCATTCTGTCGGTTGTCTTTTGGTTTTGTTGACTGTTGCTTTTGCTGTGCAAAAGCTTTTTATCTTGATGAAGTCCCAATAGTTCATTTTTGCCCTTGCTTCCCTTGCCTTTGGTGATGTTTCTAGGAAGAAGTTGCTGCGGCTGAGGTTGAAGAGGTTGCTGACTGTGTTCTCCTTTAGGATTTTGATGGACTCCTGTCTCACATTTAGGTCTTTCAACCATTTGGAGTCTATTTTTGTGTGTGGTGTAAGGAAATGGTCCAGTTTCATTCTTCTGCATGTGGCTGTCCAATTTTCCCAGCACCATTTGTTGAAGAGACTGTCTTTTTTCCATTAGACATTCTTTCCTGCTTTCTTGAAGATGAGTTGACCATAGAGTTGAGGGTCCATTTCTGGGCTCTCTATTCTGTTCCATTGATCTATGTGTCTGTTTTTGTGCCAGTACCATACTGTCTTGATGATGACAGCTTTGTAATAGAGCTTGAAGTCTGGAATTGTGATGCCACCAACTTTGCTTTTCTTTTTCAACATTCCTCTGGCTATTTGGGGTCTTTTTTGGTTCCATACAAATTAGAATTATTTGTTCCATTTCTTTGAAAAAAGTGGATGGTATTTTGATGGGGATTGCATTGAATGTGTAGATTGCTCTAGGTAGCATTGACATCTTCACAATATTTGTTCTTCCAATCCATGAGCATGGAACATTTTTCCATTTCTTTGTGTCTTCCTCAATTTCTTTCATGAGTATTTTATAGTTTTCTGAGTACAGATCCTTTGCCTTTTTGGTTAGATTTATTCCTAGGTATCTTATGGTTTTGGGTGCAATTGTAAATGGGATCAACTCCTTAATTTCTCTTTTTCTGTCTTGTTATTGGTGTATAGGAATGCCACTGATTTCTGTGCATTGATTTTCTATCCTGCCACTTTACTGAATTCCTGTATGAGTTCTAGCAGTTTTGGGGTAGTCTTTTGGGTTTTCCACATAAAGTATCATATCATCTGCAAAGAGTGAGAGTTTGACTTCTTCTTTGCTGATTCGGATGCCTTTTATTTCTTTTTGTTGTCTGATTGCTGTGGCTAGGACCTCTAGTACTATGTTGAATAGCAGTGGTGATAGTGGACATCCCTACGGTGTTCCTGATCTTAGTGAGAAAGCTCTCAGTTTTTCCCCATTGAGAATGATATTCACTGTGGGTTTTTCATAGATGGCTTTTAAGATATTGAGATATGTCCCCTCTAACTCTATACTCTGAAGAGTTTTGATCAAGAAAGGATGCTATACTTTGTCAAATGCTTTTTTCTGCATCTATTGAGAGAATCATATGGTTCTTGTTCTTTCTTTTATTAATGTATTGTATCACATTGATTGATTTGTGGATGTTGAACAAACCTTGCAGCCCAGGGATAAATCCCACTTGGTCATGATGAAGAATCCTTTTAATGTACTGTTGTGTCCTATTGGCTAGTATTTTGGTTAGAATTTTTGCATCCATGTTCATCAAGGATATTGGTCTGTAATTCTACTTTTTGGTGGGGTCTTTGTCTTGTTTGGGGATCAAGGTAATGGTGGCCTCATAAAATGAGTTTGGAAGTTTTCCTTCCATTTCTATTTTTTGGAACCATTTCAGAAGAATAGGTATTAATTCTTCTTTAAATGTTTGGTAGAATTCCCCTGGGAAGCCATCTGGCCCTGGGCTTTTGTTTGTTGGGAGATTTTTGATGACTGCTTCAATTTCCTTAGTGGTTATAGGTCTGTTCAGGTTTTCTATTTCTTCCTGGTTCAGTTTTGGTAGTTGATACATCTCTAGGAATGCATCCATTTCTTCCAGGTTATCTAATTTGCTGGCATAGAGTTGCTCATAATATGTTCTTATAATTGTTTGTATTTCTTTGGTGTTGGTTGTGATCTCTCCTCTTTCATTCATGATTTTGATGATTTGGGTCATTTTTCTTTTCTTTTTGATAAGTCTGGCCAGGGTTTTATTAATCTTGTTAATTCTTTCAAAGAACCAGCTCCTAGTTTCATTGATCTGTTCTACTGTTCTTTTGGTTTCTATTTCATTGATTTCTGCTCTGATCTTTATGATTTCTCTTCTCCTGCTGGGTTTAGGCTTTATTTGCTGTTGTTTCTCCAGCTCCTTTAGGTGTAGGGTTAGGTTGTGTATTTGACACCTTTCTTGTTTCTTGAGAAATGCTTGTATTGCTATATACTTTCCTCTTCGGACTGCCTTTGCTGCATCCCAAAGATTTTGAACAGTTGTGTTTTCATTTTCATTGGTTTCCATGAATTTTTTTAATTCTTCTTTAATTTCCTGGTTGACCCATTCATTCTTTAGTAGGATGCTCTTCAGCCTCCATGTATTTGAGCTCTTTCTGACTTTTCTCTTGTGATTGAGTTCTAGTGTCAAAGCATTGTGGTCTGAAAATAGGCAGGGAATGATCCCAATCTTTTGGTACCGATTGAGACCTGATTTGTGACCTAGGATGTGATCTATTCTGGAGAATGTTCCATGGGCACTAGAGAAGAATGTGTATTCTATTGCTTTGGGATGGAATGTTCTGAATATGTCTGTGAAGTCCATTTGGTCCAGTGTGTCATTTAAAGTCTTTATTTCCTTGTTGATTTTTTGCTTAGATGATCTGTCCATTTCAGTGAGGGGTGTGTTAAAGTCCCTCACTATTATTGTATTGTTGTCTATGTGTTTCTTTGCCTTTGTTATTAATTGGCTGCTCCCATGTTAGGGGTATATTTATAATTATTAGATCTTCTTGTTGGATAGACCCTTTAAGTATGATATAGTGTCCTTCCTCATCTCTTATTATAGTCTTTGGCTTAAAATCTAATTTGTCTGGTATAAAGATTGCCACCCCAGCTTTCTTTTGGTGTCCATTAGCATGGTAAATGGTTTTCCACCCCCTCACTTTCAATCTGGGGGTGTCTTTGGGTTAAAATCAGTCTCTTGCAGGCAGCATATCAATGGGTCTTTTTTTTTTTTTTTTTTTATCCAATCTGATACCCTGTGTCTTTTGATTGGGGCATTTAGCCCATTTACATTCAAGGTAACTATTGAAAGATATGAATTTAGTGCCATTGTATTGCCTGTAAGGTGACTGTTACTGTATGTTGTCTGTGTTCCTTTCTGGTCTATGTTACTTTTAGGCTCTCTCTTTGCTTAGAGGACCCCTTTCAATATTTCTTGCAGGGCTGGTTTGATGTTTGCAAATTCCTTTAGTTTTTGTTTGTCCTGGAAGCTTGTTATCTCTCCTTCTATTTTCAATGACAGTCTAGCTGGATATAGTATTCTTGGCTGCATGTTTTTCTCATTTAGTGCTCTGAATATATCATGCCAGTCCTTTCTGGCCTGCCATGTCTCTGTGGATAGGTCTGTTGCCAATCTAATGTTTCTACCATTGTAGGTTACAGATCTCTTGTCCTGAGCTGCTTTCAGGATTTTCTCTTTGTCTCTGAGACTCATAAGTTTTACTATTAGATGTCGGGGTGTTGACCTATTTTTATTGATTTTGAGGGGAGTTCTCTGTGCCTCCTGGATTTTGATGCCTGTTTCCTTCCCCAAATTAGGGAAATTCTCTGCTATAATTTGCTCCAATATACATTCTGCCCCTCTCTCTCTTTCTTCTTCTTCTGGGATCCCAATTATTCTAATGTTGTTTCATCTTATGGTATCGCTTATCTCTCGAATTCTGCCCTCGTGATCCAGTAGTTGTTTATCTCTTTTTCTCAGCTTCTTTGTTTTCCATCATTTGGTCTTCTATATCACTAATTCTCTCTTCTGCCTCATTTATCTTAGCAGTTAGAGCCTCCATTTTTGATTGCACCTCATTAATAGCCTTTTTGATTTTGACTTGGTTAAATTCTAGTTCTTTTATTTCTCCAGAAAGGATTTCTCTAAAATCTTCCATGCTTTTTTTTTAACTCCAACTAGTATCTTTAAAATCGTCATTCTGAACTCTACTTCTGACATCTTACTAATGTCCATATTGATTAGGTCCCTGTCAGTTGGTACTGCCTCTTCTTCTTTTTTTTGAGGTGATTTTTCCATCTTGTCATTTTGTCCAGAGGAGAATAGATGAATGAGAGAACAAAATGCTAACAGGGTAACAACGACCCCAGGAAAATATACACTAAACAAATCAGAAGAGACCTGAAACCAGGGGAAAAGAAAGGGAAAGAAAGAAAAAAGAAAAAAAAAGAAAAAAAAAGAAAAAGAAAAGATTAAGAAAAAAAAACAAACCAGAATATGATCAAGTATGATCAGGCTGGTGTATAGATCAGTGCCACACACTAGATTTTGGACGTATTTTCGTCTGCTAAAGTGCCTCCCAAAATTTTAAAGAAAGAAAAACTTATACATGTACAAAAATAAGGGTAAATACACTGAAGGGATGGAATATGACTGTAAAGATGAAAATATTAAAAGATTTTATAAAAGGAATTGGTAAGAAGTTGTTGGAAAAAAGAAAGAAGAGGATTTAAAAAAAGGGGGGGGAGAGAATGTGATCAGGCAGAAGACTAGAACATAACCATACACTAGAGATTTAGGGTATATTTTGGTCTGTTTGAAGAAACTGTATCCCCAAATTTTAAAGCGAGAACAACTTATATATATATACCAAAAATAAGGTTAAGTACTATGAAGGGATATAATATGACTTTAAAAATTAAAAAATAAAAAATATTTTTTAAAAAAGGGATTGAGAAGATGTTGGTTGAAAAAGGGAAAAAGAAAAATTCCAAAAAAAAATAAAAAAGAAAATTAAAAAAATTAACTTTGAAAGACTAAAGAATCAGGGAGACAAAGCAATGAATTCTATGTGTAGTATTTCCCTAGTGCTGGAGTTCTGCCATTCTCATTGATTGGTAAACTTGGTCTTGGCTGGCTGTTCTCACTGATCATCTGGGAGAGGGCCTGTTGCTGTGGTACTCAAATGTTTTTGCCAGAGGTGGAATTGCCCTGCCCTTGCTGGTCCAGGCTAAGTAATCTGCTCGGGTTTGCTCTCGGGAGCTTTTGTTCCCTGCAAGCTTTCTGTACAGCTTTGGAGGACGAGTGTGAAATGGCGGCCTCCCAATCTCTGCCCCGGAGAAGCCGAGAACTCGGGGCCCCGCTCTTCAGTGCAACCCCAGAGAAAAGCAGTCAGTCACTCCAGTCTCCCCGGTCTTGGTCCGTACTCAGTGCTCACCTGTGCCCAAGTGTTTCTATCTCTGGCCCAAGACCCCGTGTGGAGTCTCCAAACCCAGCAGATCCCTGTGGTGCGCTTCCGCACCACTTTTCCTGGGGGAGGAAGGGGAGTCTTCCCGGATCTGCCACTTGTTGTGTCCCTGCTGGAAGAGCAGTGGCCTGACTGTGCCATGGATCATGGTTTATGGCAACCCCGAGCTGAGAGCCCACTCCTCGGCTCCGTCTCTGCAGCCAGCTTCCCTGCTCCAATACCTGTGAGCTCTGCCACACTCAGGCACCCCCGGTCTTTCTGTGACCCCGAGGGTCCTGAGACCACACTGTCCCCGTGAGGGTTTCACCCCCCACTTAGCCACTGGAGCGACGTCCCTCAGAGGAGCAGACTTCTAAAAGTTCCAGTTTTGTGCTCTGCTGCTCTATCTCTTGTTGGTAGCTGCTGACGAGGCTCCCTCTCCCACGGTCTATCTTCCCGAGTATCACCTCAGATTCACTTCTCCACACGTCCTACCTTCCAGAAAATTGTTGCTTTTCTGTCCATAGAAGTGCTGCTATTCTTTTCTTTGATCTCCTGTTGAGTTTGTAGGTCTTCAGAATGGTTTGATCCCTATCTAGCTGAATTCCTGGGACCAGACGAAATTTAGGTCTCCTACTCCTCCGCCATCTTGCTCCTCCCCCCATTTGTTATGTCTTCTTCAGAAAAATATCTATTTAGAGCTTCTGACCATTTTTTGTTGGATTGTTTGAAATAGTTTGATTTGTTTTTGCTTGAGTTGTATGAGTTCCCTATATATTTTGGATATTAACCCCTTAACAGATATATGATTTACACATATTTTTTCCCATTCGGTAGGTTTCTTTTCATTTTGTTGATGGTTTCCTTTGCTGTGCAGATGATTTTTAGGTTCACGTAATTTATTCTTTGTTGCCACAGAGTAAATGGAATTATCATAGTCAATCCCTTAGTAGGAAATAAAATATGCAGAAAAAAAGAAACCTTATGCTGTTCTATTTTGTAACTATTCCTGCAATATTCAATTTGTTGTTGGAAACCTCATTCTAAGACTTCATTAATAAATTGGAGCTTATCTGGAGGGGAGTAATCATGGCATTTGAAAAGGCATTGAAAACATAACACATTAGGAATAACAAAAATATTGAAGAAGAGATGATATAGGGCATATATAACAATAGCTGCTTTCAAATTGTTGAAACACTGTCACATGGGTTATAGTTCTTCTGTGTAACTCCAGAGAGCAGCACCAAGTAGTTAGAAATAACACAAAGATATATTTGTGCTCAAAATAATGAAAGAATCCCATCAAAAATTCACCTAAAACTTAACTATGTAAGGGAATTCAATAAATAAGTTTTCTCTAAGAAAATATCTTAGGTCCTTGAGGATGCTGAGAGACTATGAATCTGCTGCTTTGGAAGAGCAGAATATTTTCATTTTGAAGTTCAAGTAAGCCTTTCAGCTCAAAGCTTAGCATGCACTTATCCTATATACAAGTCAAAGCTTCTCAGAATAACTATTATAAATTGTAATTTCTTTGAAATATTGATCTATTTGTAAAGACAAGAAATATCTCAGGTGACTTATTCATTATTTTACCCATCACTCACACGTTCAAAAGGGTATTTTATAATTATTTATTTCCAAAAGAGCTTTTATATACATTCTCTAAAAAATATAAAAGTCTTAAATAACATAACCTGACTTCTATAACATTAGGTTCTTTAAATTGTACTGATAAGCTTTTGGGGAGAAATATCTCAAAGAAAATGAAATGCTTAATTTATATATTATAAGGTTAAATTTTCTCCTTGAAAATGGGAATTACCAAACTCCCCATATGGCATAGAATACGGTCTCAAATGTAGAATGCCAGATATTGGGGTAATTTGACTTTAACAGTGTTTTAATTAAATATGGAATCATAAAAAGATACACAAAATATTGTGATCAATATTGCACATATGTTCAATAATGTTATAAATTAATATTAAATTAATATTTGCTATAGAAGTAAAATTTCTGAATATAACAAAAACAGATATATCATAAGCATCTGTGCTGTTTTTACTCTTACAACAAGTAAAATTTCATCTGAAATTAGAAAAAATAAGTCTGAAATCTTTGGTAAAAATAAAGATTTTATGACTTTTATATATCTTAACTCAAATCTGTGTGGTTCTTGGTTAATCTGTACTTATACTTCAGCATCAAATAAAAAATATTACTATTTCCCCACCTTAATAAATGGTCTTTTTGATCTACTTTTTGCTTTGATTTTTTTTACACTGGATAACTTCATTCAAAAATTAAGATAAAATAGTTTTAATACCTTTTGTTGCATACTAATTCTGAAACATCCCTTTTATTTGCATGTTGTAAAACTTGCTACACTTTTTTTAAATCTAAGAAATAAGGTCAAGAATGAACACCAATAGTTCTTGGGAAAAAAAGAAAGGGTTCAGTAAAATTTTAGAACAGGAATGGTGGGGGGAGGGGTCCTCAGGGCCTCAACCTAATTTCATGGGACCAGAGGTAATTAGTCTACAAGATGATATTGTTCTGACCTCAAGACTGCAACCAGCAAAAAAGTAGCTAGAGATATTTTGTGCTTACCCTATTCAGAGTGGGAACTGACTTGAGAATAACTAACCTGAAGAGAAAGGAGGAATTCATGTCATTTTTTTTTTTCCTACAGATGTTTAAATTGATGACTTAATTTCGTAAAGCTTTATTCTATAGTATTTTCATTTGGCACAATTAGGTGAACAGTTTTCTGATTCTAAAAATAATTCATTTTTATTACAAAAATTCTGAATAGAGATTTAATATATATATAATAGTTGGTCTAAGTTACTATCAGGCTTGTGCATGCATGTGAGGGAGATTAAGAGAAAGAGAGAGACAGAGAGAGGGAAAGAAGTAATTTAGGATGTTGATATCAGAATTACTTACAAGGCTTAAAAATTCTCTTTGCTTAGTAACATATAATGTTTAACAAGTCATGAGAGCAAGCAGTAACAACACCAAAAACCCACAACAAATGCTAGTATATATTCAGCACTTAGTATGTATCATGTTTTTCTTAGCATAACAAAATAAAGTCTTAAGAGACGTAGAGATGAAAGGAGTTCATTGAAATAAAATGGCCCTGTTAACATGGTTGAAGTCATGATCCCCAAAAGAAGATTCCCTGGAGGAAGTAATGACTAATGAATTTTAAAAATTTGGATGTCTTAACCCCAACATTTAGCTTTTGGCTATGATTCATAGAGGTGTAACCCACTGCCCCCAACCCCATCTCCCAAATTAAAACTACTTCACCTTTAACAGCCCATTTTAACTTGAAGAGTAAGGACTTTGGGGTAATGTCCAAAAAGAGAAATGTATAAGTCCAAAGATAACAAGAAAATTAAGCCTGCTTTCCCCAGATGAGCTGTGGATATTGAGTAAAATGCTAAACTTCTCACCATACATGTAATTCTTAAATTATCTGAATATAGATAGTGTAAGGGAATTGGAAGACATAATTTGAGACAATCTATGGACAGATATTCATGTTATAACTTATTATCTTTAATCATATCAGTTCTTTCCATGGGAACAAAACAAAAAACACCAAACAAATACTTTCTCTAAAATGAAACAATCTTCAGAAACATACTCTGTAACAATAGGAACAACATTGTATTTGTTAATGTGGCCCTATTAAGCTCTTCAGAGCAGAAGTTTTGCTTTGCCTTTTTGCAAACCCCCAAATTTCCCTTCTCCCAATCAAACTGATGAGTTTGTCATCACAGGTGAACAGATTATGCTAAATTGAAGAACTCAGACACATAAATCTACATATTGTATGATTCTAATTATATGAAATATCCGGAAGAGACAGAAAATGCATCAGGGGTTGCCTTGGGCTAGAAATGGGTATGAGGATTGATTGTGAATGGGTCTGAAGGCTCTTATTAGGTAATGAGAATGCTCTAAATCTGAATTGGGTGATGATGGCACAATTTGGCAAATTTACTAAACAATTATTATTTGTACACTTGAAAAGGATGAATTTTATCATAAGCAGGTTACACCTTAATAATGTTGTTTTAAAGACGCTCCTAGTTTTAGAATAGATTTTTCTCATTTCCAGCTATTAAGATCTCAGCAAGGGAAAACTGTTAAGAATAGAAGTTTATAAAGAATAATGTAAAGCCCCTTGAAATATTCACTACTCATAGTCAACCATTGTTAAAATGGTAATATCTATTTTCTATTCTTACCTGTATGATTCAGATAATTCCTTAAAAAATCATATTGCCATCTAATACATCATAAAATTGTCCTGTTTTTATTTCTTGTCTATTATAGCATGAACATTTCCACTTCTTATAATATATTCTTTTAGAATAGGACTTCAGATTGTTGAATAGTGATCAAATTTAATATAATTAACTACTCCTTCCCCTTAAATAAGCCATTTACAAAGTTTAAATGCTATGATTTTATACTAAATACTCCTGTGTTTATTTGCAAGGGATTGGTCTCTGATTTTTTTTTTTAAGTTGATTTCCTGAAATGAATACCACCTAACAGCATGAGGCAGAGGCCATGTTAAGTGTCTGCCATGTTATACTTGAAGGCCATATAGTCCAGGTGGTTTAGCTACAAGATGGAGAAAGAACTCCCAACCCACATGTTAGAGGCTGAAGTGTGTCCTTCCCAAATTCATATGTTGAATCCCTAACCCCTAATATACTGTATTTGGAGATTTGGTCTTTAGGGAAGTAATTAAGTTAAAATTAGGTCGTTAAGGTAAGCTCTAATCCAACATTATTGGTGTTTTTATAAGAAGAGAAGATTAAGGCATGGGCACATAGAGAGAGTAGAACATGTGAAGACACAGGGAGAAGAAGACCATCTACAAGCCAAGGAGAGAAACCTCAGAAGAAACCAACCATCTTGATTGTGGACTTTTAGCCTCCAGAATTATAAGAATATACACTTTTGATATTTCAGCTACCCAGTCTGTTACTTTGTCATGGGAAACTAATATACAACATAGACTATTTAGTGAGATAAAATATATACTTTTCATTCTGTTAAACTCCTGAGATTTCTGTTTGTCTATTGTAACAACTAGCTTGCTTGCTCCAATACCAATGAAGTATTTTTATGACTGATGAGGCTGAACATCCTTTCATGTTGTACATTTGTATTCTGAACAACACATGTCCTTAACTTTAGGTCATTTTTGTTTTCTTTTAGTTTTATTAGATTTCTTTGAATATTAATGTTATAAATCTGTTGTTTATTACATATGCTACAAAAATGTACATTTTTTTCTTAACTTTACTTGTCTTGATATTATTCATGGTAGCTTGCTTTATCATGCAGCATTTTTAAATTGAAGAATTTAAAAAAATTGACCATGGTCAATTTTGTGAATTTTTCCTTCATTGTTTCTTTCATAGTTTTTATGGCAAAAATGTGCTTCCATACCCTAAAATCAAAAAAGTGTATACCTGTCTTTACTTTCTGTCTCATTTTTACATTCTTTTTGGAATTTAGTTTATCATTTTATATGATATTAGTTTCTGTTTTTAGTTTTTATCTTATCTATATTATTTTTCTGAATACACCATTTAACAAGTTACCCTAGAAGAATTTGCCAAATAATTCCACTGGCAATATTATCTTTTCATTATATACTAAATATATATGACTTTCTGTATCTCTGGATTTTCTATTCTGTCACATTATATGTTTATTCACATTAAAAGAATCCTCTTTTGCTTATTATACATTTATAAAATGATTTTTAATTTTTACTTTATGTTATCCCATTAGACAAATTTAAAATATTTTATTGACTTTTTCTATGCACTTTTTAAATTCCAAATTAAGTGGAATAATTTGTCAGGTAGAAGAATCCCTTTAGGATGTTGATTATAATTACCCTTCTAGGGGTAATTATACACGGAGAATGAAAAAAAAAACATTATATTATTTTTTTTTTCCATCAAGAACATGCTCTTTAAATCTTCATTCTATTCAGCTTTTCTCTTTCATCTGAAAATGAATTCTATGGTTTTATTCCTATATGTTCTGCTTAGGACTTTTTTTTGTTTGTTTGTTTAAAGCTTCTTTTTTTTTGGTCATGTTTTAAATAGTGGTTTAATTATTTTTAAAATAGCTATAATTATTGACTACATTTTAAATTAATTGATATATTTCTTTGATATGGAACTACCTCACTAAAGTTTATTTGCTTATTTAACAGTTAAATCAAAATATTTATTGAGTGACTATTTTCTTAAACAAATAACCTGATTATCTAAAATGAATAACAATTATGAGGGCATAAAGTTGCTTGTAATAGTCTCACAATTTTTAAGCTTCTCTACATCCTATTTCCTGTTCAGAACTACTATGTATAGTTAGTAAATATTTTATGATCCAGGAGTCAACCTTATTCAGATCTCTATCTGGTTCTGATCCATTTAACCTTAGTTTCTGACCCTGCCAGGACCGAGGCTTGGAAGGAAAATAGATGATGTGAGTGGAAATTTGCTTTTTTGACTAGCAAGCTTACAGTTTTAACCTTGAGATTCCTTGAAACTGATAGGCTTGCAGCCAGACTTTTTCTCCTCGATATCTTCAGGAGTTTTTTGAGGAAATCTCTCCCCAACTGCCGGGATCTCTCAACTGCAGCTTCCTTGACATGAGTAAGTTTCTTTCTTTCTTCTAGTTACTTGCTTTCTTCTCAGGCCATGGGTGATGTCCAAGAATTCCATCTCCTTTTTGATCATGTATATTTGTCCCATTCAGACAGCCTTTTCCAACACACTGGTTCTCTTTGATGCATAGCTCCATATCTGGTCCACAGGCAAGCAACACTCATTCTTTGCCCTGGCAAACTCAGGAAATATATGCTACTCTCAATCTAGCCAATCTCATTGACTTTACCAGCAGAGCAGGCAGCTAGTCTCTCATTTTTGTCTTTGGATCTTCCAGGCAGTAGTCAGCCAAGCCTCTGCTCAATCTGTCAGACTAAAGCAGACAGTGGTCTTTGTCTCCATGAAACAATTTTCTCTTGATGAAGAGGCAACATTCAGCAAGAGAATGCACATAACTCTCTAAAAATCCTTTCCAGGTCATTTTCCTCAAGTTAGGTATAAAGTTATGAAAGGCCCCAATACACTATACCCAGATGTAAGGGGTTAAGACTTGTTGGCTACTAACTATGAACGATTTTTACTTCTACTCCTAATAGCTGTTTTGCATTATGCCTCAGCAGAAATGTCCCTTATATATTCAATGGTCAATGATTTCATTGTTTCATTCATAATTTTGAGTATTCATTCTCAATATTTTTAATTAGATTTGTCACACCTTGCAGATTTATCTACACTTAAAAAATTCTGGTGATTAATTTCAGATTAAGTTTTCATTCATTATTTTGCTTTTCTGATGTGTTCATCCTTCTGGAGTTGAACCAGTTTGGTGTTTTTTTCTTAATGTAATAATTTACTTAATATTTAATTCTATAAATTTACCTTTAACTAAAACTTTGGTTGTATTCTAGTAAAAAGTATTCATAGATAATATTTATAAAACATTTATTTATGCCAGACACCATACTAAGTGCTTAACTTTTATTATCTCAATGAATCCAGATAAAACTTCTATCACCAAGGGGTTATTATTATTATAGTTTATAATTAACAAACTAAGGCTTCGGGAGTTAAATTAACTTACCAAATTTTACAGAACAAGAAAGTTTCAAAACAGGAATTTAATCCTAGAAAACCTTACTTCACTGCCCTATGCCATTTTGCCACTTCCTATTATTTATATTCCTTTCTTATTTCTTTGTAAAAAGCCTATATTTGCAGTTGTGAAATCTCTTTGACTGAGAATTCTTTTAGAATAAGATATTACTATATTCCATTTAGAATAGTTTTGTTTAAACTTCTGTTGCTAATTTCGAATGGACTTCCAGAATGACAATGTTAGGAGTTCTGGTGAGCCATTCCCCAGTGAAACTGGTAAAAATTATTAAAACAAAATAAAAACAAACAAACAAAAAACCCCAAACCAAAAAGCATTTAAAGCCTTTGGAAATAATCTGAAGGTCAAATAGCGAATAAAAAATCTATCCAAAATATCTACAAAAATTCAGTAAGAAAAGCAAGAATCTGTGATATTTGAATGAGGTCTACTCCCTCCCTCAATGCACGCGGTTCAGTGAGATGGAGACTCCACTCTAGATTGCTACAGCCATGAACAGGAGATTCTCCACACACACACCCCCGCCCCCAGTTCCCAGCCAGAGTGCTTTATTCAGGAGGACTGGGACTCCCAGATTTCTCATCCTGCCCCCAGGTACCTATTGCTGAGGCTAATCCCCAGATATCCTGGAGATAGGTGAAGGCTCTCTTTTTCTGCCTCATTCCCATTCACAGACTGGAGCCTCTACATTTGGCATGGCATGCTGAGAATACTGAGGACCCAATCCACTTTTTTAAGTTTATAAGTGAGTGGATCCATGCCAAGAAGAACACAGGCTACTGCCTCTCCCCCACCAAGTGCTCAGTTTTTTAAATGAAGAGATCACTCAGAGAGAGGCTTGCTGTTGTCCCCAGCTCTAGATTCAGAGCCCTAAATCAAAGATTAATCTGGAGGAAGACGCAGGTCATAAAACATATGGCTCCTAATCTCTTCCAAAAGGAACTGACCTCATTAGCAACAAAGCATGGAATTGGAGTATTTCCCTAAAACCAAAAGCAGATTAAGATATCACAAGGAGGGGCGCCTGGGTGGCTCAGATGGTTAAGCGTCTGCTGTTCAGCTCAGGTCATGATCCCAGGGTCCTGGGATCGAGTCCCGCATCGGGCTCCCTGCTAGGCAGGGAACCTGCTTCTCCCTCTGCCTCTGCCTCTCTCTCTCTCTCTCTCTCTGACTCTCATGAATAAATAAATAAAACATTAAAAAAAAAGATATCACAAGGAAATAAACTGCAGATCAATAGCTCTTATTAATAAGGGTACAAAAATTCTCAATAATATACTGAGAAATATACATAGATATGTAAATAGAATTATACAGTATGACTACATGGGGGTTTATCCCAGGGATGTGACATTGGTTTAACATCTTGAAATCACCACCAATGTAATACATCATGTCAGTACACTAAAAAAAAAAAAAAAATCACATGATAATCTGAATAGATGTAGATGATTTGACAAACAAGAGCTTTTTGTGATAAAAATACTGAACAAAAACCAAACAAACAAAAAACACTGAGCAAACTAGGAATAGAAAGGAAATTCTTCAACACAATGAAGGGCATTTATGAAAACCCACAGACAGCATCATACTTAATGGTGAAAGACTAGATGCTTTTCCCTAAGATTAGCAACAAAAAGTGGATGTCCATTCTCATCATTTCTGTTCAAAATTGTCCTGGAGTAGAGGTCTAGCCAGGGCAATCAGGTAATCAAGCACAATGATACTGAGCACCTGCCTTAGGGAATGTGGTTCCATTTTTGACAGAGGTAGAAATCTCATTAAAAATGAGTCTAAAAGGGGAGTGTCCCCTCACAGGTCAGGGGGTCAGTGGGTCAGGGAAGGACTCCTGGATGAGATGGTGGGTGATCTCTTAAAGCAGACAAAAGAATTTCCCAAGCATACAAACGTAAGAACACCATTCTCGGGAGAGGGATCAGCAAGATACATTTGAAAACCACAGGTAGCTCACTACTGAGAAAATGTACAGGAATAAAGGCAAAGGTATAAGGCAGAACAGAGACAGGGGAACCTCGGAGGGCCCTGTGCACTGGTGAAACAAGTAAATGAGGCCATATAGAACATGTTTAAGGATCAGGCTGCATTAGACTTTGAGTGTATTGGAGTGTGGGTCACTGTTGTTGATACTGTTGTAGTGGAAAGGGAGAAAAAGTGGTTTTGTACATGTGACACTCCTTCATGGATACCTCCAGGAATAACAGTGAGACTCTGAGGGGGCTGGAAGTCCTATGTTACACAGGTGGGGACAAAAAAAGTGAGTCTAAAAGGAAAAAAGAAATAACTGATGAAGTCAGATCCTTGGCTCCATCCATATGATTTTCAGGGAAAGAGATCTATGCTGACACACATGTACTCAGCAAAAGCTAAACATAAAATAGGGAGGCATTTGCTCAGTTTATATTGCTTTCTGTTTACCACTCTTCTATTTTTGCAAATCATGATATTGTAGAGTGATGAGTCATCTGCATACTGAAATCACTTATTGTGGAGGATATATAAAGAGTTGAGGGAAAATAGAATGACGTTTTCTTATGCTATCATATGGGTATTGCAGATTTTAGCATCCTGCTGATTTTAAATTCTGTATAGGCTATGAAGATAGCAATAGATAAAAGAGAACCACTTATTAAAGTGCAGGGAATGTACTGGTGTGCTGCTGTTCTCTGTTGTCCACTGTTGCCATGGCAACAATATCTCCTGTGCAGAAAGGAGTTGCAACTACCCACTGTTTGTACGTCTTTGGAAGGGATACAATGCTGCTAAATTGGAAGCATCAAAGAGGGGCTCGAATTTAAAAAATTTAGAAGAGGATCATAATACAAGTTTTAGAGCAGAGGGTTTTTTTTTATTATGAGCATAATAGGAAAAAAAGGAATTTAATAATAATTGAATAATTAGTAAGATGAGATAGGGAGAGAAAATAAGAACGTTACAGGTTTGTGTTATCTATTTCTATAACTTTTTTTATGTTGTTTTAGATTTCTTTTTATTTTATTTATTTTATTATGTTATGTTAATCGCCATACATTACATCATTAGTTTTTGATGTAGTGTTCCATGATTCATTGTTTGTGTATAACACCCAGTGCTCCATTCAATATGTGCCCTCCTTAATACCCATCACTGGGTTAACCAGTCCCCCCACCTCCCTCCCCTCTAGAACTCTCAGTTTTTTCTCAGAGTCCGTATTTCTATAACTTTTTGACGCAATTTCTCATCATTTGAATAAACAATGATGAATTATTTGACCATAGGAAGAAAATTGACAAAGCAGTGCAGTGTATTTTGACTTTGTAGAACATATTCTATGGCTGTATTTATTGTTCACCATCTGCCTAATAAAACTACGCTGCAGCACAATAAACTCTTGAGGGGAAATTTCTATTTGTTTTAAACACTTTGTCAGAAAAAATATATATAACTAAGAGCTGTATACTGCTTTTGGAATACTATATTATTTTCTCAATTTTCCATAGTAATCAGTTTCTGTTACTTTCAGCCCAGTGGATCTTGAATAAGTGACAGAAAGTATGAGGCTTAGCTCACAAAGAAATACTTTTCTATTGCTTCCAAGATATTTCTTTTACCATACTGAAGGCACTTGCTAGTCTCAAATATATTTTCATTTACTCCAGGCTCAAATAAGTGAGCTAGAAAATTGAGTCAGAAAGAGGAATGACACTGAGTAGTCTTTGTTCTATATATTATGGATGTGACCATGGAGTACCTGCAATCTTGATTAAATTCATCCACTGCAACTCTTCATCTGCCCAGCTGACTGTGATTTGACATAAACACAAGATGACACTGATTAGCCTCACTTTAAATTATGACTATGAATATAAACTGAGCATTAATGTTGTCTGGCAATCATGCTATACTTCCGTCTCTAAACAATTATTTCACATCATCTCCTCTGTCCTTAAATTTCTGATTTTTCTCCCCATCTTCACTGTCAGCTAATGAATTTGTCTTCCTCTTTACTATAAGATACAAGCTGTAGGAAGAGAACCACCACAGATTCTCACCACCACATTTATCCACATGATAACAATCTGTTCCATAAATTCAGCCACCTTTCCTTTTATTAAGATGAAATGTATGGGTTAGAGGCAATGCAAACTGGTGCAGCCACTCTGGAAAACAGTATGGAGGTTCCTCAAAAAGTTAAAATAGAACTACCCTATGATCCAGCAATTGTACTACTAGGCATTTACTCAAAAGATACAAAAATATTGATTCGAAGGGGCACATGCACCCCGATGTTTATAGCAGCTTTATCAACAATAACCAAATTATGGAAAGAGCCCAAGTGTCCATCAACTGATGAACTGATAAAGAAGTGGTACACACACACACACACACACACACACACACACACACACACATACACACACAGAGCACACAATGGTATATTACTCAGCTGTCAAAAAAGAATGAAATCTTGCCATTTGCTGTGACATGGATGGAGCTAGAGTGGTTTATCCTAAGTGAAATAATTCAGCCAGAGAAAGACAAATACCATATGATTTCACTCATGTTGAATTTAAGAAACAAAACAGATGAACATAGGGGAAAGAAAAAAAAGAGAGAGAGAGAGAGAGGCAAACCACAAAAGACTCTTAACTATAGAGAACACACTGAGGGTTGTTGGAGGGGAAGTGGGTTTGGAGCTGGGCTAAATAGGTGGTTGGTATTAAGGAGGGTACTTATGATGAGCACTCGGTATTATATGTAAATGTTGAATCACTAAATTTTACTCCTGAAACCAATATTACATTATATGGTAACTAACTAGAATTTAAATAAAAACTTGAAACAAACAAAAAAGATGAAATGTATGGATCATCCAGAGGCAACTCTTTTATTTATATCTCCTCTCTCCTACATGATTCTGTCTCAGCACCTGCTCCATTTAATTCCTTCACAATTAATTTTCCTCTCACTGTATTTTTCCCATTACTTATAATCATACTATAAATACTACCTTTAAAAAAATTCTTTTCATCTTCAAGCTTCTTGAAAGAGATGTTTACACTTTCTGTCCCTAACTTCTCTCCTTCCATTCTTTTATACCCATTTCAATCTGACTCTCCTACCATTCCACTGTGACAAAAGCTAAGTTTTATTATAAAAGTTTATCATTGCTTATTTTCCTGTTTTTTTTAAATATTTAATCATCATATACCCACTCTCCATAATAATAGGTTATTGCATTGAAGTCTATTTTGTCAAATATTAATATGGCATTCTGGCACTGAATTTCTGTCGATTATTAAAGTTAGTTTTTATTGTTCTGAAAAAAGTTTTGAATTTGGCTTTTTTCTGGGTATATAATTCTAGGTTGGCAATTTTTTGTTTTTTGTTTTTCCCTTATTCTATTATTTCTGGCATTTATATTTTCTGATGAGAATTTTACTGTTATTTTTTTTCTTTTCTGTACACTTTTTTCTGGCTATATTTAAGATTTCTATTGTTATCAATGATTTTCAGCAACTTGATTATGTAGTGACTTCGTGTATTTTTATGTTTCTTTGCTTGGAGTTCACTCACTTTCATATATCTGTGAATTTCTAATACTAAATTTGGAAAATTTTCAGCCATTAGCTGTTCAAATATTTGTCAGCACACTCTCCCTCTCCCTTTTCTTCTTCCCTTCTGGGATTCCAGTTACATCTAAGGTAGACTGCTTGATTTCGTCTCACACACCACTTTTTATTTTTTTCTTCAGATTTTATTTTCTCTTTGTATCTTATTTTGGATGGTTTATTGTATGTCTTTAAGTTTACCAGCCCTTATAAAACCTTGATATTCTCCCTGTGAAATTCATGTCATTACAGAACATTAACACAATAACTTTATGTTGGTTTAAGTCACGAAGTTTGTAGTAATTTTGTTACAGCAACAACAGGAAATTCATACAGAGAGGAAGGAGTTAAAACATATAACCTGTGGCACTTTCAAGTTTTTGTTGTTGTTGTTGAGTGGGTACAGCAAGGAAGTGATGTTCAAAGTAAAAGAAAAAGAAACTTGGCAATGCAGTTTAATTTATTTGTTAACAAAATAACTGAAACTCCACATAAGTAGACTAATAGTAGTTTTATAGGAAGATTGTCTTTGCCTATAAAAAGTTCTTAACAATATGTCTCTGGATAAAGATTCATTATAGTAAATAAACAATGTCTATGTATTTATGAAGCATATTTCCCAGGATAGTATCACATAAGTTATACTACTGTCTTAAGATATTTCATAACTTAAATACCCTTCCCTCTCCACTTTATGACGTAATAACATATGCACCTCACTTATATAATAGAAAGCATAGGGAGGAATGTCCTGGGATGCTGGTTACATTACTTGTAGTTGAATGAAAAAGATTCTATATGTTTTTTCTTTTTTAAGATAAAATTTTTAAGATTTTTTTTTAAGATAAAATTTTAAGATAAAATTTACTCCATGATTTTTTTACTCCATAAATTTTTTAAATTTTTTAAAGAAAAATGCAGTTTTGTACTTGATAAGGATAGCATGAAATTAGAATATTTTAATTTTCTTCCCTTACTCCTCTCACATACCTAGCATAAATAAGCAATCTTCAATATGTGTAATAATGACTTTGATGTAGGTTAGAGAAGATACATCTGTCTTTAGGACTTTTTATTACATGATTAACCAAAAGAGGGACATTAACTTCCGTGGAGTCAGTTGGCTTCACTATGTACAAGTTGGGAACCTAATGTAGCTCTAGTTCCTTGATTTTCAGAAAGTGGAGATCCCTGAATCCGTGCCAAAGGAGAGAAGAAAGATTTCAAAAGGAGTCAGCTAAGCATGAACCTGAAAAGTAGTCAAAGAGAGCATGAAACTGAATGAAGGGTCACCTGAAGAATAGTATCATTGAATCAAAAAACTTTTTTAAAAATTGTATAGAGGAACAGGTGTTTATTAGTGCTAGATGATGAGTTATTGAATATGGCCACATATGAGGCACAACAATGTTTATGAGCTCATTGGAGACTGATGGATAAAGACATGTATGCAGAATATTGGGCAAGATGAATTTTATTGGAAAATTATATAAAGAACTGTTTTAAAATTTAGGTCGTAATGTTAATAAATTTGCTTTGGATACTCTAAAATCTCTCCAAGATTGTGATGTCCAGCATTCAGAACTGATTAGGAATTGTTTATTTTGACACATTAAGATTTATTTATTTATTTATTTTAGAGAGACAGAGCACACAAGCAGAGGGAGGGACCCGGGGAGAGGAAGAAAATCTCAAGCAGACTCCTTGCTGAACACAGAGCCTGATGCGGGACTTGATCTCACCATCCTGAGATCATGACCTGAACCGAAATCAAGAGTTCGCTGCTTAGCGGACTGAGCCACCCAGGTGCCCCTTGACGCATTAATATATTCATATAAGGTAGTAGACATTATATTCATATATTTAGAGGTATAGGTAGTTCATTGATAGCCTAGTATATCATGACTCAGGAATTGTCAGGGAAAATAATCTAGTTACTAGAGGTATCTGGCAGACCTAATTAGAAATGATTCCTACCACAGTATTGAATTGCAGATCTCACAAGACTTTAGTCGAAGAAGGCAGAATATGAGATTATACCCAGCAGCAGTTGTCTTTCTGGGGGCAGAGAAATGATCTAAAGTAGTGAATCTGTATCAGAATTACTTGTGGGGTACCTGGGTGGCTCAGTCGGTTGAGCGTCTGCCTTCAGCTCACGTCATGATCCCAGGGTCCTGAGGTCGAGCCCCATGTGGTGTTCCCCGCTCCGGGGAGTCTGCTTCTCCTTCTCCCTCTGCCTGCCTCTCTGCCTGCTTGTGCTTGCTCTCCAGCTCTTTGTCAAATAAATGAAATCTTAAAAAAAAAAAAAAATTACTTATTACTTATAAGTTTTATGGGGCATCTAGGTGGCTCAGTCCGTTGAATGTTTGCCTTTGGCTCAGGTCATGATCCCAGGGTCTTGGGATCGAGCCCCGCATCTGGTTTCCTGCTCAGCAGGGAGGCTGCTTCTCCCTCTCTCTCTGCCGCTCCCCTTGACTTGTGCGCACATTCTCTCTCTTTCTCTCTCTCACTCACTCTCTCTCTCAATAAATAAATAAAATCTTAAAAAAAAAGAATTACTTTTAAACCTTTAAAATTCCAGATTTCCAACCCCAACTTCAGAGACTCAAATTCAGTAGATCAGGATGAGCCTAAACATTAAAAACAAACAAACAAACAAATAAAACAGAAAAAAAAAACCCTCTTTATGTGATTTCGATGCAACTAAGTTTGGGAACTACCAATCTAGAACAATAGTGATTCCCAAAGGTTACAGGGAGTAGAGAATAGAGGGGCTTAATAATGGGCATGCAACATTATTTGGGAGAGCTTTTAAAATTTCATCTAATAACTTACCTACACCTAGTAAGCTCAAGGTGTAGTGATGACATTTCAGATTTGGGAAGTATTTAAAGATTCTTGTAATTAAGTAAAGATCCCTAGGTGAGTTTTACTGTGCCTCCTCATTTTTACAACCATTGAACTAAAGATTTGGTAGGGGTGAAGAAGGAACCATTCAGAAATTTAAATTTACAAGGTTCATAAAAAAACATTCCAACAACCAAAGCAAAAAGCAAAACAAAGCAAAACAAAACAAAACAAACAAACAAAAACCAAGTGCGACTATACCAAACTAAAAAGCTTCTGCACAGAAAAAGAAATGATCAACAAATTGAAAATGAAACTTACTGAATTGGAGAAAATAATTGAAAATCAGATATCTGATAAGGGATTAATATCCAAAATGTATAAGGAATTCATACAACTCAATAGTAAAAAATAAATAAATAATCCAGGTAAAATGAACAAGTGACCTATTTTTTTCCCCAAAAGAGATATGTAAATGGCCAACAGGTACATGAAAAACACTCAACATCACTAATCATCAGGGAAATGCAAATCAAAACCACAATGAAGTATCAACTCATTATTAGATGGCTATCACCAAAAAGACAAGAGATGACAAGTCTTCACAAGAATGTAGAGAAAGGGGAATCCTTGTGCATTGTTGGTGGGAATGTAAATTGGTACAGCCACTGTGAAAACAGTATGGAGTTTCCTCAAAAAACTAAAAATACAACTATTATTAAATCCAGCAATTCTACTTCTGAGTATATATTCAAAGGAAATGAAATCACTAACTTGAAGAGGTACCTTGCAGCATTATTTATAATAGCCAAAAACATGGGAACATCCAAAGTGTCCATTAATGGATAAAGGAATAAAAAAAATGCAGCATATATAAGTAATGGAATATTATTCAGCCATAAAGAAGAAAATCCTGCCATTTGCAATACCCTGGATGCTCAATGAAATAAGTCAGACAAAGACAAATACTGTGTGATCTCACTCATATATGGAACCTAAAGCACCAAACTCATAGAAACAGAGAATAGATTGGTGGTTGCAGAGCAGAGGGAGGATGCATAGACCTGGTCAAAGGGTGTAAACCTCTAGTCATGAGATGAATTAAGTCCTGGGAATATAATGTACAGCATGGCAAGCATAGTTAATATACTGTATTGTCTATTTGAAAGTAGGCAAGACAGTAAATCATTTTGTAATATATACATATATTAAATTATCATGTTGTGTACCTTACTCTTACACAATGTTATACGTCAATTACATCTCAGTAAAGCTGGAAGAAAGGAGAAGTGAATTGAAAGAAAATTTAAAAAATCAAATAAAATAAAAATTTTCACCCTGAAGAAGAAAATTACTCACTAGGAATCAGCTAAACTAAAATGTGAAGAAACATGGGGAACTTGGAGACTTTTGAGAGAGGGGTTAAGTAAAGGAAGCTGGAAGAAGAGTCTAGTTCACTGTGCTTGTATGTATAGTTACCTTTCTAATAGAGTTTTGAGGTGTTTTAGGAAGTCTTCATGATTCCTTTTGAAATCTAGCAAGGTCTACAATACCCTCCTTACCAGCTGTGATTCTAAAGTCACAAAGGGCTAGGTTAATACTAGGAATGGCAGGCAATGGAAGACCAATCCTAGGTTTTTATAAGACAAAGTAGTTGGGGAGTTCTGACAGCAGAGTAATTCTTTTAAGGCTTGTCTTGATGAGAAATCAGTAGTGCATTTAAGTCTATTTTATGCATTAGGCTTCTTGTTGTAAAAGAGATTATGGTAACTTAAGTAAAGATCTTATATCATACCTCATTCAGAGATGCTTTAGAGAGAAAATTAAGGTTATCTGATTTGTTAATAAAATTTTACTTGAGCTAGGATTGTGTTGTAAAACCCTTTATGAGAATAACTTCTTATCTACTTAAAAAGATACTGTAAGCTGTCACTGTTACTTCTAATTCTCATTTAACAAGGAGAAAGGTGTAGTTCAAAATATGAGGAACCACCCTGCAAGACACTCTACAAACCAATTTTGGAAAGATTGTTTTTCTTCCAGTAGGAAATTTTAACCCTAATCTCTGTCATTGTCAGACTGTCGTTCTTCCCCAGGATAGTTTACCAGGTCACAATGACCATCTGGCATGGTCTGAACTGCTTCAAGCGCCTTCATTTAGGGCAAAGACTATGCTCACTCAAATCCCTTCCTCAGACTTTTGCTTTTGAAAGCAAGAGAGGAAACTACATATATGTGTAATTTCCTATATTATATATATTTTTCTCTATATTTTTTCTATAATTACATATATAATTCTCCTGAACAAGTGCTTAAACAGAAGTCTGATAATAAATTTGTATCAGTCCTGGAGATTAATTATATGTGGATAAATATAACTTCCAAATAGTAGCTGCTTGCAACAACAAAGGCTTATTTTTTGTTCATAACACAGGACACAGTGGCTCAGCTGCGGTCCCACTCCCTGCCATCTTCACTTAGGGACTAAAGCTTTTTCAGCAGCCTTTTTATAGAATATAGCCAGCCATTATGCTATTGTGGCATAGGGAAAGAATGAGAAAACAATATATATTTATACATACAGACATACATAAGCACACACATATACATACTCATACAAACGTACCCGTACACAGACACATTCATATGTGTGTGTGTGTATGTGTATAGTGTGCACAATAAAGTGTCATTGTAACAATCTAACAAAACAATAGTTTCAGGGTCTATAAAGAAGTAAAGAGAGACCAAATGTGTCTTAAATCGGTGGTATGCTGGAGCCAGCTTGCAATGCTTGTATGAGCCAATGTTTCACATCTCTTCCCAATTCCATGTTCATTCAGTGACTTCACATTAGTAGCCATTGTGGGAGAATTTATGACACAGAAATCAGCCAACACTACAAATCAGGGCTCTTTGAGACCCTCACCCTCCTCCCCAGCACACCAGGGCCTTAAAATGTAGCAAAATCACAGCTAACTAGTTCTCCTCAAAAGAGAATACAGGGTTAAAACTTTCCTTGAGGCCCTGAGGGAGAAAGAATGTGAAGATTGTCAGGAGTGATCCCCAAGCAGAAACCATGAGGCTGTCATCTAAGTCTCCCATGTCACATATGAGGTGGGAGCAGAACCCATAGTTTTTCAGGGCGGAAGGTTTAGCTGTACCACCTGGCTTGCTGCAAGTTCAAAGCAAATAACTGTATTTACTTTTCCAGCTTCTTGATCACAATGTTTACATGAGAATCCTCAATGGACTCATATATTTTAGAATGTTTATCCTTGATGCATACCACCTGCTTAAAATTTGCAATGAAGTTAATGATCCTTTTAAATCCAGGGTAGAGCGGAGACCTGATGTAAACTTATTCATGGTACAATTGCTTTTGTAATGTTTTACTTTAAAAAATGTCACACTTGCTGCCTTAGAATATATTTCTTAGGTAAAGCTTATTCATAGCTTGCACCAGTATTGAATAGTAAATATTTTTAACAACTCATTGAAATTCATTTTGAGTACATTATATTTATACCTGTATATAGATATAAGGTATTTAGGTACTGTCTTCATAAATGCCATCAGCAGCAGCAGAAAGAAAATATATTAAAAATCTACATTTATTAAAATTTCATATAATTTTAATTACAAAATTCCTCTGAATATTCCACACCCAAACTCTTCCTGAGCCATAATCACATTAAAACTTATTATGTATCTAAGATTTTTTTCTTAGTATAATATCCTGTATATTAACATAAATGTAGGTAACATTTAGATGAACAAAAATACATATGGTTTTTAGAAAATGCATATTTTCTCAACTGTTTTTAAAACTAAGAATATTACACACATTTTCTGAATACATAAATAATATTTTGTTTTATAGATATATGTTAATTTATTGATTGAAGACCATTTAATATTTTAAGCAGTTTCAAAATTTCAGTGTCATAAACAAAGCTGCAAAGAAATCCATTATATATATAAATACAAATACATATACACCTTTGCGTGCTTATGCTATTGTAGCTGTAGGAAAAATTCTTGAAAGTCAAATTAACAGAAAATTTAAATACAACTAGACTGAATTAATTTATGTAGTTAATTAGATCTATTCTACATATCATCTTTCACACACATTAAAAAGGCTTCATGGGAAAAAGTTTTGCATGTCCAAATTTACCATCTGTTGAGCATCTACTTCTCATATCTCAAAGGCATAAATATCATATACTAAAGTGTATTATTTGGTAAAAATAGCCACAAAAATATATAATGAAATTATATATAATTTTAAGAATAACAGAAAACCACTATTTTATCCCCTGATAAAGCATATGTAGGTAATATGGGTTCATTTCCATGTTATTACTTGGCAAATGCCCTATCTAAGGTTTTAAATGTTTATCAATTTTAGTTAGGGAAGATCTGGCCCTGAAGTGGAATAGAAAAAGAATATCTAATTCCAAAGCATTGCACTCTGTGCTTTTGAATTTTTTTTAGAAATATGAATTAATGTAGTCTAGGTCAGCTGTCCCAGATAGACTATAACCTGAATCATGATTATTGAGGGCTACTTCAATTTAAATGTTTGTGTATGGAACAGAAGGGCAGCTATGATCATTTTATATAAACTGATAACATGTAGAGATTTCTTGTTTAAATGACCAATTAAAAAATCATTTCAGGAAGTAGGTTCATGAGATTAATCTGATTGCCAAAATAGCTTGACATTATAACTCATTTTCTCCAAGTGTATGTTAAATCTGGATAAAAATATTATCTCTTTTTGTTGCCCTGGTTATAGTCTCAGACTGCGTATAACTCTTAATGATCAATTAAATGACATATTATGTTAAATAATGGTATTTTAAAATAAAATAATAATATCAAAGACATTCAAATAGGAAAGAAAGAATTAAAATTATCTTTCACAGATGACATAACCTTATATGTAAACTCTAAAAAACACTACAAAAAAACTGATAGAACTGGTAAATGAATTCTGCAAAATTACAGAGTACAGATTCAACACATAAAAATCAGTTGCATTTCTGTATACTAACAGTGAAAAATCTGAAAAGGAAATTAAGAAAACAATTCCATTTACAATCACAACAAAAACAATAAAATACTTAGGAACAAACCTAATGAAGGAGACAAAAGACTTTTACACTTAAATTAAAAAACAAAACACTACTGAAGGAAATTACAGAAGATTCCAATAACTGAAAAAAAATCTCGTGTTCATGGACTGGGAAATTTAATATTGTTAAAGTATCAATACTACCTAAAGTGATCTGCAGATTCAATGAAATCCCTATCCAAATCCAAATGATGTTTTTTTGCAGAAACAGAAAAAAAAATTTCCTAAAATTCATATGAAATCTCAAGGGAGTCATTAGACAAAACAGTCTTGAAAAATAACTAAGTTGGGGGGTATCACACTTACTGATTTTAAAGGGTACTACAAAGCTACGTAATCAAAACAGAATGGTACTGGTATGAAGACAGTCATATAGACCAAGAAAATGGGATAGAGACCCCAAAAATAGACCCCATACATGTATGGTGAAATGATTTTTGACAAGGGTGTCATGATTATTCAATAGGGAAAAGACAGTCTTTTCAATATGTGGTACTGGGAAAACTGGAGATCCACATGCAAAATAATGAAGGTGGGCCCTTACTAATTCCACAAAAATTAACTCAAAATGGATCAAAGACCTAAATGCAAGCACTAAAACTATAAAACTCTTACATAAAACATAAGGTAAAAGTGTAGGACACCCAGTTTGCCAATTATTTCTAAGATTTGACATAAAAAGGATAGGCAACAAATTAAAAAAAAATAGATAATTTGGACTACATCAAAATGAAAGTGTCTATGAATCTCAGGACACTATCAATAGAGTGAAAGACAATCTATGGAATACGGAGAAAATATTTGCAAATCATACATCTGATAAGGGGTTAATATCTAAATTATATAGAACATCCCTACAACTCAACAAAAACAAAAAACCTATTTTTAAAAAATGAGCAAAGTACTTGAATAGACATTTATCCAAGGAAGATATAGAAATGGCCAAAAAGCATAAGAAAAGATGTTCAACATCATTAATCAAAAGAAAACATGAACTGAAACCACAAAGAGATACCATCTCATACTCATCAGAATGGCTACTTAAAAAAGAAAAAAAAGAAGAAGAAGAAGTACATGTTGGCAACAATGTGGAAAAATCGAACCCTTATGCACTGTTGGTAGAATGTAAAATGATGCAATCTCTATGGGAAAAAGTATAGAGTTTCCTCAAAAAATTAAAAATAGAAAGATGATAAAATCCAGCAATTCCATTTCTGCATATATATCCAAAAGAATTGAAAGTAGAGATTCAAAGAGATATATGCATCCATCTTCATAGTATCATTATTTGTAATAGCCAAAAGGCAGAAGCCACTCAAGGGTTCTTTTGTAAATAAACAAAACTTGTATATACATACAATGGAATATTTTTCAGTCTTAAGAATGAAGGCCATTCTGTAAAAAAGAATGAAATCTTGCCATTTGCAATGACATGGATGGAGCCAGAGAGTATTATGCTAAGCAAAGTAAGTCAGAGAAAGAGCTACTATATGATTTCACTCATATGTGGAATTTAAGAAATTAAACAAACATAGAGGGAAAAAGAAAAAAAAGAGGAAAACCAAGAAACAGACTCCTAACTAGAAATAACAAAGTAATGGTTACCAGAGGAGAGGTGGGCAGGGGGATGGGTTAAATAGGTGACGGGGATTAAGGAAGGCACTTGCTGTGATGAGCACTGAAACAACTGCAACAAACAACAAAAAAATGAAGGCAATTCTGACATATGCTCCAACATTGATAAACCTTGAGGACATGATGCTATATGAGATAAACTAGTCATTAATGGACAAATATTCTATGATTCCATTTATATGAGGTTCTCAGAGTGATCCAACACAGTGGGAGAGAAATAGAATGGTTATTTCCAGAGGCTATAGGGAGGGAAATGATGATATTTTTAAATAGGTATAGAATTTCAGTTTTTCAAAGTAAAAATGAGTTCTGTAAATGGATGGTAATGATGGTAACAAAACACTGTGAATGCACTTAACACTTACAAATGATTAAGACGATAAATTTTATCTTAGATATATTTTAACACAATTAAAAAATAATACTACATCCATAAACTTTTTATTGATATGGGATTTTTAATATTCTGAGGAAATCACAGGTCTAATATATGTCAGGGAAAGAAAAGCTGCCTCTCCTCACTGGAAAAAAATATAATAATAAGAATATAGTTTTCCTGAATACAAATGTTATTTAAAAACAAGATGAAGAAATTGGATTTCAATTGAAATATTTATGGCTTTTACATTAAAAAAAGAAGACAAGATTTTCAAAGTGACTTAATGTTAGGCCTCTTATTTTTACTAACTTAGATAAACATGAAATTTCTGAGAGTAATTTTTTAATGTTATATGTAAAAGGATCATCTCTATTTTGAAATCTGTGTGTGTGTGTGTGTGTGTGTATGTGTGTAGTACATGCTGAGGAAAGGTTGGTACTCCCTGCCCTTAAAGGACACAAGATTATGGTACAGAATGAACTTAAGTTCACATTTTAAAAGGAAATGAATGCAAATTTATGAATTACTCTCAGTTATATTCAGGTATAAACATTTGGAATCAACTATATATATATATATATACATATATATATATATATATTTTTTTTTTCTTTAAAGCTCAAATTTTCCAGTCCAGTTTTGTTGTTATCTTTGGGGTATAATAATGTGCTTACATTTTTAACCACATCTGTATTCTGTAGCTTTAAAAGCCCAAACAGGATTCCATTTGCAGTCAATCTTTTTATATATCAGTAATATCAGTATTTATAGAGTACTTACTTAGTTTAAAAATGATCATCTTTCTCAATTGAAATGCCCATTAGATTTTCTTATCGATTTATAATGTAAGAATTTTAACCTATATGTCATAGCAGGGTAGCAGGAAATTCCTGTGTACACCGACTACTTATAATCAACAACACTGGATCTTATGGATTTATGGGTCATGGTTGGCAGGAGAAAGAATAGTCAATCAAGTTGTCTAATTGATGGTGTTGATGGTGTATAAATTATAGATACTCCACAACAGAAGTGACTACCTTTGTGCAATGTTCCATGTGCATAAATCATGAAACCATTGTATATCCTATTGTGGGAAAAACAGGGACATTTATGGGGGGTTATTAATCTTTTCCAAGAAAATGATGTTTAACCTGTGGCTTTTGATTCCCTGTATCCTTTTTTTAAAGATTTATTTATTTATTTTAGAGAGGAGGGCGGGGCAGAGAGAGATGGTGGGGAGAGACGATGGACTCTGAAAAACAAACTGAGGATTCTAGAGGGGAGGGGGGTGGGAGGATGGGTTAGCCTGGTGATGGGTATTAAAGAGGGCACGTTCTGCATGGAGCACTGGGTGTTATACACAAACAATGAATCATGGAACCCTACATCAAAACTAATGATGTAATGTATGGTGATTAACATAACAATAAAAAATAAAAAAAAGAGAGAAAGAATCTCAAGCAGACGCCCTGCTGAGCAGGGAGCTTACTTCAGGGCTTGATCTCATGACCCTGAGATCATGACCCGAGCCGAAATCAAGAGTCAGAGGCTTAACTAACTGAGCCACCCAGGTGCCCTCCCTGCATCTTTTGAGTCATTAGAACAGTCTGGTTATGGAAAAACCTATTATTTCTGTGAATGTGATTTGTCAATTCAATCTTTGACCTCACACAGGATGAAATCTCAATATGAGACACAGCAGAATTCAAGCTAAAAAAAAATCCATTGACCCAAAGAAGATCATTATATAATGCTAAAGCCCACAGATTATAGTAAAAATGCAAGAATTTATATCTTTCCACAAAGTAACACAGAAACCTTCTATGTAAACTAGGAATGATGAGAAATTAAGAGATAAATAAGTAGAAACAGAAGTTATACAAATTCTAGATGACTTTAAAACAATGTTCTCAGTCCAAGACAATTCAAATGGACCAAATTCTTAAATAAGAGAAGAGATATAAGAATATTACTTATTAACAAAAATATCAATATAGAATTGTTCAATACATTTTGTATTTACAACCTGATAAATTAAAATACACTAAGTTCTTAAGTAATCATGGCACATTTAAAAAAATGTATTATGTATTATGTAAAAGCTTAATAAACTTGATAAGACAGCAATAAAACGAACAATACTTTAATCAAAATTTTAAAAAAGCAGAAGTCATAAAATAGCCCTTCCACCATAAAATTAATATCATTACGATAAATATACTTGGTTAAAGAGAAAATTCAAAGCAAAACTGCAGAATGTTTAATGAAAATGATAATAAACATAACCAATATCAGAATGTATGAAATAAAATTATAGCAGTGAATATTGGAAAATCCAAAGCCTTAAATACTAACGTCAGTTAAAATGAAGGAAAGACAATGAAAGGACAATTAAACTCTTAACACTAGAAGAACAGAATTACTCTTCACACCAAAAGAAGATTAAAATAAATAATAAGTACAGAATATAATTTAATGTGATAAAAAAATAAACAGTAGGACTAAAGGCAAATATTAAAAATCAAAAATTCAGATCTTTTAGAAAAATTAATGACATAGATAAATCTATTAGCTATTCCAATAAAAGAATAAGTAGCACAAAAATATGCAAATTTAAAAATCACAGAAGAATAAAATAGCACAAATACAAAATTTAAAAAAATTATAAGAAGGAAAATAATTCCTTAAAGAGAATTATAAAAAAAAATCTTGAAGGAGTAATTTATGCAATTAATTTCAAATAAACTTGATATTGTAGATGAAATTAATAAGTAAGGAATGTATCACAGAAAAAGTTTAAACAGACCCATCTCTGTAGAACAAACAAAATAAAATCATCTAAGAATTGCTTGTTGCTTCTTTTTTATCCTTCCAAAGAAAGTCTTACATACCGATGCTTTCATAGGGAGAATCTACCAAACATTAAGACCCCAGATAATTTTAACACTACTTTATTATTCCAGATAGATAAAGAAAATTTCCAAATTACTTTTAAGTATAAGATTGATTCCCATATAAGGGTGTCTGGGTAGTTCAGTCAGTTAAGTGTCTGAATTTGGCCCACATCCTGGGATCGAGTCCAAAGTCAGGCTCTGCACTCAGTGGAGAGTCTGCTTTGGATTCTCTCTCTCATTCTCCCTCTGCCCCTCCCCCACTCATGTGCGTGAATGCTCTCTCTCTTTCTCTCTCTCTCTCTCAAGCAAATAAATAAAATCTTAAAAAAAAAAAAAAGATTGATTCCCACATAGAAAAGTCTCACTTATGATTACTGACTGAAAGTTCTAAGTAGAACATTAGCAAAAAAAGTGCAACAGCATTGATTTTTTTGAATAAAATAATACATCACGACCATGTGGTATCTTTGAATAACTGAAAATGTAAATCAATATTAATGGAGTCAGTATTAATAAATCAATTAATATAATTTATCAAATTGATATTTCTAAGGAGAAAAAAACATAATTATCTCTTTATAAGCTGAAAAGCTGTTTGACAAAATGAACATACTTTACTCATTAAAATCATTTAAATGAACTGGAAATTGAGAGACTTTTTCTCATAGTAAAACACTTGAGGTAGGAAAAAGGAACAATGATCATTTTTCACCTACTAGTTAACATTTTATTAGAAGGTTTATTAGAGGTTTATTAGAGTATCAGTCAAAAGAAAAGAGAGGCATAGGAATTTGAAAGAGGACATAAAATTATCCCTATCACAAGATAATATACTATATCAGCAAAACCCAAGAGAAGCAGTGCTAAAACAAACAGACAAACAAAAACAAACCACACACACACAAAACCAAAATGAAACTCAGGAAGTTAGCAATATGTAGAATTAGAATATTTAATAGTCTTCAAATATAGAAATAGTAATAGTTAAGATATAATTGAAACGAAAACTTTATCTATTTGTAACACTAAGTTCAATGGTTAAGAATAAACTGAACAAGCAATGTTGAAAGTCTATATGACAAAAATTTAAAATGCTTCTAAAAGGACCAAAGTGATAATAGAATAAATAGTACACCGTTCTTTGTTTTTGAAAAAGAAGTATCAACATCACATATAGGGACTCCTGGGTGACTCAGTCCTTAAGCGTCTGCCTTCGGCTCAGGTCATGATCACAGAGTCCTGGGATCAAGCCCTGCATCGGGCTCCCTGCTCTGCGGGAAGCCTGCTTCTCCCTCTCCCGCTGCCCCTGTTTGTGTTCCTTCTCTCGCCGTGTCTCTCTCTCTCCGTCAAATAAATGAGTAAAATCTTAAAAAAAAAAAAATCATATATATGCCATTTTTTTCTCAAGTGGGTATATAAACTGAATAGAATAAGAATAATTTTTTTTTTTTCTGGAGCTAAATAATTGTTTCTAAACTTATATGAAAGATAAATGATAAAGAATAACTAGGAAAATCCCAAAAATGCAGAGTGATGAGGAGTACCTAGTCCAATCAGATATTAAAGTATTTAAATATAAACCAGTATTTATAATTAAAATAGTGTAATTTTGGTGAACGAATAGACTGACAGGCCAATAAAATAGAATAAAAAGTCTAGAAATAGTGGGCTATATTTAAAGAAAGCAGAGAGAAAGAAATACAAAAAATTGCAGAAAGTGAAAGAGCTGGAGTGCTGTGTTCTAGGAATAGAGACATAGACTCTTGTCTACACAACCTCCATCTATGTGAACTCAATCTCTGATCCACCTTGATCTGTATCAGGTCTGCTGATCACTCTACAAGAGTAGCAGAAGAAAGAGGGAACCATCTCTGGGAGGAAAAATATCATCTAGGGTCTCTCAACTCTGTGTATGTATTTATACATACAACATCTGGCATTTAATAAAAATTTCTAGACGTGTGAAGCACGATGTGATTGAATTAAAGAAAGGAAACATTGGGGCGCCTGGGTGGCTCAGTTGGTTAAGCGACTGCCTTTGGCTCAGGTCATGATCCTGGAGTCCTGGGATCGGGTCCCGCATTGGGCTCCCTGCTCAGCAGGGAGTCTGCTTCTCCCTCTGACCCTCCCCCCTCTCATGCTCTCTCTATCTCATTCTCTCTCTCAAATAAATAAATAAAATCTTTAAAAAAAAAAGAAAGGAAACATAAAACAGGAACATATTCACCACTTATTCCAATATTGATCTTGGAAGACAAGAATTGTAAAATAACAGTTGTTGACACGTTTAAGAAAGTAGAGGAGAGATTTACAAAATGAAAAATGGAATCTGTTAAGTAATTTAAAAAGTCATTCAAAATTAAAATATATAATATCTGAAACCAAAAATTCAATAGCTAGCTTTAAGAGCACATTGGATAGGGCAGAAGGCTGGATTGGTGAACTACATTTCTGAACAGGTCAATAGAAAAGATGCAAACCAAAGTACAGCCATTATAACATTACTTCAGGTTGCATAATTGAAAGGACTAACAAAATCCTCCCCGTAGTATATTCACATAAAGGTAAAGCTGATAGTGTAGCAGGAGAAAGAATTGGCAAATGGTGATTGATTGTTACAAAAACTTCCAGGTCAAGGCTTTCAAGGGTTCTTTCCAAATTGCACAGGATACACTTCACTGAATGAAGAACCATCCAGACATGTGCAAAATATCATAGTTACAGCAAAGTCTGGGCACAAGTTTACTGAGGGGTCTTTTATGTTGTACTGGTCCTGTTGCTAAAACCAAATTACATAACTGTTTACATTACGTGGAAACCAACAACCCATTCCTCCCTGAACAATATAGACAAGCTAGTATAAAATGCTTCCATGGAAGCTTAAAACTTTAAAACCACATTATAAATCACTAGCTAACATATCTCATCTCATCCTTATCTTGACCACAAGGTTGTTACCAGTCTTCAGTTTTCCCCAGAGAAAATGATAGTTTCCCCATTCTACTTTTGTAAAGCTAACTCTATACTTACAGACATTTTAAAGCAACAGAAAAAAGTAGGATATGAATATATATATATATATATATATACATATATATATATCCAGGATGGGAGAAGAAAAAAAATGGGGCAGTAGAAATACTCAAAGAGATTTTTGCTAAAGGTTTTCCAGGAATAATGAAAATCATCACACTAGAGGGCTGCAGATTCAACAAACTTAGAAAACTTTAATAGAACAAATACATACATACATACATATACATAAATAAACAATAAACAGAACAAAAACACACCAGGAAATATAGTCAAACTGTGGAAAATGAGAAACTTCAATGAAGGTGACATTGTAAAGAAGACAATGGAATGAAACATTGTAAGTACCCAAAAAAGATAGCTAGTAGTCAAGTAAAAATATTCTTCAAAAATGAAGGTGGAAAAAAAAAGTTTTCATGCAAGCAAACACTGTCCATTTATTTTCAGCAGACCTGTTCTAAAAGCAATATTAAATGGAGTAATTTAGGAAGAAGATAAATGCTACTGAGGGAAATATGTAAATGTAACTAGAATAAAGCACACCAGAAAAGGAAAAAATGTGAATATTTATAAATAATTGTTAACTGACAATGTAAAGATAGTATGTTTTATGGAGTTAAATTATAGAGAGAATTAAAAACCACAGCAAGAATGCCGAAATGGAATGGAATAAGTGGAGTTAAAAGTTTTAATATCAAGCAATGTCTGGAAACTAGCAAGAGCAATAGTTTTCATTAGATTCAAATCTGGGAAGTAAACATGTTTAATCCCAAAGGTAATCAGCAAAAGAACACATAACTAACAGAATAATCAAGGTAAATTAATTTTAAAAATATTTGTTCACTCCAAAACAAGTAAAAAATGAGGGAAAAAAGATATAAAACATTGAGTGAGATGAAAGGTAAAAGTCTAATATATTGTATTTATTTAGGCAAGAGTGTTTTTTTATTAAGAATGGATAAATCAGGGCGCCTGGGTGGCTCAGTCGGTTAAGTATCTGCCTTCGGCTCAGGTCGTGATCCCAGGGTCCTGGGGTGGAGCCCTGAGTTTTGTTCCCTGCTCGGTGGAGAGCCTGCTTCTCTCTCTCCCTCTGACCCTCCCCCTGCTCATAGTCTCTCTCACTCAGCTCTTTCTCTCTCAAATAAATAAATATAATCTTTAAAAGAATGAGTAAGCCAATAGTGGTTTAATGTAATTTATCACATTAAAAAAAAAATGGGACAGAACTAGAAAAAAAAATCTAAAATTTATATGGAACTACAAAAGTCACAAAATAGCTAAAGCAAATTTGAAAAAGAAAAAAGGAAAAGTTGGAGGCATCACAATTGCAGACTTCAAGTTATATTACAAAGTTGTAGTCATCAAGACAGTATGGTACTGCACAAAACAGACACATAGATCAATGAATGGAATAAAAACCCCAGAAATAAACCCACAATTATATGGTCAATTAATCTTTGACAAAGCAGGAAAGAATATCGAATAGAAAAAAGACAGTCTCTTCAACTAATGGTGTTGGGAATACCAGTCAGCTACATGGAAAAGAATGAAACTGGATCACTTTCTCACACCATATAAAAAAACAAAGTCAAAATGGATGAAAGACCTAAATGTGAGAAAGGAAACTATCAAAATCCTAGAGAAGAACACAGGCAGGAACATTTTTGTCCTCAGCTGCAGCGACTTCTTACTAGACATATCGCTGGAGACAAGGGAAACAAAAGCAAAAATGAACTATTGGGACTTCATCAAGATAAAAACCTCTGCACAGTGAAGGAAACAATCAGCAAAACTAAAAGACAACCTATGGAATAGGAGAAGGTATTTGCAAATGACATATTTGATAAAGGGTTAATATCCAAAATCTATAAAGAACTTATCAAACTCAACACCCACAAAACAATAATTCAATTAAGAAATGGACAGAAGACATGAATAGACATTTATCCAAAGAAGACATACAGATGGCCAAGACACATGAAAAGATGCTCAACATCACTCATCATCAGGGAAATACAAGTCAAGACTACAATGAGATACCACCTCACACCTGTCAGAATGGCTAAAATTAACAACACAGGAAACAGCAGATGTTGGTGAGGATGTGGAGAAAGGAGGAGCCTCTTACACTGTTGGTGGGAATGCAAACCGGTGCAGCCAACTGAAGAACAGTATGGAGGTTCCTCAAAAAGTTAAAAATAGAGCTACCCTATGATCTAGCAATTGCACTACTAAGTGTTTACCCAAAGGATACAAAAATACTGATTCAAAGGGACACAGGCACCCTGATGTTTAGAGCAGCATTATCAACAATAGCCAAATTATGGAAAGCGCCCAAATGTCCATTGACTGATGAAAGGATAAAGAAGTGGTATACATAGATAATGGAATACTACTGAGCCATCAAAAAGAATGAAATCTTGCCATTTGCAATGACGTGGATGGAGCTAGAGTGTATTATGCTAAGCAAAATAATTCAGAGAAAGAAAAATACCATACAATTTCATTCATATGTTGAAATTAAGAAATGGAACAGATGAACATTGGAGGGGGAGAGAGAGGCAAACCATAAAACAGACTATTAACTACAGAGAGCAAACTGAGTGTTGATGGAGGGGACGTGGATGAGGGGATTTGTTAAACAGGTGATGGGGATTAAGGAGGACACTTGTGATGAGCACCAGATATTGTAGATAAGTGATGAATCACTATATTCTCCCCTGAAACTAATATTACACTGTATGTTATCTAACTGGAATTTAAATAAAGACTTAGAAAATAAATAAAAATAAAAATATCATTTTGTAAGTATATCAGTTCTCCTGCAAATAATTAGTCTATAGAGTTAATGTAATCTTAATCAAAATCCCAGTAAAAAGTATTGTGGAAATTATCAGGATAATTCTAAAATCATATGACAATACTAAGAATTTAGCATATCCAAGGCAACCTTGAGCAAGAAGAACAAATTTGGAGGACTTACATTATCATACATGAAGACTCATTATAAAATAAGCAATATAGTGGGAAATTGATACAAGGATAGAAAAACCAACTAATGGAACAGAATGGAGAATTTAGAAAGAAACACACCCAGTTACCTGATTTATGACAAAGGGGACAGTGCAATGGAAAAAAGAAATGACTTTTCAATGAGTGGTTCTGGGTTAATTAGATCAGTATATGGAAAAACTATGTTTTGAAACCTAACAAAAAGTTAATGTCCAATATATTCCAGATGTAAGGATGAAAGGTAAAAATGTGTAATTACCTGAGAGTATGAAATATGCCATATACACTGTTGTACTTCTGTTTCTCACTTCATGGCCTGTACCAATTTCTGTAGATGGTATGTACTTAATAAGTATTTGTTACATGAGTGAATGCAATAGTTTAACTCAGAGTATAAATTATCACATTCTGTCTTTGTAGAAAATATCTATGTCTCCAACTATAACATTAGCATTTTTTTCTGTAGATATCTCAACTGTGTGTTATTTGATGAGATAAACCATCATTTTTAGTTATTTCCTTAATGATAAAATGCATGCGAAAGAGAACAGTTTTGTTTGAAATTATATTCTAATTGCACTAAAATGGTTTAGGAGAAAAATATCAATGCTGTTACAAACGCTGTCATTTTTATTTATTGCTATACATCTAAAAAGCATTCAGGAAAGTTGTATTTTCTCTAACTAGAAAAGTCTGCAATCTCTCATCCATCTGTAGCATCCAAGAGCTTTGTCATAATTATCCTTTCCTGAATAATATTTAAGGATATGATTTTTTCCTTCCTTCCTTTAACTCCTTGGTTTTCTATATTGTTGGTCACTTATCAAACATTGCCTTCTATTGTCAATTGTAGTATAAAGATATGTGATTACAAATAAATTTTAGACCTCTTTGGTGGGGGTAGAAATCATGCCTACCTCCATCAAATCATCTAGCATTATATTTTTAACATAGCAGGTGTTCAATTAAAATAATTTGTTTGGTTGGTTACAAAGATTGATTTCTCCAGGAATGAATACATGAAAAAAATCTTAAAATATTAGGAATGATATCTCTTGACAATAGAGTAAAAAGTTATATTTAACTTTCAAATAGTGAAAGTTAAAAAAGATTGAAGAACAAAAATAAAATCTATTGGCTATTGTCAACAATAGCCAAACTATGGAAAGAGCCAAGATGTCCATCGAGTGATGAATGGGTAAAGAAGATGTGGTGTGTATACACACACACACACACACACACACACACACACACACACACACAATGGAATATTATGCAGCCATCAAAAGGAATGAAATCTTGCCATTTGCAGTGACGTGGATGGAACTGGAGGGTATTATGCTGAGCGAAATAAGTCAATGAATTCTTAATCTCAGGAGACAAACTGAGGGCTGCTGGAGTGGTGGGGGGTGGGGGATGCGGTGGCTGGGTGATGGACACTGGGGAGGCTATGTGCTGTGGTGAGCACTGTGAATTGTATAAGAATGATGAATTACAGACCTGTACCTCTGAAACAAATAATACATTATATGTTTAAAAAAAAAGAAAAGAAGAAGATAGCAGGAAGGGAAGAATGAAGGGGGAGGAAATCGGAGGGGGAGATGAACCATGAGAGACTATGGACTCTGAGGAACAAAATGAGGGTTCTAGAAGGGAGGGGAGTGGGGGGATGGGTTAGCCTGGTGATGGGTATTAAAGAGGGCACGTTCTGCATGGAGCACTGGGTGTTATACACAAACAATGAATCATGGAACACTACATCAAAAACTAATGATGTAATGTATGGTGATTAACATAACATAATAAAAAAATAAATTAAAAAAATAAAAAATACTGTTTTCAGTAAAAAATAAAACAAATAAAATCTATTGGAAAATAAAACTACTTACTAATCCTTCAGAGTCTGTAAAATGCTAAAATATTTCAAAAAATCTACTCCACTCCATCTAGTTTCTGACATTTTCTGAACAGAGAGAGACATCAGATCTGATAGTTTTCATCAACCACGTAGTTGCTAAGCAACTGATCACTAAGTTGGAAGTAAAGTGCCTTGTTCATAGGCACTATAGAATATGACTATCTTTAAATTATTATAGTAATACAATTATACAGAAATCAAAAATAAAGATAAAATACAGATAATCCTCTAATGCTAAGCTAAAATTACTGACCTTTGAAAAGTTCATTTCTTCAGCACAGACACAAGTACCTAACCACTTTACCCATATCACAGGAGACATTTTTCAGTTCAGAAGTACTTCACAAGTAATAAGAACGTTAAAAAAATGATCTGAGTGATAAATTTTTTAAAAGAAAATAAAAAATCTTCATTTCTTCTCTGTCTCTGTACTTTCAATTTATGTATTGAAGTAGTATAGTCAAAATTAAAAGTCTTCAAGCTATTATCACTGTCATTTCCATTCGAAGTGACTTAAAATTTCATTTATGATAAAACAAGTTCCTCAAAGTAGTGAGAACTAAAAAGTATATTAGTCACATCAAATGGTTTATTAAAACCTACTGGGTACTTTTTACAAACTAGTTGAAATTAAATCTTTCTTATAAGCATACAGTCTTATGGAGAAATAAGAACACATGCATACTAAAGAGAATAATAAAATAACAGGGAGGTAAATAATTTCTAAATTGTCAAATTGAGACCATAAGTAAAAACAGATTCTGTACTATAAGATGTTTATATTGGTTTTTAGTAGTAATTGGTTGGGAAGTAAGGAAAATCATAAGCATACTAAGTCTCTGGGTTTAGGGCAAAAGATAGATGATTCAAACCCATGTATGGAAGTAAAATTTTAAAATATTTTTTTAAGTTTACTTATTTCTTTTTATTAATCTCTACACCCAACCTGGGGCTCGAACTCATGACCTTGAGATCAAGAGTTGCATGCTTTTCCAACTGAGCCAGCCAGACACCCAGAGAAGTAAACTCTTGAAGTCTTGAAACATATTCTCTTTTCTCCCCTGTTATAAATTTTAAGGAGACACAGATGGTGACTCTCTACAAATTTACAACAGCCTGAAATAATCTAGCCAAGTGTTAGTAAATGGTTATAAATGTCATGATTTGTTTCTGCTTTCAGATTTTCCCCAGAGCATTTACATACGTATGTTTGATATATAACACATAGCAAACTTCAAGGGAAAATGAACATGAATTGTATCCTTCCATTTTCTTCCCCTTTATAAAGAGTGTGATTTTTAATGTTTACTTTCATTATGATTTACTAATGGCTTTAAAAAGTAAATTAGACTATCTTAGTACTAATAGAATCACCTATTACTACACAGAACATAAGGAAAGGTAAGAATAAGTAAAAGTATAATATATTTTTTTATATCAAATATATCAATTATCTTTCAGGGAAAGTTTTCTAAAAGTTAAATTTTTAATTTAATTTCTAAAGTTATTTTTTAATTTAACAAAAAAGCGAAATTAAATGTGAAATGTCTTTTGTAAGCTTACTATTTGAACAATTTATCTAAAAATTACAAATTAGTGTTCCACCGTGTGGATTTAATTCACATATTTATTGTCATATAAATTCTGTGTAAGTGTCTCTGAGTATATTTTTAATATTTAATATGGTTTTTTGGACATGTTTCCCTTAGAAAAATGTCCCCTTCATGTTTCCTTATAGATTCCATGCACACAAGATTAGGTCGTTTTTCCAGTAACACATTCATTATTTCTTATAAAGTTTATTGTTTGATGGTGTCATGAAAATTTTTCTACTCATTGTTTTTTTTTAATATTTGGAGTTTAGTCAAGTATTTCTTCATTTTTCTTCCTATGAAATGTTTTTCATTTTGGATTTTGTGTAAATATCATAATTCCTTTTTTAATTTTATAGGTGAAAATCAGTCAAAATAATATGCTAATCTAGAAATGATTTTTTTTTAAAGATTTTATTTATTTATTTGACAGAGAGAGACACAGCGAGAGAGGGAACACAAGCAGGGGGAGTGGGAGAGTGAGACGCAGGCTTCCTGCTGAACAGGGAACCTGATGCGGGGCTCGGTCTCAGGACCATGGGATCATGACCTGAGCGGAAGGCAGATGCTTAATGACTGAGCCACCCAGGCGCCCCATAGAAATGATTTAATAAGAATACATTTTTTCTTCCCTTTTTATCCCTAAAATTAGGGTACCAAACTGAGCCAATTCTGCAATTATTATACAAGTTTGAATGGACATATTTATCCATTAGGTAAAGCATATTTCACCAACTCAAAAGGATTATCTTCAACTATATTTAATTCCAGGTTTGGATTCAAATACTTTGGATTACATTTTAATAAATCTACATCTTAGTTTACAAAGTGATGATTTTATAAAAGGAAGGGAAAGCATGTTATTCTTAGTGTTTTATTATTTCTAGGGGAAAATGTATGTTTTATGGAGTGAGAAGTTTCCATATTAAATAGAAGACTTCATTTGTGGTTTTGAAGAAATTCTTGTACTTGAAAAATGTCTAATGAGTCTTTCCTCTATTGTCATTGAGAGTTTAAATTTAGAATGTTAGTTCCTTTTTGTTTTCTTACCTAAAGTAAGACAATATTATTCAAGAGAGATAGTATTCCCTAAATTCAGAACAAATTGACAAGCTGAAGGAAAAGAGAAAAAAACACTCTAAAACTTGAATTGTGGCAGACAGATTGGAATCTATATGTTATTTATTTTGATTGAGACAAGGTGAATAACACTAACTATTTGTAAAGAGGTACATATTATAATACCCTTAGGTATTGTTCATCTGACTTCATTTATATCACCTTAACACAGACGTTCTCATTCCTATTTTTTAGATGATAATATGGCTTGAGTCAAATGATTTGTACAAGATTCCTCAGTAAGTCATGGAATTGACACTATTTTTCAACCATAGTATTACTTTTCCAACTGAAGATCTTTGATATCTTCCAAGGAAGCCAAATGCAATTGTGATTTGAGAAATGCTAAAACTGCTTTCATCCTCTCAATCACATAACATTTTATTTTCTGGTGACCAAGAGGAACACTTGAAAGTTATTTGTCTTCTTATCTAAATATTCTACTGGTGAGCAGTTTTATCCTCAAAAATGCTCACAGATCTAAAACTTCCACAGATAAATTTAATTTCAGTTGTCATTCACAGTTTTTGAGCATATTTCATGACACAAGTATTTCCATTTATTTTACAAAGACTTAAGACTCTTAAACTAAAGAATGAGACAATATTAAATTTTATTCCAGCAATATGGCAGAGTATTATTTTTGTCCTTTGGCCTATAAGAGCTTGGAATGCAGTAAGTTTTTCTAGTGTAATTTTGAGGTAATAAGATGCTTTAGGGAATAAATTCTTCAAGATACTTTGTCCAGTAGGTACTTTAATATTACACCAAGGAAGTGACATGATGTTTTATAGTTGGATATCTGCTTTTATTTTACACTTCAGGCAACACTTACCCTTGCCTATGAATATTTCAGATGCCCTTTCTATTTCTATAAACCCATCAAAACTTTGATTCTTGACACAAAAGCATATGTCAAATAGGCCAAATAGCAAATCCTCAATAAGATTTTGATAAAAGAGCAAAAGAAACTCCTTTAGCAAGGAAAGCAGATGATTCCAATTCTGCAGAACAAATCAAATGAAACAGGCTTTCATATTGGACTATTATAGAATGACTGGTTGTGTTCTCTCAAAATTCCTATGTTGAAGCCTTCCTCTCCAAAGTGGTTGTATTTGGAAATGGGGCCTCCCAGGAAATAATTAAGATTGAATGAGGTCATAAGGGTGGGGCCCTGATCCAACAGATTTAGTATCCTTATAAGAAGAGACACCAGAGTACTCATTCTCTTTCTTAACTGAGGAAAGGCCATGTTAAGGACATAGAGGGAGAAGGTAGCCACTTATATACAAGCTAGGAAGAGAGTTCTCACCAGGCATTGAATCAACCAGAACTTTGATCTTGGGCTTCCAGTCTCCAGAACAGTGAGACAATGAATTTTTGTTGTTTAAGTCATCCAGTCTGTAGTATTTTGTTACAACAGCCTGAACTTACTAATATAGGGACTGTATTAATAAAAAAAAGGTAAATAAAAACTATTTTGAAAGAGTGCATAATACAAAAACTTTGAACTCTGCTATTGATGTTGAGACCATGTGATTAAGAAAAAGGTATATGAATATATTCTGGCACACACCAAAGAGCTTGCAAGATAGATATATTTAGAGGCAATTTTCTTCATCATACAAGTTAAGTATTATCATTAATTTTTAAGGAAGAAGTATCATAACAACCATGTAATGAATACTAATCTCATGTAAAAATGTCAATGTAGTCATTCTTACCTAAAATTTTCTTATTAAAAAATTAATTATTAAATTAAATTATCCATAAGTCATTCTTAAATAAGTGAACTGAATTAGATGGAAATCAACTAAATGTTACAATAAAAATTCTGTACTTCAAAATTGACAAAATCATGTGCATAGCTCCCTTTTGCATGTGCACACACATACACACATACTTACCGAATCAATCTAAATTATACTTATTTTAACTTTGGATTCTAAAAATATCTCTGGTGTGACTAAGTCCAAATCACATGAATATTTTTGCACTCTGTGAACCCATGAGGCTAAAAAAGAAAATTTTTGCCAAAATGGTTAGTCAGTAACTAACTATAGGAAACAAAACAGTTGGTCAGATTTTTTTTTTTTATAATTTTTTTATTGTTATGTTAATCCCCATACATTACATCATTAGTTTTAGATATAGTGTTCCATGATTCATTGTTTGTGCATAACACCCAGTGCTCCATGCAGAACGTGCCCTCCCCAATACCCATCACCAGGCTAACCCATCCTCCCATCCCCCTCCCCTCTAGAACCCTCAGTTTGTTTTTCAGAGTCCATCGTCTCTCATGGTTCTTCTCCCCCTCCGATTTCCCCCCCTTCATTCTTCCCCTCCTGCTACATTCTTCTTCTTCTTTTTTTCTTTCTTAACATGTATTGCATTATTTGTTTCAGAGGTACAGATCTGAGATTCAACAGTCTTGCACAGTTCACAGCGCTTACCAGAGCACATACCCTCCCCAGTGACCATCACCCAGTCACCCCATCCCTCCCATCCCACCCTCCACTCCAGCAACCCTCAGTTTGTTTCCTGAGATTAAGAATTCCTCATATCAGTGAGGTCATATGATACATGTCTTTCTCTGTTTGACTTATTTCGCTCAGCATAATACCCTCCAGTTCCATCCACGTCATTGCAAATGGCAAGATCTCATTCCTTTTGATGGCTGCATAATATTCCATTGTGTATATATACCACATCTTCTTTATCCATTCATCTGTCGATGGACATCTTGGCTCTTTCCACAGTTTGGCTATTGTGGACATTGCTGCTATAAACATCGGGGTGCACGTAACAAAACGGTCAGATTTTTTTAAGCATGACTTTGTTTGCTTTTTAAACTTTTATTTATTAATTTTTAGTTTTTTTAAACATGACTTTAATGAGTCATTTTATGTGACCTTCACTGACAGCTGTCAACTGTTAATGGTCCATATGCAACCAAATAAAATTACAGACTATAAATTGCTTAAAGAAATGAAAAGGCATTTTTTTGTAGAAAGTTATTGGTGATACAGTCCATGTCCTTCTTACAAGTTTGCACTATTTTTAAGATACAGTCTGGTGTCACATAATGAAAATACTATAAATGGAGAATTCTCAATAATCACATACTAGTCATGGGTGCATTAGTCATGCATAGGTGCATTAGTATCAATTGAATGTGTTCAGTTCTTATCCTAACTTTATTCTTCTCTGAAGATGAATAGATGAGGGAATATCAAGGAAAAATAAAGGGGCTACATTCAAGAGAGATGTATTATATTCTGAGTTCAACTTGATGTAAAGGCTATAGGTTGAGACTTTTCTGTAAGGGGCTGATGGTAAGTATGTTAGGTCTCTTGCATCATATCGTCTCTATTTCAACCACTCAACTGTGTCTTTGGTAAAAAAGGCCAGAGATAATGCATAAAGGAATGAGCATAATCATATTGCAATGAAACTATTTATAAAACATGTAGAAATCTTGATTTGGACCATGTCCTTGGTTTCATGACTCCTCTTCTGAAGGAACAGAGAGATTGCATTTAGCAAGATCTATTTATTTTAGTGCCAAAGAACTAGAGAATTGGGATGATACAAATTTGGTTGAAGATAATTGGTCATTATTGAAGAGGAAGAATAAAGTTTAGTCCAGTATGATATCAGTCCTTCAAAAGGATCAAAAGACAAGAGGAGAAAAGTGTGGAATCGTCACATCCCTTCTATAAACTGGTTTTCTTCTTGAAAAACTTACAAGTATGGAATTCCTAAGAAACTCAACACTCAGTGTAAAACTCCAGGTACAGGAGACATTTATAAATGAAACAAAAAACATGGGGAGCACTCTCCAAAGCTACAATTTTATACCTCATTCTTGGCTTTGTTTCTTTTGGACTCTCGCCTTAGATTGTCCACCATACTCCAGCTTGATCTTCTCATAGTTTTGTTCTTTTGTGCATAGGCCTGATGCCTATTCTTTATACATATACACTAACTGGATTTAGCTTTGCAAAAGCACATCCTCTTCAGCACCTAAAACCTGGGTTGTAATTTATACCTATAGAAAAAAGTAGTCATCCCCAAACCGTCCCCAAAAAACCAGAAACTGAAAAAGCAAAAGAACACAGAAGTTTCTTTCTTTCTTTCTTTCTTTTTTATAAAGGTTTTACTCATTTATTTGACACAGAGAGAGAGAGAACATAACCAGGGGGAGCTTCAGAGAGAGAGGGAGAAGCAGGCTCCCCACTAAGCAGGGAGCTCGATATGGGGCTCCAACACACAACCCTGGGATCATGACCTGAGCCGAAGGCAGACACTCAACCGACTGAGCCAACCAGCCACCCCAAAAGTTTCTTTTTTTTAAGAGAGAGAGTGCACATTTGTGAGTGGTCCGGGGAGGGGGAGTGACAGAGAGAGAGGGAGAGAATCTTTTTTTTTTGTTTTAAGATTTTATTTATTTGAGAGAAAGAAAGAATGAGCAGTGGGGAGGAGCAGAGGGAGAGAGAGAGAGACAGACTTCCCACTGAGCAGGAAGCCCTGAGCAGGAAGCCAAACATGGGGGTTTGATTCCCAGGACCCCAGGATCATGACCTGAGCCTGAGCCAAAAGCAGATGCTTGGGCGCCTGGGTGGCTCAGTTGTTAAGCAACTGCCTTCGGCTCAGGTCATGGTCCCAGGGTCCTGGGATCGAGTCCCATATCGGGCTCTCTGCTCTGCGGGAAGCCTGCTTCTCCCTCTCCCATTCCCCCTTGCTTGTGTTCCCTCTCTCACTGTGTCTCTCTCTGTCAAATAAATAAATAAAATCTTCAAAAGCAGATGCTTAATCAGCTGAGCCACCCACGTGTCCCCGGAAGAGAGAATCTTAAGCAGGCTTTGCACTCAGCGCAGAGCTGACTTGGGGCTCAATCTCAGGCCCCTGAGACCATGACCTGAGCTGAAATCAAGAGTCAGTTGCTCAACTGACTGAGCCACCCAGGAGTACTAGAACACAGAAGTTGCTTAAAAGTACCATACCAATTGATTCACTGAAAGGAAATACTAAAGGGAAGCTGAGAAATAACAACAGACTCTCTATATATTTGTAGGTTATTTTTTTTTTTTTTAAGATTTTATTTATTTATTTGACAGAGAGAGACACAGCGAGAGAGGGAACACAAGCAGGGGGAGTGGGAGAGGGAGAAGCAGGCTTCCCACTGAGCCCGATGTGGGGCTCCATCCCAGGACCCTGAGATCACTACCTGAGCCGAAGGCAGACGCTTAACGGCTGAGCCACCCAGGCGCCCCTGTAGGTTATTTTTTAAAAGCAAATATACGATCTGTGCTCATTTAATATTGCAAGTTAAATAATTTTCAATAAATATTTTAGTTGCCTTCATAAAGTACCAAAAAAAAGTGCTGAGAAAAAAGAAAAAAAAAAACAATCCTGCAACTAATTGGATTCCATCCAAACATTAGCTATTTTTTTCCCCCAAAAGGTTTGTACCTCTTTCTAAATGCTTCCTTAGTCAGAAATACTGTCTTCTGAGTTTCTATACCTTACACATGCTTACAAATAAATAATGAGTACAAAATAAGAGAAGTATGAATTTTTTTTAGCTGTCCAGCAAGAGTCATTCATTTGTTTATTCCTTGATGTATACATTCACTAACTGTTAGAGAAGATACTAAGCATCAGTCACATGCTTGGTCTGGGAACATCACCTATTGTGGGTAAGGCAGAGAATTGAATAAGCTAGTGTAATATAGTAAAGATGGCATGAGCTTTAACAATCCAGGTAATTCAATTATTCCATCTCTCAAACGAACACAAATCATTATAAATCCCCTCAAGTGAATATTACTTCAATGAGTATTGATTCCTATGATATCAGGCAGAGTGCTTGATGCTGAATATCTACCAGTAAACTTGAGTTTATAGTTTGGTGGAAGAAAGCTATAGACAGAGAAAGAGGAAAGTGTAAGAAGCATGATAATTACAGAGTGCTGTGGGAACGTAAGGTAGACATGTAACCCAATTTCAGAGTCCAGGGAAAACTGCAAGAGAAAGAAAAAACTATCTAAGCTGAGATTTGAAGCACAAGTATATTTGTCCTGGTGAGCAGGGAGAAGGCATGGGGAGAAAGAGCATGTACTAATCAAGGAACTGAATAAACTCTAATATGTATTCTAATAAGAATAAAAGTAGGTCTATTCTCCCTGGTTTCTAACTCATTCTGTGCTAATGTGCTTGAGGAGGCCAGTATGAAATCATCAGGTCTCAAGGCTGTAATGCTTAGAACAGATTGGATTGGATTTCTTGGGGCCTAAGAGTTACTTGGGTCATTGAAGGTCTATTGTTACTTGATTCTGTTCTAAGACAAATAAAACAAACCTTGCAAGAACCTTCTTATGGACAGGGGTTAGGTTTTGGCAAGAATAATCTTAAGTGAAAGAAATTCATTCCCTTGTTAGAGAGGTGCTTATAATCGCATTGTGCCTTTTTATTTTCAAGAAGAAACAGCAGAGCCGCATTGTTCATCCTCTCTATCCACCCCTGACCTCAAGGGGAAGCATCGCAAAAAATAATATTCTTTAAAGTTGAAATCTCTGTACGTACAATACATGTCCTTAAGGTAAAGTTGTCAATAGAATATATTCTTCACAGTTTACTCTCAGACATTCTTTGGCATTTACAGATCGGTGCTGTTTCAGATAACTGTGCAAAGAACCGTTCCCATGACACGTTCTAAAACTTTCTGGAGTTAATACGTTGCAAATAACTTCATGGAAATCAACACTAACTGTGGTCCAAAAATCTTTCCAGAGTATATTGAACATTATCTAAACTAAATTTAGATAATTTAGTTAAATTTAGATAATTTAGTTAAATTTAGATAATTTAAATAATTTAATTCTCTTTACTCCAAATTTTATTCTTCATTATTATTTAACAGTGCATAGTTAATACTTGTTTACTATCAAAACACCAGAGTGTTTCTGAAATTTTCCTTATAAGGCAGTTGGCCTCTTAAAGCTTTTGAGTCAAAATAGTTTTGTCCTTTATAATTATTTAGAACTATCTTTCTCATTTTTTAAAAATATCTTTTGTTGGGCGCCTGGGTGGCTCAGTCGTTAAGCGTCTGCCTTCGGCTCAGGTCATGATCCCAGGGTCCTGGGATCGAGTCCCACATCGGGCTCCCTGCTCAGCAAGAAGCCTGCTTCTCCCTCTCCCGTTCCCCCTGCTTGTGTTCCTGCTCTCGCTATCTCTCTCTCTGTCAAATAAATAAATAAAATCTTTAAAAAAAAATATTTGTTTATTTATTTATTTATTTAGCGTGTGTGTGAGCAGGGGGAGGGCAGAGGGAAAGGGAAAGAGAATCTCAAGCAGACTCTGCACTGAGATCAGAGCCCTAGGCTGGGCTCAGCCTCAAGACCCTGAGATCATGACCTGAGCTGGAATCAAGAGTCAGATGCTTAACAGACTGAGATACCCAGGTGCCCCAGAAATATCTTTCTCATTTTGAATTATGGTATTGATATTAACTGACTTCAACTCTTTATGGTATTTATAAACACTGCTGCAATTTAAATCGAAAAGTTGTGTTCTTAATGTTATTTTTTTTTTTTCCATAGGGCCATTGGACATGTGTTGGGATATAAAAGCCATAAACTGATTTATATGTTACAAATAATATATCAAATATATCAGCTACTGTGCTAAGCAATTGATTTGTTAAATAGACAAATCCATTTATATTTTAACAGTTTAATATCTAATATTAATTTCTTATATCTTAGACATTTGGAGAATTAATAGAAATTTCATAGTGTACTTGAAATTATCACCAGAGTTGTCATATGCTATATATATATATATAACGTTATTTTTAGTGTGTGACATGAAATTGATTCAGAAGAAAAAAATGAATTTATGTATGACATATGACTTCTTTTAGAACAAATTCAAGGAACAATTTATTCAACATAAGTTTTATTGTTGATTTTCAACATATATTATAAATATATATTAATTCTTAACATTTTCATAAAATATGCTTTGTGGAAATAGTATCTAAAGATAAGCTCTATGCAAAGAGGAATATAATGACCTAATTGAAAGCTTAGGAGTACAGCAGAAGAGTCTGTAAGTTAATAGTTATCATTCAGCCTGAAGAAACCTAACTATTTTTAAGGATGCTCTGAGAATTGCATGTCTTCTAATATAATAATTAAATTCTTACTTTAAGAGAAGGAAATATTTTTCTTGAATTGTCTATTACTTAACATATATAAAGAACCATTTTTGTTATGTGGGTTGTATGTTTAATGCTTAAATTGGTATGTTTAACTAACCTGTTGCATTTCAATCTAGCTTTTCAAATAAAACTTTATTCTTATCACCAGAAGCAAATTTATACCAAAGGAGAATGAAGACAAAAGTGCTGAAATTCTTTAGGATTGACTGGAGAATGATTTATGTGCAAAATATACTAAATTTAAAATTTTATTTTATTTATTTATATATATGTACATATACTATATATATATATATATATATATATATTTTTTTTTTTTTTTTTCCCCCCGTGCCCAGCATAGAGCCCAGTGCAGGGCTTGAACTCATGACCCTGAGGTCAAGAGTCAAATGCTTACCCAGCTGAACCACCCAGGCGCCCCTAAATATAAAATTTTAAATATGCAACCATAGACTTCTCTTTTCAATCATCTCTCAACCGAGCGATTTGTTTTTCTTTCCTATTCAAACTTCCCCCTCAGAAGACATTCCCTCTAAAAAATTCTCTTTACAGTTCGGATTGATTCATTTCTCTCTGCACAAGAATACCCATTTAACAGACCAAACACTTAAGTTTCACTGGTCTTATTATTACCTCTAGAAACTAGTAGTTTAGGAATTATGTACTTTTACTTGAAAGCATCTCTGAGGGAATCTTACGCCCCATTCCATGAAAATTTTCAAAATATTTGCCCAAAAAGTGGAAAAAAAGTTTGTATTATTATTATTTAGCATATAAATAGAGAGGACAAGGGAGACAAAATCGTTATAATTAATAATTTCCCCATATTTAAAAAGATATTTTCATAGTATCTAACGTTGCATCTGGTAACATTTCATTATCTGTGTGGGGCTCGATTTATGGCGGCTACTTGATTCCTCCATTTGACTATAAGCGAGGGATTAATTCTTCTGTTATATTCCAAGATCATTATTAGAACAGTGTTGAAAGAATGAAAATGTTCAATTAATCAAAGATCTAATGTTGTTGAGGATTTGCTAAGCTGCACTGCTGAAAACGATAATGAGAAGATAACTGACTATTCGGCTTAATCTACTGAGAAGGACATGTTATGTCTTCCTTGTCAAGTATTCCAGATAATATAGACCACAACTAAAGCAGGGAAGCAGAGTTATGTTATGCTGAAAAAAAAAAAAAAAGACTTTTGACCTAGTAGATATTTTCTGCCTCAATTATGCAAAAAAAATTTTTTTTGAAATACATACAACCTTTTTACCAGTTACTTTCCTTAGTCTAAGACTTAATTAAATCCTACCACTCACAAGCAAAATTTCCAGTGAGATCTATCATAATTTTCCTTTATCTATGCCGTATACTTATTCTATCTCCCTTCTATCATTAAACAGTTATTATAATACCAGATTTATTTCTTTTTCATGCAATTTATCAAACTAATGGATGAGCTTCTTGCAGGCTGGGGCCATATTTTTATCTTATTATTCCAACCATTGTTCAGTGTTCAAATGTATGGAGTATGAATCAAAAAAATCATTTCAAAAATAAGTCACTTCCCCCTGAAAAAATAAAAACAAGAAAAAATATAAATCACTCCTGTTATAACTTAGTATCACCTGATAATTTTGGATTAAGATAGAAAGTTACTGTCAACATGTTACAGCAGTAAAATTTAAGACCTTTCCTCAATCCACTATTCAGAACATAGAATATTTTACAGACTTAGTGTCATTTCTATAAACTGGGACTACAAGGTACACAGTGCCCAAGGCAATATGATAGAACTGTCCCAATTCACACATTATGAGTTTCTCACATCCCAGTGGAATTATAGGCATCATGAATGTTACAGCACAGTTGAATTATAGTGACAAAGCTTTAAAAAGGAAGAGAGAAGACTACAAGAAAAGATGGGAAGAGAATCTATCCCTATCAATTGAAACAGGACGACTGCTATTTTTTATGGTATGTAGTTTATACCTGGGGAAATTTATCTTTGTAACTACATCTAACATATAGTTTTTCTGATCATAAAAGTGTTAAAGAAGTAAAATGGTTCTCCACTAAATTGTGCACAGATACACTGAGACAGACTCTCTCAGTGCATAAATGATTCCCTCTGAAATATTTTAGTGTATCCTTCATTACTCTGAGGAATTGCTCAAATTGCCAAATAATTTTAGAAAGAGCAAAATAGGTACATTTTAACAAATGTCCAAACAAACAGGGAATTTTTATAAGTAGTGGACATTTGCAGAATTATAGAACATGTTTATGCAGGTGCTTTCCAGCTTTTAAGGTAGGCCACACACTTTTCTGGGATTGAACAGGTGTAAGAAGTGGTGTATGGCTCTACCTTCTTGTTCAAGTCCAGACATGATGCCAGCTAGCTCAGGTCTCAAACCTCAGCTTCAGCATTACTATCTGCAAATCCCTAGAAATATTTGCAAAAGGTAGGTAATAATTATAACTGTCTCCATTAGATTATTGTGAAAATTAAATTTTAAAATGTACATAAAACTCCTTGCACAGGGCTCCTGGGTGGCCTAGTGGGTTAAGCATCTGCCTTTGGCTCAGTTCATGATCTCAGGGTCCTGGGATCAAGTCCCAGACGGGGCTCCCTGCTCAGTGGGGAGTCTGCTTCTCCCTCTGCCCCTCACTGGGCTCATGCTCTCTCTCTCACTCTCTCTCTCAAATAAATAAAATCTTAAAAAAAAAACTCCTTGCAAAATACTAAATACTCAGTAAATGTGAATTAATATTAGTTATGGTGGCATGGCACAGAAAGCCTTCATTTCCTACGCTATAACTAATGTGTTCCTCTTAATAGGTTGGCCTCTTTTGAGTTTTGTAAGTGTAATCTTTTAGGTGTGTTTGCTGTAGATGAAAAACAATATGTAAATACTTGATATCTTACCCAGATTATCAGGTCAACAATACTATGAGCAGGTAAATTGGGCAATATAGAAACCTGGTTAAAACTTGAACTCTTCAACCACTCCAATGTCTTAAGTTCCATAATTACTAAACGTACATTTTTCCCTCTTTCTATTGTAAATTTTCCCTCTTTGCTCTACTAATACTATTAAAGAGAAAATGACTATTCATTTATTTTTAAATAAAGTTTAGACACAAAATCTAATCCATCACATGGGAAGCAAACAAGAGTGTCAAATTGAACACACTAAAACACACAATAAAAATTTTAGACAACCTGTATAGTTTTTCAAAATAGTTTATGTAGATGCCTGAAAGTTTTCACTGCTTTTTCTTTTATAAAGTGCAATATAACTTTAAGGGATTTTCTATCATACCTTTATCAATACTCAGGACTATAAATGGATAAATCCAATATACTTCCGTATCAATTAATTGAGGCAAGATAATTTGCTTAGACAAAATGGAATATAGAGCACATAATGTAATCGCAGGATTATTTTGAAAAGTGCTTTACAAGTGCCACAGAAAAATAATAATTACAATAGTTTGCAACTCACCTGGTGCTCAAACTGTTCAAGATTCTTTAGTAAAATTATTATCTTTCTTAATCCTCATATAAACTCTATAATTTGGTTGTTATTATGGTATTATTATGAAGCAACTGAAATTCTAAGAGTTAGTTTTCCAAAACCATACAGCAAGTGAAAGGCAAAATTTAAATTTAAATACATGTCTGTGTAATTCCAAATTCCATGTTTCTTTTACTAGGTAGGAAATTAATTACTCTTTCAAAAGAAAGATTGAAAGTTTTGCTTTCTCCTTGATTATTTCGAGAGGATAATGCTACTGCTTTTGTCCCACCAGATTCCACAGCATTGTAGATAAGCAGTGGATACTTCTGATGATTATATCATTAACTAAATTGGTTCTTTGATCATTTGAATTCATCTTATCTCTTCTAACATACAGTGGGAGGCTTAGTGGTGAGTGTGAATTACAGAGGTTTCACCTCACCAAAGGGACAGGAATCCTTCTGTAGCTGAAAAACAGAAATTAAATATGGAAGGAGAATGAAAGAAATTGACATGCGATGGGTATCAAAGAACAGGAGAAGTCAGGAATTCCTGAGGCAAAATACAGGTTCCAGCCATGTTTTGTCTTGTTTAATACACTTTTCATAAAGGTTACATTTAAGTGGTCATAACAAAAGGGACATAGCATCTCAATCAGCCAAATTCCCAGGAATCTGTACTTCTTGCCCAAAAGCCAGAGTCACTTCCAGGCAAAATCCTAGGGTGCTCAACCCATGTCTTTTGCAGGTAATAAAAGGGTAAAAACTCTACTCCACCACTTCGTGGCCTTAACTCTAGTACCTTTCCCTTCCAGGTGCGGTGGACTATAGACTAAACTTACCTGGATTTTGTTGTTTATGTTTTATTTATATTGTTTTTGCTGCATATCCCTTCACTTACACTTATTACTGCTGTCAATGTTGCTAAAACTGATGCGGGAAATGGTATCATAAAAAGTGAAGAATTCTACGTTAAAAGTGGTGACACAGGGGTGCCTGTGTGGCTCAGTCATTAAGCGTCTGCCTTCGGCTCAGGTCATGATCCCAGGGTCCTGGGATCGAGTCCCACATCAGGCTCCCTGCGAGCCGGCTTCTCCCTCTGCCTGCAGCTCCCCCTGCTTGTGCTCACTCTCTCTCTCTCTCTGCCAAATGAATACATGAAATCTTATAAAATAAAAAAAATAAAAATAAAAAAATAATAGTGGTGACACAATAAACATGATTTTCCCTTACTCATTTTTTAATTTATTTTTTATTTTTATTTTTTACTGAAGTATAATTGAAACAAGATATTCTATTAGTTTCATGTGTACAACATAGTGATTTGACAATTGTGTGCACTGCAGTACTGATCACCACGAAGTCTAGTTACCACCTATCCCCATGCAAAGTTAATGCAATGTCATTTTTCACTTTTTTTTCCAATTGTCATGGCTAGCATGTAGAAATGAATTAATTTTTGTGTGATGACTTTTTAGCCTATAGCCTTGATAAACTCATTTATTAGTTGTAGGAGGGTTGTGTGCGTATGTGCGTGTATGTGTGTTATTTTGTTTAGCTGTAAATTTCTTGGGGTTTTCTACATGGACAATTATGTTACCTGCAGATATCTTTCTCATGTCCACAGGGTCTGAAGTGATACTCTCTTTCATTCCTAATATTGGTAATTTGTGTCTTCTCTTTTTATCTTCCTAAATCTTGTTTGAGGTTTAACAATTCTATTGTTCTTTTTAAAGAAGTTGCTTTTGGCTTCTTTGACTTTTTCCTATTGTTTCCCAGTTCTCAATTTCATTGATTTCTACATTTATTATTTCCTTTCTTCTCCTTGCTTTGAGTTTATTTGGCACTTTCTAGTTAATAAAGTGGAAATTTGTATTATTCATTTTGGCCTTTTAACTTTTCTAATATAAGCATTTAATGATAAAAGCTTTACTCTAAACACTGCTTTAACTGCATCCCACAAACTTGGATGTACTGCATTTTCATTTTTGTTCAATTCATAATATTTATTAATTTTCCTTGAGACTACTTCGACAATGATTACTTAAAACTCTGTTGTTTAATTTCCTTATTTTTGAGATTTTCCTATTATCTTTCTATTATTGGTTTCTAATTTAATTTCATCATTGCTAGAGAATACACTCTTTATGATTTAATTATTTTATGTTTGTTATAATTTGGTTTATGAATAAGGGAATAATATATCTTCGTGAATGTTGTATGTGCACTTGAAAGCATGTATATTATTCTGTTGTTGGATGGCGTGTTCTGTAAATGTCTGTTAGCAAATATCATCTGGATCCAGTTGATCGATAGTATTATTCAGTTCTTCCAAATTCTTACTGATTTTTCTCTATGTTAATTCTATCAGTTTCTGAGAGAGAAGCGTTAAGGTCTTCAGCTATAATTGTAGATTCATCTAGTTTCTTCTTTCTCTTTTGTCAGTTTTTGTTTCATGTATTTGAACCATTATTGTTAGTTGTATGCATGTTTAAGATTGGTATGTCTTCTCGATGATTTCACATTTTATCATTTTATAATGCAATTTTCCTCTTTATTCCTTGTGATTTCCTTTGCTCTGAAATCTGCTTTGTCTGACATTATTATAGCATCCAGCTTACTTTTGACTAGAATTTGCATAGTGTGATGGCTAATTTTATTTATCAGCTTAATTAGGCCAAAATATCTGGACTCAGATATTCGGTTAAACATTATTTGGCTGTGTCTGTGAGGGTGTTTGGATGAGATTGACCTCTGAATTGGTAGACAGTAAAGCACCGTCATCCCTAATGTGGGTAGGCCTCATCCAATCTTGAAAGTCTGATTAGAAAAATGTCTGAGTTGGGAAGAATTCTCTCTCTTGCCTCACTTTGATCCGGGACACGGGCCTTCTTCTGCCTTTAGACTCAGGCTTGGACTGGAAGGTACACACTGGTTGGCTTTCCTGGTTCTCAGGCCTTTGAACACAGACAGGAACTATACCACTATCCTGGGTCTCCAGCTTGCTGATGGAGATCATGGGGCTTCTTAGCCTCTGTAATTGCATGAACCAATTCCTTATAATATTCTATCATCTATCTATCTATCTATCTATCTATCTATCTATCTATCTATCATCTATCAATCATCTATCAACTGATCTATCAATAGACATGATAAATCTCTCTCTCTCTCTATATATATATAAATATATATAAAACTATCTCTCTCTCTATATATATATCTATAAATTTATCTATCATCTATCTAGAGAGATTTCCTGTTGGTTCTATGTCACTAGAAAGCCCACACTAATTTGCATGATATATCTTTTTTCCTTTCCTTTATTTTAACTTGCTTGTAGTATATATTAGCACTGAATTTCTTATAGATAAAATAGAGTTGGCTCATATTTTAAATCCGTTATAATAATCTCTGTCTTTTAATTGGTGTTCTTAAACCAGTTACCTTTTATGGAATTACTAATACTTTTGGATTTAGGGCTAGCATTTTATTACTATTTTCTCTTTGTTTCCTTTGCCTTTTGACCAACAATTTCCACTTTCCTGCCTTATTTTGAGTCAGCTGAATGGTTTTTAGTATTCTATTTTAATGTATCCATTGGATGTTTTATGTCACCATTTTGCATAATGATTTTTTGTCTCATTGGTTGTTGCTACAGCTCTTGTTATTTAGTAGCTACAATATGGACTCTGTGGAGGACTACAATATATAGATAATTTTCACCTTCTACTTAGAAGGAGTATTGCACCACTTTAAATAGGATATAGAAAACTTTCTATACTACAGGTTCTTTTGTTTTCTCCCCTTTTGTTTCAGTGGTCCTATTTATTATATACTTAGATTCACATATTAAAAACACCTTCAGACAATGTTAACTTTTTTGGTTTCAACTATCAATCATAGATTAAAACATTTTCAAGGAGAGGAAAAATCTATTATATTTAATGTATTCCTTCTCACTCTTGAAGTGAATGAAAAGACAGAAAGTTTCAACAAAGAAACAAAAGAACTAAAGAAAACCAAATAAATTTTAAGCAGAATTTCTACAGGATTAAAAAAAAATCAGTGTATTTTGGTTACACTGAATATACTTACTTTAGACATACTGAAAAGGTAAGATTTACAGAGAAATGTAGCCAGCTGGATATACTATTTTAGGAAAAAGAACTCAATGATTAACTAAGGGTATCTCAGGGAATTGGAAGGATGGGGTACATAAAATAAGAAACAAGAATTTATTTTGTGTAGGAGAATGTGAATGCACTTTAGATGTTGAGCTTCAGCTGTTTTGAGGAAATGGCAACTTAAATGTACAGAAGACATCTGATTCTCAAGGGGTCTTCTCCAAGATGTGGACTTTAACTTATATATTGAATTCCACCAAGTATTTTCCATCTTATTTTTAAATATTTTAAGTACCAAATAGAGGCATACAATTACTTAATCCATATACATAGCTCTTTTGAAATAAAAATTATTTCTAAAAAATAAGCAATTCTAGTGTAGTTTTAATGCCTATCTTAACCAGTTTAGTGCCTATCATAATCATTTTTTTATTTTTATTTATTTTTTATTTATTTATTTATTTATTTTTTTAAAGATTTTATTTATTTATTTGAGAGAGAGAGAATGAGAGACAGAGAGCATGAGAGGGAGGAGGGTCAGAGGGAGAAGCAGACTCCCTGCCGAGCAGGGAGCCCGATGCGGGACTCGATCCCGGGACTCCAGGATCATGACCTGAGCCGAAGGCAGTCACTTAACCAACTGAACCACCCAGGCGCCCCTATTTTTATTTTTTTATCTTAACCATTTAAGACATTCAATTTTGACAATGGAAGTGTTGCTTCTGTGATACAGACAAGGAAATCCATGTATGTTTTTGGTCCACTGAGAGCCTCACACTCACTTGTCTAGTAATGAAAGGCCTGATGTGGATTTGTGGGCAGTGCTTCTATATGCATTACCTCTGTTTATGAGTTCTGAAAGTGTGAGGAACATGTCTTCTCTGGAAAAGTGATGGGTGGCTTCTCCAAAGAAGAAATATTGACTTAATTTTACCATGGTATTTCAATTCATTGAATTGTGTGCATGGGGGGAAAAAGACAATTTTCAATTAAATCAGGCATCCAGATAACTTAAGGTAATCAGTAAATAAGAGATACCCAGAAGCTATTCAGACACTTAAGGAAATCCCGTATTAAAATCTAAGTCTCCGAATGTCACCACTGCTTATTCACCTGAGGATAATTGCTTTGGTGGATGTTTACGGATTAGTGGAAAAACAATAATCAAGCAGAGTGGTAATGATGTGTTTTTAGTGCATTTTTACCAAAGAAGAAATTGTAATATCGATAAAATGAGGGAGAGAGATGATGAGATAAGTGCAAAGAGAGAATTTGACAAAGGATAAAAGAAACAGTTTATGCAGCAAGGCTTTTCTGTGGCTGAAATGTAAAGCAGAGAATAAATAATCATTGCCTACTCACTTGTCTTTATGGTCACTCTTTCCTATGGTTCAGATCTCTTTTCATCAGCTTGTAAGTCCCAATCTGGTCTTTTCCAGGCACTACATTGCATGTTCCAAACCTACTCTCTATCGTCAAAATCCCACTTTGCCTGTCCCTTACTTTAGGACTTGATATATCAGTTTATGCCAGATGGGAATGAAGGATCATTTGTTTTACTCTCCTTCTTAGGACTATTTATGTTTCAAATGAGAACAAAATCATGCACAAATTTTCATTTATAAGATCTACAAAGTTAGGGGTGCCTGGGTGGCTCAGTAGTTAAGCATCTGCCTTTGATTCAGGTCATGATCCCAGGGTCTTGGGATCGAGCCCCACATCGGGCTCCCTGCTCGGCGGGAAGCCTGCTTCTCCCTCTCCCACTCCCCCTGCTTGTGTTACTGCTCTCGCTGTCTCTCTATGAAATAAATAAATAAAATCTTAAAAAAAAAAATCTACAAAGTTAAATAACTAAGAATAATTATAGCTGCCCCTACACAGTGAAACTGGCATTCATATATTTATGAAAGATCTTACACAAACCTTTCACTTTGATGGCTCCCCCCATGACAGTTTATCATTGGCTCAGATAAACCTTCCTTAGAGAGGCCCCTGCCCCCATTTCTTAGAGGGGCTCCCAGTCTGTATCATAGTATCTTGGTGTACTGTTTTCAGGGCCCTTTGGTAGTCTGAAATTATCTTGTTAATCTACTTTCTATTATCTATTTTTATTTCTAAAACTATTATTAGTTTTACCCCACTAGAATATAAATTTCTTAACATCAGAGATAATTCTTTTGTTCGTTTGTTTGTACGCATATGTATGTGTGTGCCTGTGTAGTCAGCTAGGAAAGGGACTGGCATAGGGTGTCATCTTCCAGAAATACTTTTGAACAAATAAATAATTCAACAGCTAAGTAATTTGACAAAGAGCTTTGAACATCCTCATATTTGTCTCAGTAATTTAATTTCTATTTATTTATCTTATGTGAAGAACTTAAAAATTCAGAAAAAAACACTTTGCACTTACATATCCATTTTAATGTTGTCTATGACCTTGAGAATATGAAGCATAAAAGCTTCAAAATAGGAAAAAGGTAATAAATTGTGATGCATCTATTAAATGAAATAGTATACAGTTATTATTTTATTAACATACAAAAAAGGAGATATGCAGGTTATGTTTATTTTTGTTTTATTACACTTATTTATACATTAGTCAATAAAATTTCTTTTCTACCAAAAGCTTTGTCTTCATAGAGTCCTAAAGTTCTTCATCATATATTTATCAAACAGACATAATTTACCTCAGATAGATTTAAGGAAACATCTCATGGTCCTTATCAGGCACTGGTCATGATTAACTCGATTGTATTTGACAGGTCATCTGATACACAATCTCTATGAAAAAAGGACTAACACTAAATAGGACATATCAGAAAACTCTGTCTAGTGTATTCATGAGGCAAATATAAAGGTGAAACGGCTTGTGCAAATATGCTGCAAGATAGTGCTAATCACCAAAGAATTGTACTTCATGGCTCACTTTTGGGTAGGTAGAGTGACATGGACATTTCTGGTTGAAGAGTTGTAAATGGATAATATGTGGATATAAGCGGAGCATTTAATTACTAGTGTGAGACTCTCCAGAAGTCTCTTATTTCTGACAGGGCAACAGGCAATATTCAATAAAGTGGCTATTACACTAGCCCAGGGCTTCAAATTACCATTATATCAGTGACAGTTCAGCAACTTGCACAGGGCAAGTCATTGAGGAAAAAAAAGAAAAGAAAAGAAAGAAAGAATATCCCAGCAGGAGGCACTGAGATTTAGGGATTGCTGGTTACCATAGCAGAACCTGGTTTGTCCTGGTGAATACATTCACATTTTCTTCTCTCTCTGCCTCAAGACCCTGTAGCATTCCTTCCATAGTTCTGGAATGGCAACACAGTTTTATAATGTGTATTTTTTTATGTAAGCTTCCAAGGAACCCGGATGAAAGCAATATGGTTAGCACAATTGCTGCTCACCATTGCACAGCTCTGTCGGTCACATGTGATCCATGGGACCCATGTGATCCGTGCTTGTGTCTATTTAATGCATCTACAGGCTCAGGCTATAAATTTTTCACTTCCTGTAGCATCTTCCTCTTGAGAAAAATCAAAGAGCTTAGAATGATTAGATAATTAATATGTTTAGTATGCTAGAAGCCATCAAAGCCTCTAAAAAATCATTAGTAACTATTTATAACTGTGTTTTAGTGAAATGCAAAATTAGCTCATCCTTCAGGAGAACCTTTACTTCTACTGCTATTCTGACCTAAAAATATATAGGGCAGATCCTTTGAAACCTTTGAAAGTGATGCAGCTCTAAATGAGGACTTTAAAAATAGGTCAGCATTTAATTTTATTAATATTCTCTGTTTTGTCAACTTTACATTTAGGAGAGTAGCATGTGTTTTAACCAGTTACAGGCTCTAACACATTGTTTGACCTATAAGAATAGATTAAGGTGGTTACAGCTAAAACATAGAGGTAGAACACTTATTATAAATCTACTGCATAGGCACTTCTCTGTATTGTAAATACAGATGGTAACCATTTTTTCAGGATGATACTTCAAGAGACAAAATTAATCTTTCATCTTTGCCCATGATGGGAAAACCAAACCAGACCAAACCAAACCAAACCAAAAACGGTATCTGGAAAAGTTTATCATGGTTGAGATGGAAGTGTTAACATTTATCTTTAAATGTTATTTGACATCCATCTAAGAGGAAGCAAGCCTCGGTTCCCCAATGCATTAATTTCCCCCCTACATTTCCAGTTATAAAGTATTCTAAATTTATTTTTAACTTGTAAATAAGTGTGAGAGAAAAAATTAAGTTTAAAATGGGTAGAAAAGAAGAGAAGATCTCATAACTAACTCAGGGGGAAAATACAGTGCAAAAATTTTTGGTCATATTAAAATGATTTTTAGAAATGAAGGAAGCAATATAAGTTGTAAAATGTAAAAATAAAATATACTTGCCATATATTAAATGTGAATAGACTAGAAACTCACATTAAAGTGCAGAGCCTGATAAAATTGTTAAACAACAAAAATTCTTAAAGTGACAAAAGTAGAAAATAAAGAATTTAGCATAGCTATTATAGATACATGCAAGCTAGAGTCAATAAACAAAGTACAAGTAAACGTTAACTTAAGAAGATGTAAATCTAATGAAGAGATAACCATTACAAATTATGTGTATGAAACATAGTAGCCAAAGCATAAGTCAAAAACTATTAGATCACAAGAATAACTTGATTAAAAAAATATCATATATAGGGGTGGCTGGGTTGCTCAGTTGGTTGAGCAACCAACTCTTGGTTTAGGCTCAGGTCATAATCTCATGGGTCATGAGATCTAGCCCCATGTTAGGCTCTGTGCTCAGCATGAAGTCTGCTTGAAGATTCTCTCCCTCTGTCCCTCCCAGAACGCACACTCTCTCTCTTTCTTTCTCTCTCATATAAATAAATACATCTTTAAAAAAAAGTATCACATATAGTGAAGACTTCAATATATCTCTTTAGAATTAGACAGACACTAATAAACAAAAGATAATACAGAAGAGTTAAATGCTATATTTAATCAAGCTGAATTATTATATATTTATACAACCAGCCTCACATATCTAATTAGAAGCTATAAATTTCTGTATGTACGTGGATCATTAAGCAAATAAATAAATAACTGGCCAAAAATTTTTAATTAATTAGTCAAAAGTAGACCCTTAGCTGGATAAATTATATGATGAAAATATAATCAAATGAGAAATATACAATAATAAATTTACAGAAAAAATTGCTTAGAAATTAAGAAATTCATAACTTGAAAAAACTGAGATCAAAGAGGAATTTTAAAAGATACTAGATACTGCTACCATCTAGACATTAGACAGAAAGCAATGATATGACGTTTACTATGTACCACAATATTTGTCACCACAAAACTCTGCAGAACAAAACAAAACAAGAACAACAAAAAACACATATAAATGAAGATTTATTTAATTCCAAGAAGGATCAAAAAATAAAGGAATAGAGTACTCAAATTAAGAAAAAAGAAAGAGAATACTGATACAAATAAGAAATAGAGATGTTGCTAATACAAAAGTGTATTATTGAATAGAAAACAAATAAATAGTAAAAAACACTAAAGCATCTAGATGTTTATTGGTAAACACGAATAAATAAGTGCCTTGAAAGCCTGAGTACTTTTTTTTTAATGAAGAAAAATCAGACAATATGGAATAGAGAAAATAATTTTAACCACAGTTTTGGGAAGGTTTAAAAACATTCTAAAATCATAAAGCATAAAAATAGGAACCATGATGATACACATTTGAACTCAGAAGAAATGCATGGTTCTTTTTTTGTTTTGTTTTGTTTTCCCTTTTTTAAATTTTATTTTATTATGTTATGTTAATCACCATACATTACATCATTAGTTTTTGATGTAGTGTTCCATGGTTCATTGTTTGCATATAACACCCAGTGCTCCATTCAATACATGCCCTCTTTAATACCCATAACCAGCCTAACCCATCCCCCCACCCCCCTTCCCTCTAGAACCCTCAGTTTCTTTCTCAGAGTCCATAGTTTCTCATGGTTCATCTCACCCTCCGATTTTCCCCCCTTCATTTTTCCCTTCCTACTATCTTCTTCTTCTTCTTCTTCTTCTTCTTCTTCTTCTTCTTCTTCTTCTTCTTCTTCTTTTAACATATAATGTATTTTTTGTTTCAGAGGTACAGGTCTGTGATCCATCAGTCTTACAAAATTCACAGCGCTTACCATAGCACATACCCTCCCCAATGTCTATAACCCAGTCACCCCATCCCTCCCACCCCTACCACTCCAGCAACCCTCAGTTTGTTTCCTGAGATTAAGAATTCCTCATATCAGTGAGATCATATGATATATGTCTTTTTCTGATTGACTTATTTTGCTTAGCATAATACCCTCTAGTTCCATCCACGTCATCGCAAATGGCAAGATTTCATTCCTTTTGATGGCTGCATAATATTCCATTGTATATATACACCACATCTTCTTTATCCATTCATCTGTTGATGGACATCTTGGCTCTTTCCATAGTTTGGCTATTGTGCACATTGCTGCTATAAACCCTGGGGTGCATGTACCCCTTTGGATCCCTATATTTGTATCTTTGGGGTAAATACCCAGTAGTGTAATTGCTGAGTCATGGGGTAGCTCTATTTTCAACTTTTTGAGGAACCTCCATACTGTTTTTCAGAGTGGCTGCACCAGCTTGCATTCCCACCAACAGTGTAGGAGGGTTCCCCTTTCTCCACATCCTTGCCAACATCTGTCGTTTCCTGACTTGTTAATTTTAGCCATTCTGACTGGTGTGAGAGGTATCTCATTGAGGCTTTGATTTGGATTTCCCTGATGCTGAGCGATGTTGAGCACTTTTTCATGTGTCTGTTGGTCTATGGTCAACTAATCTTTGACAAAGCAGGAAAGAACGTCCAATGGCAAAAAGATAGTCTCTTCAACAAATGGTGTTGGGAAAATTGGACAGCCACATGTAGAAGAATGAAACTGGACCATTTCCTTACACCACACACAAAAATAGACTCAAAATGGATGAAAGATCTCAATGTGAGACAGGAGTCCATCAAAATCCTAAAGGAGAACACAGGCAGCAACCTCTTTGACCTCAGCCACAGCAACTTCTTCCTAGAAACGTCACCAAAGACAAGGGAAGCAAGGGCAAAAATGAACTATTGGGACTTCATCAAGATAAAAAGCTTTTGCATAGCAAAGGAAACGGTCAACAAAACCAAAAGATAACTGACAGAATGGGAGAAGATATTTGCAAATGACACATCAGATAAATGGCTAGTATCCAAAATCTATAAAGAACTTATCAAAATCAATACCCAAAGAACAAATAATCCAATCAAGAAATGGGCAGAAGACATGAACAGACATTTTTCCAAAGAAGACATCCAAATGGCCAACAGACACATGAAATGCATGGTTCTTTAACAAAATAATAATTCTCAAATTGACTATTTGTCCGCTAAGAAAGATGAGATGAATCTTTGATCCACAGGGATGCTAATTCATTTCCTCTACCTCCATGCCTACAGTGCCCCCTACATACCACAAGATAAACATAAATAAGAATTTTTATAATAACTCCTCCATCTCCTCCCCTCATATCAATATTCCTCTTCCTTAGATGAATCCCTTGAACTTCCTTTGCCTTTCTTTTTCTCATTGTGAAAACTCCTAAGTTTCTGCTAAGGTAGTCCACTCTTAAATTTTAGACTATTATTACAATTGTCATTATATTATTTCTTGTCCGTTTCATGTTTTTTGTTTTGTTTTGTTTTAAATTTTTTTTATTAACATATAATGTATTACTTGTTTCAGGGGTACAGGTCTGTGATTCATCAGTCTTACACAATTCACAACACTCCGTTTAGTGTTTTTTTTTTAAGTTTGTATTTAAATTCCAATTAGTTGCCATAGTGTGATATTAGTTTCAGTGTACAATATAGTGATTTGACACTTCCATACATCACCTGATGCTCATCACAAGTGCCCTCCTTCATCCCCATCACCTACATAACCCATCTCCTCAACCACCTCCCCTCTGGTTTTCATCAGTTTGTTCTCTATAGTTGAAAGTCTGTTTCTTGGATTGCCTCTATCTCTCCCCCTTCTTTTTCCCCTTTGCTTGTTTGTTTTGTTTCTTAAATTCCACATATGAGTGAAATCATGTGATATTTGTCTTTCTCTGACTGACTTATTTCACTTAGCATAATACACCCTAGTGTTTTTCATTTTGCACTTTTATTACAGTCATGTATTTTCTTTCCTCTCCTCTTTCAGCTCATATTGTTAAAACTCTTCTGGATCATTAATTTATTCAGGCCCATCCTCCCCACTACAAGTATTTTCCTATGTGCTAGGCTAATATACTTTCTACATTTTTGCATGTTTACCAACATATATTTTTAGCATAAACTCTAAATACCATATTGTAAGGATATAAGTTTTTGAATAATCTTTTTGTCTCAATAGTTTGTGTTATTCTTTTGACTTTTAGTTTCCATTGGTAAAGACACAAAGTCTACTGCCAATCTGACTTAAAGGGCAACTTGTTTTTTTCTGTTTAGAAGTTTATGATGATTTTGTTTTATCCTTAGAGTTTGAAAATCTTACCTGAAGATGTATTAAGGTGTTTTTCTTTCTTATCAATCCATCCTGTAATTTGTTGAATTTATTATTTATAGGACTGTTATTTGAGTTTTAATTATGGCACTTCCTTTATTTCAGTTTCAAACTACTGGTATTCATGTGTTAGGTATTCTGAATTTAGTAACAGAATCTCTTTTTAGGCTTAAAATTTCCACCTCTGTGTATTTTTTATTCTGATACTTAAGTCTATTATTTTATCTTCCAGAATTAATCTATGTCTCATGATTTAATGAATACATTTACTGAATTTATTAATGTATAAATCCTTTTTTAGCATTTATATGATTTTCTTGAATGTCCTAACTTCCAGAGTTATCTTTCTCTGTCCAAGTTCTTCAGCTATGTACATCTGATTTTGCCATTTCTGAGAGGTTTCTATCAGTTTAATCCTCTACTAAAAGCAAGTATAAAAGTTGGACAAAACACATACAGCAATCATTTGAAGGCATTGGAAAGTAACCAATATTGGCAGTGCTTTAAGAACTATGAGCCCTGAGAAATAAAAGCACTCCAAAAGAACCCCACATTCATGCCAGTATTTTCCTTTAGGATATTTGCAACTGATGGTTGTAGAATAGATTGAGAGCAGAAAGCTGAAATTTCACTGGGCTGAGAAAACATGCTGTATTTCATAATAGAGCAGCTGAGATTTGAGAGAAGAAAAATACTACAGTATGTGAGGTTAAAAAAAATGCACTAGATGGGATTAAACACAAGCTAGCTATTAGAGGAAAAACTTTAGTGAACTTGAAGATACAGCAATAGAAACTAACAAAAATAAAACACAAAGAGAAAAAACTCTGGAAAAAGAAATCAGGCCATGAGTGAGACATGGAACAACTTTAGGTGGCCTCATACACAAATAAATGAAGTCTTTAAAGGTGGGGAGGGGCAAACAAATTTTTTGAAAAAAAATGTCTTTTTTTTTTTAATTATTTGTCAGAGAGAGAGAGCGAGAGAGAGAGAGCGCGCGCACAAGCAGGGGGAGAGGCAGAGGTAGAAGCAGGTTGCTCGCTGAGTAAGGAGCCAGATGCTGGTCTCTGGGATCATGACCTGAGCCGAAGGCAGACGTTTAACCAATTGAGCCACCCAGGTGTCCTGAAAACCTATGTATTATGAAAATTCTAAATCCACAAATCCAAGAAACTCAATAACCACAACCACAAGAAACATGAAGAAAACTCCACACACACACAAAAAAGATAATAAAATTGTTTACAACCAATAAAAGCAGCCAAAGAAAAAAGACACACTGCATGCAGAATGACAGAGAAACAAACAGATGACAATAGATTTCTTATCAGAATCAAGACAAGCTCTTTAGAGAAAAATAAAATATCCAACACAATTCTTTATCTAGGGAAAATACCTTTCAAAGCAAAATTAAATAAAGAGTTTTTCACATGTACAAAGACTTCATTACCAGAAGACCTGCACTACAAGAAACATTCAAGAAAGATCTTAAATCATAAGGAAAATAGTAACTAGTGGATATCTAAATCTGCCAATAGAATGAAGGGTACCAGAAATAACAAAGACATGAATACATATAAATACATATAAAAATCTTATTTCCTTCACAGTTAAATCTCTTAAAAAGGTAATGAACTCACTAAAGCTAACACAATAACAAAGAATTCTGTGGTTTATTACATATATACAATGAGAATAATAACATCAAGGAACGTTGGGGATAAACAGAAGTATTTCAAGTCCTTATACATAAAGTGGCAAAATATCACTGAAGGTAGAGTGTAACAAATTAAAGATATATACTTTAAATTTTAAAACATCCACTAAAATAACAAAACAAAAAGTTATCATTAAAAACTCCACAGATGACAACATGAAATTATAAAAACATACTCATTTAATTTAAGAAGTCATCAAAAGAGAAAGAGGAAGAAAGGCATAGACAAAACAAATAGAAAAAAAAGAAAACAAATAGTAAATGTTGGATTTAATCCCACCCACATAAATAAACACATTGACTATAAATTGAGTAAGCATCCCAGTTGAATGGCAGAGATTATCAGATTAGATAAAAAAAAAACAAAGCAAGATTCAAGTACGTGCTGTCTACAAGCAAGACACTTTACTTGGGAAGACATAAATATGTTAAAAATGATGTGCAAAAGTATAGATGCTAATACTAATCTAAAGAGAACTGGGGTGTTTATATTAATATCAGAAAAAGTAGATTACACAATAAAAAATATATATATTAGCAGAGATAATGTGGGCCAATTCACAATGATAAATGAATCAATCCTAAAAGCTTAACTAACCATTAACAGGGCTTCAAGAAACATGAAGCAAAAACAGAACTGCAAAGAGGCATAGATAAATCAACAATAATATACAAAGATTTTAGTACCACTTCTCAATAGCTGACAAATAGACACAAAGGATATAGAAGAGTTAACAGTATCAATCACCTTGATCTAATTGACATTTATAGAGCACTTCCCTGACAGCAAAACACAAATTCTTTCTTAAGACACATAGACACCTAGGAGAGAAACTCTGCTGGAAAATAGGATACACCAATATTGTCCATAATAATCTTACTCCTGTATACTTCTTCTTGCTCATACTGACTCGTTCCCCATTCCCTTGCTTAATTTCATACACAAAGAGAAATTATTACAAATTTTTGAATGAATCCATGCTGTTATGATCTGTGTGCCCTTACACGCTTGCGCTGCTGTTTGTCCTTACAAGGACTACTCACTTGTACAGACCTAATTTAGATATCTCCTAACTCAAAGGCCTTCTCACAAATGGAACTGGTACTTTTTTCCCTATTTTTCCATAACGATAAGGCTCACATTTTTAAATCATCATGCATTCTGTGAAAATATTTTACATTTTGGATTCTGTTATGAGACTCAGTTCTTTGAGCACAGGATCTATGTTTTGTTTATTAGTGCCTAGTACTGGGGTTAGTGTATACTGGGTAACCAATAGAAATATGATGAATGACTAAAATGATAGCAGAAAGCCCATACAGCTAAATAATTAACTGCTAAAAGAGAACACATTCAAGTCATGCAAATAACTTTAATAGAATATGAGAAACTGTTATTCAAATGTGGCCAGTTGGTTTTCATCAAATTAATTTTGCAAAACAAGGGAATGGGTTTCTAATACAGTATGAAGAAAGTATCACTGTGTAGACAGAATCAGATGACCCACAAAGGCTGCTTTTTTGCATACATATCTAAAACAAACAATGGAGTGAACTACTAGGGAAACAAACCAGGTGCAGTTTGGGACACCCTAATATGTTATAGGGAAGCTTTCATTACAGATGCTGTATAAATACAGCAATGTACCATATATAAATTTTTTTTTTTAATTTAAGTCATTTGAAAATGATGAAATAACCTGACAGTTCTAAATGTTACTACACTATGAGTAAACTTTCTAAAACCTGAAATAGTAACAAGAAAACCTCTGGAAAACATCTTTTTCATATCACGTGCAGCCTATACCCTTAAACTTGATTTTCATTCTGTGAATGAACAGAGATACCCTTTTCCTAAAATCAATGTGAATTAGAAGTTGCTTTTGTGGTGCTTTAAAAAAAAAAAATCAGCTGAGATGAAAATAATCCCTCTGGGAATCTCTGTAATGAAAAATAACCTAAGTGAAAAGAAGAGTGCAAACAAAAGAAGAATTCAGGCAACCATTCATTATATTCACACTTGTGGCATAGGCTTGAAGTAGAAAGACTCCTTTTCCCTAAATAATGCATTAATCCTCTCCTCTTTGTGGTTTCCATTGAACATCCTTGATTGATTTTGTTGCTTGCTGAAATAAAACTTATCAGACAATCATTTCAGCACCCGATTTCCCTGCTGTACTTAGGAAGGAAAGGGCGTTTAGGGGCAACCCTCTATTTACATCAAAACTGTGTAAGAATTATATTATGTAACAGAGAGTTTTCTAATAATAAATATTCTGACCTGGAAAAATTGACCTCCTGTTCAAGGTCAAAGCAGCTATTATTACCATGCTTTATAATTTATTTCTCTCACAACTAAAACTGAATTAACTCAAATACTTTACCCTTTGTAGCCTTTAGATATAGGATAAAAGAAGTAAATTATCAAATCTGTAGCTTTGGATAATTGACTATCAAAAGGGATGTGTAAGAAAAGATACTCAATATGTAACAACAGTCAGACTTTTGATGTTTTCATGACATGAACCAGAGTTAGCATAAAAATTTTTATTCCAAGTACATTTGTAGACCTTTTACATTACTAAAGTTTTGCTGCATTTGACTTATGGGGGGCCCTGATACTTGGGTATTTAAAGAAGCTTTCATAAGTATCAGAAAATAAAGATCCCACGTGTAATGAGTGAGATACATATTAGAATTAAAACTGAACTTGCAGATGCAAAAATAACATCATTTAAAACTTATGCTGGTAACTGTTAATGTCACAGTTTTAAAGAGATTGAATAAATGCAAATGTAGATCACATCCGTACTAACATGTTCTCATTTCAAAATGGCAAAAGCTGAAATCTTAAGAAACAAATGTTCAACTTGAGGTTTGGTGCTTATGAAAAGATGCAAACAAGAAATAATATTAATGCTTCTTATTCATGATTAATCTGTCCTACCATCTCATTAGATACAATTTAGTCACTCATTTCCAGTAGTTACAACTTGGATGTATACAACTTGGAGCACAATTCTGAAGATTAGTGTACTTCCAAAATAGCTTCAGTTTATGCTGATTTAATTAAAATATGTTGGAATTAGTATGTTGGAATTAATATATTGGAATTCAGAGGCCATAATCAGAAATATCAAAAATAAATCTCCCATACTGGGAGATTTTTGTACTGGCCAGGTCCACCTTTGGAAAACCAGTACATTTGGGACCTCAGTCACAACTTCAAGGGCTTGCTATTTTTCTCTCCTTTGCTCAACCTGTTTTTCAAACTCACCCATCTTGGATCATCAATTATTTGCCTCCAACATGATGGTTTTGGTCACAGCTTTAAGATGAAGAGTAAAGTTTGCTCCGTAACTGATTCCTATTGCATTCTGAGAAAGAGTTTTTAAAAACAAAATATGTAATAGTATGCTTAAAATGTGCTCTCTCATTTGCTGTATTTGCTTTAGTTTTTTCCTCAGGATATGAAATTATACTGAAAAACAAACAAAAAGAAATTGTCAGATTCATTTTCATATAATGTTGAGGTTAGCAAAGATAACTTTGGGATACTTGTGATAGAATATTTTATTTTTTATTTTATTTTTTTAAGATTTATTTATTTTAGAAGAGAGAGAAACAGAGCGCGAGTGGTGGGGGGGGGGCAGAGGGAGAGAATATTTAAGCAGACTCCCTGCAGACCACAGAGCCTGACATGGAGCTTGATCACACCCAAGGGACATGACCTGGGCCGAAACCAAGAGTCGGACATTTAACCAACTAAGCCACCCAGGCGCCCCTGGAATAATACTTTAGAAAATACAAACTGATGCTTATCACTCCCACTTTTTAAAATCAGCTTGTTTCAGATACGGTGGACAAATAAAATTGTAATATATTTAAAGTGTGCAAAATCATGTTTTGATACACATATACATTGTAAAAGTATTCTCACCATTGAGTTAATTAACATAACCGACACCTCACCTATTTCCTTTGATTTTTTTTTTTTTTGCTAATATGTTATATGAGTTCCTTGTGTATTTTGCATATTAATCCTTTATCTGATAGGTAGTCTGTAAATATTTTCTCCCATTCCATAGATTGCCTTTTCATTTTGTTGATGGATTCCTTTGCTGCCCAGAAGCTTTTTAGATTAACATGATCCTACTTGCTTATTTTTGCTTTTGTTGCCCTTGGTTTTGGGTCAAATCAAAAAATTCATTCTAAAGACCAATGTTAAGATTACCATCCGTTATGATTTTAGGTCTTATGTTAAAGAATTTAATCCATTTTGATTTGCTTTCTGTGTATGGTATAGGTAAGGTCCATTTTCATTCTTTTGCATGTGGGTGTTCAGTTTTCCCAATACCATTTATTAAAGACATTATCCTTTCTCCAATGTATATTCTTGGCTACTTATTGTAACTTAAATGACCATATATGGATGGGTGTATTACTGGGTTCTTTATTCTGTTCTATTGATCCATGTGTTTGTTTTTATGCCCACCCATACTGTTTTGATTACTATCGCTCTGCAATATAGTTTGAAAGCAAGAAGTGTGATACCTCTGGATTTGTTTATTTTCTTTTTCAGGATTACTTTAGCTATTCAAAGTCTTTTGTGGTTCCATGCAAATTTTAAGATTGTATTTTCTATTCCTGTGAAAAATGCCACTGGAATTTTGATACGTATTGCACTGAATGTGTAGATTATTTTCAGTACTATGGACTTTTTAATAATATTAATTCTTCCAATCCATGATCATAGGATATCTTTCCATTTGTGTCTTCAATATCTTTCCTCAATGTTTGCTAGTTTTCAGTGTACATCTCTTTTACCTCCTTGGATAATTTATTGCTAAATATTTTATTCTTTTGGTGATATTTTATTTTTTAAAAAGGTTTTATTTATTTATTTGAGAGAAAAAGAGAAAGACAGGGAGAGAGAGAGAGAGACAGCACGAGCAGGGAGGGGGCAGAGGGAGAAGCAGACTCCTCTCTGAGTGGTGAGCCTGACCCAAGGCTTGATCCCAGGACCATGAGATCACCACCTGAGCCAAAGGTAGACTATTAACCGACTGAGCCAACCAGGCCCCCTTGATGATATTTTAAATGGTACTGTTTTCTTAATTTCTCTGATAGTTTGTTCTTAGTATAGAAATGCTACTGGGCGCCTGGGTGGCTCAGTTGGTTAAGCAACTGCCTTTGGCTCAGGTCATGATCCTGGAGTCCATGGATCGAGTCCCGCATCGGGCTCCCTGCTTGTCAGGGAGTCTTCTTCTCCCTCTGACCCTCACCCGTCTCATGTGCTCTCTCTCATTCTCTCTCTCTCTCAAATAAATAAATAAAATCTTAAAAAAAAAAATAAGAAATGCTACTGATTTTTTAAATTGAGATAAAATTGACGTACAATATTTTATTAGTTTTGCGTGTACACATAGTGATTTGATATTTGTATACATTGAGAAATGGTCATTACAGTAAGTCTAGTTATCATCTGTCAGCTTAAAAGTTAATAGTTTATTATTGACTGTATTCCCCAGGCTGTACATTACATGCCCATGACTTACTTATTTTACAACTGGAAGTTTGTACTTCTTAATCCCCTCCACCCATTTCCCCCTATCCCCAACATCCCTCCCTTCTGACAACCACCATTCTGTCTCTGTATCTATGAATCTGGGATTTGAGTTTTGTATACTGATTTTGTATTTTGCATATTTACTGAATTTATTTATTAGTTTTTTGGTGGAATCTTTAGGTATTTACGTATATAATATCACCTACAAATAGAGACCATTTTACTTCTTTCTGATTTGTATGTCTTTTATTTTTATTTATCTATTTATTTATTGCCAAAATACTCTGGTAGTATTTCCAGTACTATGTTGGATAAAAGTGGTGAGAGCAAGCATTTTTGTCTTAGTCCCGATCTTAGAGGAAAAGCTCTCAGTTTTTCACTAAGTGTGACATTAGCTATGGGCTTGTCATATATGGCCTTTGTTACATTGAGGTTCTTTCCTTTTATACCCAATTTGTTGGGATTTTTTTATCATAAAAGATACTGAATTTGTCAAATGTTTTTTTCTGCGTGTTTGAGATGATTATATAATTTTTACCCTTATTAATGTGGTATATCATGTTTATTGATTTGCATATGTGAATAACCTTTACATCCCAAAACTAAATCTCACTTGATTGTGGTGTTTGATTCTTTTTTATGTACTGTTGAATTTGGGTTGCTAATATTTTTTTTGAGGAGTTTTGCATCTGTGTTCATCAGTGATACTGGCCTGTAATTTTCCTTTCTTGTAGTGTCCTTGTCTGGCTTTGGCATCAGGGTAATGCTGACCTCATAAAATAAATTGGAGAGTGTTTCTTTCCTTTCAGTTCTTGGGAAAAGTTTGTGAAAGATTGGAGCTATTATTATTATTTTTTAAATGTTTGATAGAATTCACCAGTGAAGCCATCTGGTCCTATACTTTTATTTGTTCAGAAGTTTTTTGGTTTTGTTTGTTTGTTTGTTTGTTTTAGATTTATTTATTTGAGAGAGAGAGAGAGAAAGCATGAGCAGGAAGCTCAGAAGGACAGAAAGAGAGAATCTCAGGCAGACTCTGCACTGAGCATGGAGCCCAACCTGGAGCTCAATCTCAGGACCATGAAATCACAACCTGAACTGAAACCAAGAGTCAGATATTTAACTGACTGTGTCACCCAGGTGCCTCTGTTGGGAGGTTTTTGATTACTGATTTAATCTTTATTTAATTATTTGTCTGTTCAGATTTAATCTTTATTTAATTATTTGTTCAGATTTTCTATTTCTTTATGATTTAGTCTTTGTAGGTTGTAAATTGCTAGGAATTTATCCATTTCTTCCAGATTATCTAATTTATAGCCATTTAATTATTCATAGTAGTTTTTTATGATCCTTAATATTTCTGTATTATCAGTTATAATGTCTTCTCTTTCATTTCTGCTTTTATTTTTGAGTCTTTATTTTTCTCAGTTTAAAGTTTTGTTGATTTTATCTTTTCAAAAAAAGCTTAGTTTTAATGATCTTTTCTATAATCTTCCTAGTTTCTATTTTATTTTATTTATTCACTATGATCTTGGTTATTTCCTTTCTCTACCTAACTTTGAATTTAGTTTGTTCTTCTTTTTCTAGTTCTTTGAAATATAAATTAACTTATAAAAGAATATATATGTTATATATATAACTTATAAAAGAATATATATAAAAGAAATATAATTTATAAAATTGTTTATTTGACATCTTTCTTTTTTCTTAATATAATCATTTATTGCCTTAAACATCCCCCTTAGAACTGCTTTTGCTGCATTTCATAAGCTTTGGCATGTCATATTTTCATTTTTACTTATTTCAAGATTTTTAAAAAATTTTCCTTTGATTTTTTTCTTTGGCCTACAGGTTGATCAGAAGCTTGTTGTCCATTTTGCACATGTTTGTGAATTTCCCAGTTTTCTTGTTGTAATTAACAACCAGGAGTCAATGAAAGGAGTAGGAGTAGGTAGGGAATTTTGACCAAACCAAATTATATATTACATCATTCAACTCACTTTCAGATTGAAAGCAGTTTAATGTTTTATATAATATCACTGTTCTTCTTAACTCTGGTTTATATTATTGAAGGTACTAAGTCCTAAGAAAAATGTGCATACAATTTTGAGTTATATCTTTTGTATGGCAACCATCTGAGGTTGGAATATTTAGCAAAAATTTCTTATTCTATAGTATTAAAAACAAAACAAAAATCCCAAAGCCCTTATGTGGCATTTTAAATGTGTGGAATTTCAGAAAAAGAAGGAGAGATAGCAGGTTTCTGAGTATATGATATACCAAACATATATATATATATATATATATATATATATATATATAAGCATTCTTTTATAAGTTAATTTATATTTCGAAGAACTAGAAAAAGAAGAACAAACTAAATTCAAAGTTAGGTAGAGTAAGGAAATAACCAAGATCATAGTGGAAATAAAATAGAAACTAGGAAGATTATAGAAAAGATCATTAAAACTAAGCTTTTTTTGAAAAGATAAAATCAACAAAACTTTAAACTGAGAAAAATAAAGACTCAAAAATAAAAGCAGAAATGAAAGAGAAGACATTATAACTGATAATACAGAAATATTAAGAATCATAAAAAACTACTATGAACAATTAAATGGCTATAAATGAGGATTTGAAGCCATGAAATTCATAATCCAAATAATTTTTCAATGTGAATAAAAACAAAGGTATTTATGTTATAACTCTAATGCACACCAAATGCTCACTGTCGTGATCTATATTAGTTAAATCTAACAAACAATTTCATAAAAGAGTAGAAATCCAGCTCTGAGCTTAAACATACATACACATATATTTAAACACTCCAGTGGATTCTGATGTATTCTCATATCTTTTGCTCCTTTCTTCACATTCAAACTGTGTGGCTGCACTTATATCAGCAATGTGAAATGGAAGTACAGAACATTTCATTCCTAGTAAGTGCAATGAACATGGCAGTGAATCTGGATCATTTAGACTAAAATACAGGTTGTTTTTGTTTCTTTTGACATCAAAATATCTTGTTTTCCTTCTTCAACTTTCCATTTAATAATAATAGCATATTTGGATGGTGTTTTAGGCTTTTTAAAAGCAAATGTAAGTGGTGGTTAGAGCAATTGGAATGAAGTCTATTCAACAAAGGTTGAAGAATAAAGAGTATCTAGTGATTGCCCAGGAACATAGACAGTAAATAGCCAAACAGGGACTACAGGGCAGACATCCTGATTTCTAGTTCATTGCTTTTTCTTTTCTTCAAGCACAGTGCCTCTCATATGGTCCTAAAGGAAGAAAGAGAAGTAACAATTATGGTGTATATCTACTAAGGATTATGTTCTGGTTAGGTGATCATTTTAAATCCTTCAAATAACCCATATGAAGTACAATATCATCCTGATTTTAGAGGAGACAGTTTTTGTTGAAAGGGGTTAGATAAGTTGTCTGACATCAAGTTACTTGTATGAATGATAGTTCAGACTTCCACTATATACATTTGCTTCCTTCGATGGAGAATTGTTAACAACTTTGCTGTCCTCTATATTTTTAAGTAATAATTTTCCAAAATTATATTTTTTAGTTCATCCTCAACTAGATTATGTTATTAAAGTCATGAACCATTTTTTCAATATCTTCTGTGTTGTGAAGATTCCAAATGCCACATTTTCCACATATTAGACAGACCTATTTGACTCTTAAATTTCTGACTGTAAGGCTATTTCTCACCAATCATCTAATCATTTTCATTTTTATTTATTTTACTTGAATTAAATCACAATACAATCTGTGGCCTTAACCATAAAATCAATTCAATTCTCAATTCCTTGTTAGCAAGGAGACTGATTGATTAATCCCAGTGTTCTGCATTTGATTTGTTCTCTTTGTGAATCATACCTAGAAATACAATTTTATCACTTTGCTTTATAAGAGAATAGACTTGAAGTTTTTAACTACAATAATTTGGTGTTCAGTGAAACCTATGGAGTCTTATTCAACCTCATTGATTTCAGCATTTTAATGAGGATAAATAGAGTTAAATACCACTGGCTTCCTTCTTAACTTTGAAAAGTAACAAAAAGGCCACCTGACAGCTCAGGAAGAAAGGAGAAACCCTACCCACTTAAGTTTGTTGTTGAAAAGAATACAGATGAATAATGATTTGTTTATCTGGTTATTTTTTCTAGCAGAACCCTGCAACACCTATGTCTTCCTAAATGACTTTTATGTACAGGTAACCCTAAGTGCACACATGCCCCAGTGTAATCTCTTACTTCACCTTAGGGATGGCTTCAGATCATGTGTCTTATATTTAAACAAATGGTACAAGAACGGTGTGAAAGCTGCATTGGCTTTTTTCTTTCTGTCATAAAGGTAGATTCTATAATAGACCCACCATAAGGTTAAGATATTTGCTTGCTCAGCTATCTAATTGTTTTTGCCAGTCTTTAGATTACTATAATTTCAGAAATTTAGCATCCCCTTTTTGAATCAGACTTATCTGATTATAAAAATGCAAATAACTCTTCAAAGTCAGGAATGTATGTTTTATTTATCATAAGAACAAAACAAAAATCTTTTTCATTACAGGCCTCTATTTTGAGATCTCCTATTCCAATTGTTTATAAAATTCAATGTTCATCAAAATCACTTGAGGAGGTTTTTAAAAATGCAAACTGGCAAAACCTATTGTAGACCTACCAAGTCAGCTCATCTGGTCTCAATAGTCCAAAATCTATATACTTTAGGTTTCTCTAAATCATTTATATTGTAGATAATCTATGTATCCACATTTGGGAGACACTTATTTCATGTAAAGCAATTTATAATATTTGGGCTTTCAACTGGCAGGAAACATTCTATGTGAGTGAATTGGCAAGACATCTTAAGTAAATAATTTGGAACACATGGCAGGCCCCTTTATTTGTTTGTAAAAGATACTCCTTCATCACTCATAGACAATGGATAAAACTTGTCCTGGGTCAAGATGCAAGTGGGCTCAATGAATCAGAACATTCTAAGTTTCAGGTTCAAAATTGCTTCTGGAATAAAAGACATGTACTTTTCTTATGGCTGCTTATCTATTTTTCCATTGGATGGCCTCCATATTCAATTCCTGCAGCACAGTGTGCTAGAAAAATTTGGCCTTAGAGATGGACAGTTGTGAAGTCAGGCACGTTATTAAACCTCAGTGTACTCTAACTGTAAAATCTGTATTATAAATACTTTACAGATTTGCTCTTAGGTTTAAAATATATAATGTTGTTAGGATTAAAACAGATAATGCTTTTATAACACATTGTTTTAAGGAAATGTTAATTTTTTCAGGATTCCCAGATACATTGTTGTGAGTTTCATACACTTGCATATTATCCCATTAAGGACAACTGCTATTTACAGAGTATGAGAGAGAACCATGGCCTTGGGATCATAAAACTTAGCAACATAAGAAGATCTTTAAATTCATTTAGTCACATTTCTGCTAATGATTGTTCAAGAGTCTACTACACAGGTCTTCAACCCCGCCAGCAGAAAACAGCTATAAAACCTGGACATGGTGTAAAGATAGATACAGGAAGGCAGTGAAGAGTGACCAAAAGAAGGTAAATGTTGACAGGGAGTGTAAGTACGGAGAAGGAGATACTCAGAAAGAACTGGAGAGCATAGGAATTATAAATATCTGGGTAAATACAAAAGAATCATTTTGCTATTCTGCTCTTAACTTCTACATAATTCATGAATTTGTTAAAGCTAAATAGATAGCATTATTTTATATGGTTGCAGTGTGTGTAAATGTGATACATATGAACATTCTTGTATAAAAGACAGTGAAAGGGTGGCTGTAAGATTTCCATATTTTGTATGTAGTAGTTCAATGTTACCAGTAACCTGTGAACAGTTAGGGATTTCTATTATAATTTCCTGGACAACCACACACAAAAAAACAGTCAAATTCTAATACTAGTCAAATAATCCACAAAAAGAAAGAAAAGTGAAGAGAAACAACAACAGGCCAAATAGGAAACAAATAACAAAATGATAAATTCAAACCCAATTGTATTAATAATTACATTGAATATGCAATGAACAGAAAGAATTTTCAGAATGGATAAGGTAAAAAGCAAGACCTAATTATGTGCTGTCTAGAAGATATGCATTTTGAGCATGAAGAAAAATACAAGTGGAAATAAAATTGATGGAAGAAGACATGCTGTGCAAATAGTAAGCAGAAGAAGGATGGAAGATCTAGTTCAATATCAGATAAAATATATTTTAGGAAAAAGAATGTATCATTAAAATAAAGGAAATTGTTCAATTAATCAGAAAGGCAAAGTAATCATAAAAGTATTTTTGCCTAATAACTGAATTTTACAATACAATAAACAAAAATTGATAGAATTAAAAAATTAAAGAGAAAATTTGAATAGGCCAATAACAAACAGTGAATGAGTTTGTAATTTAAAAACTTTCCAAAGAGGAAACCCCAGTCTCAGATTACTTTGCTGGTGAATTCTACCAAATGTTTAACTAAGAATCAACACTAATCCTTCAAAACCTCATATTCCAAAATAGAAGAGAGAACAATACTTCCCAACTATTCTATGATACCAATATGAACAAAGGTGCAAAAGCTTTCTGCAAAATATAAGCAAACAAAATCTAGCAATATATGAAGGGGATTATTCACCATGACCAAGTGAGATACATCCCAGGAATGTAAACTTGGTTTAACAAAATCTGCAAAATTCAATACATGTCATATGTCATATTAATAGGATCAAAAACAAAGACTGGATCTCAAATAGATGCAGAAAAATCATTCGACCAGATCCACTTAACATAGTAGCAATAGAATTGTATCATCTTCAATATAATAAAGGTCATGAATGAAAAACCTACATTTAATATAATACTTAATGGTAAAATACAGAATGTTTTTCCCCAAAGATCAGGAATAAGAATGTTGTTGTCATCATTCTCTTCAGCATTGTCTTGGAGATTATAGTCAGTTCAGCTAGGCAAGAAAAGGAAATAAAAAGCATCCAGAATTGGGGCACCTGTCAGTTAAACACCTGACTCTTGATTCCAGATCAGGTCATGGTCTTGGGGTTGTGAGATTGAGCTCCGGTTTGGGCTCCACATCGGGCTCCATGTTGGGCTCCACTTGGAGGCTGCTTAGGATTCTCCTTCTCTCTCTCCCCCTGTGCCCCTCCCCACTCTAAAAAAAAAAAAAAAGCACCCAGAATTAAAACTATCTCTATTTGGGAAATACATGGGATTGTACACAGAATATCTTAAGGAATTCACTGAACAAATATTAGAATTAACAAACAAGTTCAGCAAATTTGTAGGATAGAAACTCAATATTCAAAAGCAGTTGTATAATATAAAAGTAAATTTGGGGCACCTGGGTGGCTCAGTTGGTTAAGCGACTGCTTTCGGTTGGGGTCATGATCCTGGAGTCTCAGGATCTAATCCTCCATTGGGCTCCCTGACCCTCCTCCCTCTCATGCTCTCTGTCTCTTATTCTCTCTCTCAAATAAATAAATAAAATCCTTAAAAAAATAAAATAAAAGTAAATTTTGTTTTTGGATAAGAAAGTTGAGTATTATATAGATTTAAATTCTCCTAAATCTATAAATTTAGTGTAGCCCAAATAAAAACACCAGTAAGATTTTTTTTTTTCCTGGAAGTGGACAAGTTGATACATTTCTTTTTATAAAAAAGAGGTTTTTTTTTTTTTTTTTTTTTTAATCTTTGGAAATTGTAGCTTTAGCTTGTGATAAAAATAGAAAACATTCAAAGAATTTAAAAGTTACATAAAGCCATGGCATCCTATAGAGTTATTTGGTCCTGAGCAGGCAGTAGAATGCAAAAGCCAATTTCTTCATATTCAATACAATATTTCCCTTTCCTTACTTCTGAGGCAGAATTATATAAATAACCATATTTAATGCATGAAACATTTAAATTTTAAATATGCTTTAGATTAATTTTTAATAAGATCATTCCACCCTTGAGAGAGAAATTTGAAACTCAAATCAAAGACATTTGAACAAGCCAATCTTATCATGGATAATATAGTATTTGAAGTCCAAATTCTCACAGATACAGAATTTGAAAAATATATTAATATTAAATATTTTAAAATAGAAAAGTGGCTAAATTGATCACTATTTCACTGATATTGGAGGGTCTTACACATAATCTGACATGGATTAATTTATTTTTCCTTTCAAAAGCAAATCGTTAAAAAGGATCTGTGTTTCTAGGATTTCATCTTTACTCATATTTTAATAATCTTTAATTCACAAATAGCCTGAACTGAAATTGGTTAATGGTAGTGCCACATAATCATTTATATGTTATAAGAATCTCTAGGCATAATGAAATCACTAGTAGTTTCCACAAAACTCAAATATAAATTTAAGTGTGAAGTGGCATATGGATCAATTTGGGGTCATTTAAAGATAGTAGACATATTCTTCAACCTTATTAAAGGGCTGAAAAGAAAGATAATACGTAATGATATAATGTATAATATATAATGTAAAATGTAAGAACAATGTAAACATTTAATATAATTTTTTCCTTATGTGAATAAAATTTTAAAATTCTAAAAGTGTTGAATTCACATAATTTAATACATTTTGATAGCATATAGGCTAACTGTTATCTTTTAACATTTTTCTCATTAAAATGAACATACCTTACTTTTTTCTACCATCACTGTTTTATTTCTATAATTTTAAAATAAATCTTGTTCCAGAGCTCCTTTGTCAGTACATGCCATATTTTTCCTTTATCTTCCCAGTTTTTTTTTTTTGCAGTTTTTTTGAGATACAGTGTAACTGACATATAACATTGTATGAGTTTACAGTATACAATGTGCTGATTTGCTAAACATATATATTTCAAGTGATTACCACAATAAGGTTAGTAAATGTCACCATCATCTCATATAATTTTTCCTTTTTGTGGTGAGAACATTTAAGATCTTAGTTTCAAGTACGTAGTAAGGTATCATTAACTGTAGTCACCCTGCTGCCCACTGTATTGCCAGAACTTATTTTGTAACTGGAAATTTGTACCCTATACCAACATCTCCCCATTTCCCCTACTCTACTCTAAAGAGGTAACTTCATGGAACTCATTTGATGCTTTTTATGTTACTACCAAGAATTCTGACACTAAACTTATTTATTTCCTTTGAAAGTAACTTGAAGACCTTGAGGATTTTTATTATCTTAAATGTGTAATGTAATTTTTTCTTTTTTATTGGGATTCTGGTAAGAGTCTTGAATTATATTTTCTATGTACATGATCAATCCTTTCATTATATAGATTACAATTTTGTGGGGTTTTTTCTGGAATTTTTTTGGATTATTGCTTAGATATTTATTCTGTTCCTATTGCTCTTTAAAAAAAAATAGTGATTCCAAATATATGTATATTGAATATCTTTTATATTATTTCTTTCTTTATTACATTTTTATTCTCTGTTCAGGCTTTTATTCAACATCTTTCGTAGAATATAATCACATTTATTGCCCCTTGACTCTTTATCTGTTTGTACTTCCTGAGATAAAAAAAAAAAACTATCAATTTCTTTTCTGTATTTGGTTAAATCTCATTGCATATTTTACTATTTTGTTTCCCCATTTCTATTGTAATAAGCCACACTAATATAATCACAAGAGTTAGGGGCGCCTGGGTGGTTCAGTCGTTAAGCATCTGCCTTCAGCTCAGGTCATGATCCCAGGGTCGTGGGCTCCCGCATCGGGCTCCCTGCTCAGTGGGAAGCCTGCTTCTCTCTCTCCCACTCCCCTTGCTTGTGTTCCTTCTCTCGCTTTGCCTTTCTCTGTCAAATAAATAAGTAAAATCTTAAAAAAAAATAATCACAAGAGTTCAACTTTTTTTACACCTAAAAATTCTTATTTTTTCTAACTTTATTCTGCTCTATGGTTGTGTTTTAGAGGAATTTTCATTGGCTGTTTCCTTCAAATATTTGCTTTGTCTCAATGTAGAATGATATTATGGCTTCTCAATAATGGTTGTATGAAGATGAGAGGATTTTGGATAACTTATGAAATTCAAGAGCATTTACATAAGCACACAATTTTTTAAATATAATTGTTTTCAGGGGTTTGGAAAGTTTTAGTGTATCTTTATTTTTGTTGTTGTTGTTTTTTTGATTTTTCAGGACATGTAATTTTCCCTTTTATGTTTTTATTTCCCTTTACCATTGTGGTTAGTTTTATATGTCAACTGGCTAGGCTCCAGTACCCAGTTATTCAAGCAAGCACTAATATAGGTGTTGCAATGAAATTATTTTGTAGATGTGGTTAATATACATAATCAGTTGACTTTAAGAAAAGGAGATTATTTTGACAAGATGATTTGGCCTCATCCAATCAGTTGTAAGGCCTTAAGAACAAAAGTGTCATTTCCTTGAGGAAGAAGAAATTCTGCATCAATACTGCAATATCAGTTCCAGCCTGAGTTTTCAGTCTGCTGGCCTACCTTACAGATTCTAGACTTACAGCCTCCATAACCACATAACCCAATTTCTTGAAACAGATTTCTTCAACCACCAAATCTCAAATATTGCTTACTTTCCTAGTTAATACCCTTTCTGATAGAAACAATAACTTTCCAAGACTAAATTTTAGGTCTGTTAAAGTATTATTTTCAAAATATTAAAACTGTATTTATAATATTAATACAAAGAGATTCTCATGTCTATGTTTACTTTGCTACATTAATGAAGAAACTAGGAGGATACCAGGATAACAATGACATAATGACCTTTCAAAGTAGTATTTGAGAAACTAAGATATATATATTCAATGAATATATATATATATGCTGGAATAAATTGAGTAGGTTGGTATGAAAGTGTCAACTAAATGTCCTGCAAGAAAATAACTCCATAATCTTTATTCTCTATTGGACAGAAATTATTTGAATCCCCACTGAATAGATTCATTTACATCTTAAATTTCTTCTACAAATTAGCATCTAACTCTACAAAATTATAAATATCTATATTCTAATAGCAAATAGTAAAAAAAATGTTATATTTCCTTAGACAAATGACCCATCACTAGCTTATTATTATTAGTTATAATATCAAAATCTATCTTTTTGCCTTATTACCAAGTTTTGAGCAATTTCTTAATGCATCCCATACACTCATAATTGTCCCTTTCCTGTGGTCGTGCTTTGATCTATCCGATCTCAGGATGTTCTTAGGATTTTACATTTGGTTTAGAACTTTTACTGTTGTTGATTTTTTCTGTGCTCCAGTGACATTAACCTATCCTTTCCCCTCCATGAACATGAAGGAGATGGGAGCTTGGTATTTAGTTCTCTATTTATAAGAAATTTGGGGTTCATGGTATTCTGTGTTTCCTGATTATGCTGAAGGTAAATTTATTTGTGATTTTATTTGCTCTCCTTGTTGATTTTCATGTTTTGGTTGTTGCTATTTTGAAGATGTGGGAAAAGATTCTGAATTCTGCAGCGACCATTATTCTAGGCAACCTGGGAAACCAGACTGTGTCACATACATTTCTAAATGTATTTACCAGTGTTAAATAAATGGACTTGATATGAAATACTTGGATTTTTGTTTTCAGTACCCTGAGCATTATCTTTCCTTTCTCTCACCTAAATTTCACTCATATAATCTTAAATTCTCTCTCTCTTTCTTCCCCCCACCCCCGCTGGAAAGGATCAGTCAGTTTTCAAGAAAGATGTGAGGTACTTAGGAGTTTCACCATCAAAGTGTTTTTTCCTCCCGTGGCTAGGCCAATATCTTTTAATCCTTTACATTTTAATTATAGAAGTAAAGCCAATGACCTGTGTTAAAATAATTTCATGGGTCAGCAAGTAAATGAAGAAAGTATAATTTGAGGCATGTAAGGTTTCCTGAATCACATTAAGCAACAACCTACTCATAAGCCGAACTAGAAGGTAAGAATGAAACAATCCATTTAGGATGTCTAAAGAGAAGATTATTATCTCTTCCCCAGGTCACCCTTTCCTTCAAAAACTCACTCACTCAGGGTTATCAAAGTACTTATGGCCAGTTTGCCTATGCTAAGACTCCTGGAACATATCTCAAGACTCTCTTGGGATGGAGGAGAACATTTCCAGATAAAAAAGAAACCTGGAATTCTTTTTTTTTTTCTTTAATTTTATTTATTTATTTGAGACAGAGAGAAAGAGAAAGAGAGCATGAACGTATGAGCAGGGGTAGGGGGAGAGGGAGAGGGAGAAGCAGACTCCCCCTCCCCGAGCAGGGAACCTGACCTGTCGTGGGGGGGTTGATCCCAGGACCCTGAGATCATGACCTGAGCTGAAGGCAGACACCTACCTGAGCCACCCAGGCACCCCAAGAATCACGGAATACTATCAGAAACAGATTTAATAGCTTTCCATACTTGCCTTTTTTTAGTTCTTTCTCTCATGCCTCTCTGAGGTTTGGTGTCCGCCTATCTGCTTTAAGTGCAGATTTTTCACCTTTCTCCATGAAATCAGCTCAAGTCCATCTGAGATCTGCCTTGTTTTCACTGCGTTCTGTCATCTATGGTCAGTAAGGAAAACTGAATGAAGGTCCTGAGCAAACAATACCCTTTTCCCCAGTTCTGTGAAGATTTATGAGCCAGCATTTCCACTGCCTCATGGCTTGAAACTTTCAGAACCGCTGAGATGGATCATCCATATCTGGGTAGTGGTGCAAGGTGCAGATGGATAACAGTGTCAGCACATGTTGAACAGAAAATTCACATGAAAGGTATGAAAGAAGATATAGGAGGAATACACTGGACGCCTAGGAATTTTGACTGCTGGGAATCCATTTGTGAATGAAAAGGATTTCAGGTATGTTTTAACTGCACAAATAATAATTTACGAAATAAACAACTACTCCGTGATTCCTCTTATATGAGGTCCCTAAGGTAGTCAAACCCATAGAAACAGACAGTTGAATTGTGATTGCCAGGTGTTGGGGGAAGAGAGAAATGGGGAGTTGCTATTCAATGGGTATAAAATTTCAGTTACACAAGATAAATAAGTTCTAGAGATCTGCCGTATAACTTTGTGCCTATAGTTGACAAAATTGTATTATACACAAAACGTTTTAAGAGAGTAGTTCTCATGTTGTGTTCTTACCACACTCATACACAAAACTACTGGAAACATGCCATTTATACAGGGCAAAATAAATCAGGAGGAATAAAAAATAAATATTTATTTAAATAAAACATTAAACATATAATTATAATAATTATGTTCATATATGTGAAATCAATATTTAAAAAGATTGTTCTCTGCCTAATTAACATTCTACACAATAATCATGAGTCCTGGACACATATGTCAGCTTAACCCTTTTGTAAATTTTGTTTAATTACAGTAATAAACATAAATGCTATATGCTTAACCTTTGCAATTTATAGCTTTTATTTTACTCCTATTTAAAAATAAACAAAGTGAATCTTTTTTAACTGATTATGCTACATTTTACATGCTTTTACAATGTTTCTAGCGATAAATATTTCAAACATATATAATCATGACATTACTACTTTATTTGTTGACACACAAAACTGCATTTTTTTCTTACCTAGAATTTTAGAAAATATATGTTAAGAGAAGCATTGAGATTGTGTCTTACACTGAACAAACACCATTTTGAAAAAGTCATTATTTATTCAATTGCTTTCAAATGCCTATCTCCTTTTATTTCCTAATCATTATCATCATCTTCTTCTTCTTCTTCTTTTTTTTTTGGTGGTTATTTTAGTGGGTTTTTTCTTTTTTTTTGAAGGGAAAGGGCATTGTTTCATATACACATACAAACCTGTTGACTATAAAGAGAAGACCATGGTTCATTAGGTTGTTTTTTTTTTAAATTTTTTATTGTTATATTAATCACCATACATTACATCATTAGTTTTTGATGTAGTGTTCCATGATTCATTGTTTGCGCATAACACCCAGTGCTCCATGCAGAACGTGCCCTCTTTAATACTCATCACCAGGCTAACCCATCCTCCCACCTCCCTCCCCTCTAGAACCCTCAGTTTGTTTTTCAGAGTCCATCGTCTCTCATGGTTCATCTCCCCCTACGATTTTACCCCTTCATATCTCCCCTCCTGCTATCTTCTTTTTTCTTTTTTTTCTTAACATATATTGCATATATTGCATTATTTGTTTCAGAGGTACAGATCTGTGATTCAACAGTCTTGCACAATTCACAGCACTCACCATAGGACATACCTCCACAGTGTCTATCACCCAGTCTCCCATCCCTCCCACACCACCCCCCACTCCAGCAACCCTCAGTTTGTTTCCTTAGATTAAGAATTCCTCATATCAGTGAGGTCATATGATACATGTCTTTCTCTGATTGACTTATTTCGCTCAGCATAACACCCTCCAGTTCCATCCACGTCGTTGCAAATGGCAAGATCTCATTCCTTTTGATGGCTGCATAATATTCCATTGTATATGTATACCACACCTTCTTTATCCATTCATCTGTCAATGGACATCTTGGCTCTTTCCATAGTTTGGCTATTGTGGACACTGCTGCTATAAACATCGGAGTCCACGTACCCCTTCGGATCCCTACATTTGTATCTTTGGGGTAATTCACAGTAGTGCAAGTGCTGGATCATAGGGTAGCTCTATTTTCAACTTTTTGAGGAACCTCCATACTGTTTTCCAGAGTGGCTGCACCAGCTTGCATTCCCACCAAAAGTGTAGGAGGGCTCCCCTTTCTCTGCATCCCTGCCAACATCTGTTGTTTCCTGACTTGTTAATTTTAGCCATTCTGACTGGTGTGAGGTGATATCTCACTGAGGTTTTGAATTGGATTTCCCTGATGCTGAGCGATGTTGAGGACTTTTTCATGTGTCTGTTGGCCATGTGGATGTCTTCTTTGGAAAAATGTCTGTTCATGTCTTCTGCCCATTTCTTGATTGGATCATTTGTTCTTTGGGTGTTGAGTTTGATAAGTTCTTTATAGATTTTGGATACTAGCCATTTATCTGATATGTCATTTGCAAATATCTTCTCCCATTCTGTCGGTTGTCTTTTGGTTTTGTTGACTGTTTCCTTTGCTGTGCAAAAGCTTTTTATCTTGATGAAGTCCCAATAGTTCATTTTTGCCCTTGCTTCCCTTGCCTTTGGCGATGTTTCTAGGAAGAAGTTGCTGTGGCTCAGGTCGAAGAGGTTGCTGCCTGTGTTCTCCTTTAGGATTTTGATGGACTCCTGTCTCACATTGAGGTCTTTCAACCATTTTGAGTCTATTTTTGTGTGTGGTGTAAGGAAATGGTCCAGTTTCAGTCTTCTGCATGTGGCTGTCCAATTTTCCCAACAGCATTTGTTGAAGAGACTGTCTTTTTTCCATTGGACATTCTTTCCTGCCTTGTCAAAGATTAGTTGACCATAGAGTTGAGGGTCCATTTCTGGGCTCTCTATTCTGTTCCATTGATCTATGTGTCTGTTTTTGTGCCAGTACCATACTGTCTTGATGATGACAGCTTTGTAATAGAGCTTGAAGTCCGGAATTGTGATGCCGCCAGCTTTGCTTTTCTTTTTCAACATTCCTCTGGTTATTCAGGGTCTTTTCTGGTTCCATACAAATTTTAGGATTATTTGTTCCATTTCTTTGAAAAAAGTGGATGGTATTTTGATGGAGATTGCATTGAATGTGTAGATTGCTCTAGGTAGCATTGACATCTTCACAATATTTGTTCTTCCAATCCATGAGCATGGAACGTTTTTTGTGTCTTCCTCAATTTCTTTCATGAGTATTTTATAGTTTTCTGAGTACAGATCCTTTGCCTCTTTGGTTAGATTTATTCGTAGGAATCTTATCGTTTTGGGTGCAATTGTGAATGGGATCGATTCCTTAATTTCTCTTTCTTCTGTCTTGTTGTTGGTGTATAGGAATGCCACTGATTTCTGTGGTGCATTGATTTTATATCCTGCCACTTTACTGAATTCCTGTATGAGTTCTAGCAGTTTTGGGGTGGACTCTTTTGGGTTTTCCACATAAAGTATCACATCATCTGCAAAGAGTGAGAGTTTGACTTCTTCTTTGCTGATTTGGATGCCTTTTATTTCTTTTTGTTGTCTGAGTGCTGAGGCTAGGACTTCTAGTACTATGTTGAATAGCAGTGGTGATAGTGGACATCCCTGCCGTGTTCCTGACCTTAAGGGGAAAGCTCTCAGTTTTTCCCCATTGAGAACGATATTTGCTGTAGGTTTTTCATAGATGGCTTTTATGATATTGAGGTATGCACTGTCTATCCCTATACTCTGAAGAGTTTTGATCAAGAAAGGATGCTATACTTTGTCAAATGCTTTTTCTGCATCTATTGAGAGAATCATATGATTCTTGTTCTTTCTTTTGTTAATGTATTGTATCATGTTGATTGATTTGCGGATGTTGACTCAACCTTTCAGCACAGGGATAAATCCCACTTGGTCGTGGTGTATAATCCTTTTAATGTACTGTTGGATCCTATTGGCTAGTATTTTGGTGAGAATTTTTGCATCCATGTTCATCAGGGATATTGGTCTGTAATTCTCCTTTTTGATGGGGTCTTTGTCTGCTTTGGGGATCAAGGTAATGGTGGTCTCATAAAACGAGTTTGGAAGTTTTCCTTCCATTTCTATTTTTTGGAACAGTTTCAGAAGAATAGGTATTAATTCTTCTTGAAATGTTTGGTAGACTTCCCCTGGGAAGCCATCTGGCCCTGGGCTTTTGTTTGTTGGCAGATTTTTGATGACTGCTTCAATTTCCTTAGTGGTTATAGGTCTGTTCAGGTTTTCTATTTCTTCCTGGTTCAGTTTTCATAGTTGATACATCTCTAGGAATGCATCCATTTCTTCCAGGTTATCTAATTCGGTGGCATATAGTTGCTCATAATAAGTTCTTATAGTTGTTTGTATTTCTTTGGTGCTGGTTGTGATCTCTCCTCTTTCAATCATGATTTTGTTGATTTGGGTCATTTCCCTTTTCTTTTTGATAAGTCTGGCCAGGGGTTTATCAATCTTGTTAATTCTTTCAAAGAACCAGCTCCTAGTTTCGTTGATCTGTTCTACTGTTCTTTTGGTTTCTTTTTCATTGATTTCTGCTCTGATCTTTATGATTTCTCTTCTCCTGCTGGGTTAGGCTTTATTTGCTGTTGTTTCTCCAGCTTCTTTAGGTGTAGGGTTAGGTTTTGTCTTGAGACCTTTCTTGTTTCTTGAGAAAGGCTTGTATTGCTATATACTTTCCTTTTAGGACTGCCTTTGCTGCATCCTAAAGATTTTGAACAGTTGTGTTTTCATTTTCATTGGCTTCCATGAATTCTTTTAATTCTTCTTTAATTTCCTGGTTGACCCATTCATTCTTTAGTAGGATGCTCTTTAGCCTCCATGTATTTGAGTTCTTTCCGACTTTCCTCTTGTGACTGAGTTCTAGTTTCAAAGCATTGTGGTCTGAAAATAGGCAGGGAATGATCCCAATCTTTTGGTACCGGTTGAGACCTGATTTATGACCTAGGATGTGATCGATTCTGGAGAATGTTCCATGGGCACTAGAGAAGAATGTGTATTCCGTTGCTTTGGGATGGAATGTTCTGAATATGTCTGTGAAGTCCATTTGGTCCAGTGTGTTTTAAAGTCTTTATTTCCTTGTTGATCTTTTGCTTAGATGATCTGTCCATTTCAGTGTGGGGGGTGTTAAAGTCTCCCACTATTACTGTATTGTTGTCAATGTGTTTCTTTGCTTTTGTTATTAATTGCCTTATATAATTGGCTGCTCCCATGTTAGGGGCATAGATATTTACAATTATAGATCTTCTTGTTGGATAGACCCTTTATGTAGGATATAGTGTCCTTCCTCATCTCTTAGTACAGTCTTTGGTTTAAAATCTAATTTGTCTGATATAAGGATTGCCACCCCAGCTTTCTTTTGGTGTCCATTAGCATGATAAATGGTTTTCCACCCCCTCACCTTCAATCTGGGGGTGTCTTTGGGTCTAAAATGAGTCTCTTGCAGACAGCATATCGATGGTTCTTGTTTTTTATTCCAATCTGATAGTGTCTTTTGATTGGGGCATTTAGCCCATTTACATTCAGGGTAACTATTGAAAGGTAGGAATTTAGTGCCATTGTATTGCCCGTAAGGTGACTGTTACTGTATATTGTCTGTGTTCCTTTCTGGTCTATGTTGCTTTTAGGCTCTCTCTTTGCCTAGAGGACCCCTTTCAATATTTCTTGCAGGACTGGTTTGGTGTTTGCAAATTCCTTTAGTTTTTGTTTGTCCTGGAAGCTTGTTATCTCTCCTTCTATTTTCAATGACAGCCTAGCTGGATATAATATTCTTGGCTGCATATTTTTCTCGTTTAGTGCTCTGAATATATCATGCCAGTCCTTTCTGGCCTGCCATGTCTCTGTGGATAGGTCTGTTGCCAATCTAATGTTTCTACCATTGTAGGTTACATATCTCTTGTCCTGAGCTGCTTTCAGGATTTTCTCTTTGTCTCTGAGACTCGTAAGTTTTACTATTAGATGTTGGGGTGTTGACCTATTTTTATTGATTTTGAGAGGGGTTCTCTGTGCTTCCTGGATTTTGATGCCTGATTCCTTCCCCAAATTAGGGAAGTTCTCTGCTATAATTTGCTCCAATATACCTTCTGCCCCTCTCTCTCTTTCTTCTTCTTCTGGGATCCCGATTATTCTAATGTTGTTTTGTCTCATGGTATCACTTATCTCTCGAATTCTGCCCTCGTGATCCAGTAGTTGTTTATCTCTCTGTCTCAGCTTCTTTATTTTCCATCATTTGGTCTTCTGTATCACTAATTCTCTCTTCTGCCTCATTTATCCTAGCAGTTAGAGCCTCCATTTTTTATTGCACCTCATTAATAGCCTTTTTGATTTCGACTTGGTTAGGTTTTAGTTCTTTTATTTCTCCAGAAAGGGTTTCTCTAATAACTTCCATGCTTTTTTCAAGCCCAGCTAATATCATTAAAATGATTCTGAACTCTAGATCCGACATTGTACTAATGTCCATATTGAGTAGGTCCCTGGCAGTCGGTACTACCTCTTGTTCTTTTTGTTGAGGTGATTTTTTCCATCTTGTCATTTTGTCCAGAGGAGAATAGATTAATGAGAGAACAAAATGCTAACAGGGTAACAACGTCCCCAGAAAATATACTCTAAACAAATCAGAAAAGACCTGAAGCCAGGGGAAAAGAAAGGGAAAGAAAGAAAAAAGAAAAAGAAAAAGAAAAAGATAAAAACAAACAAAAACAGAACAAAACAAAACAAAACAGAATATGATCAAATATGATCAGGCTGGTGCATAGATCAATGCCACACACTAGATTTTGGGTGTATTTTGGTCTGTTAGAAGAAAGTGCCTCCCAAAATTTTAAAGAAAGAAAAACTTATATGTATAAAAATAAGGGTTGATATGATGAAGGGATGGAATATGACTGTAAAGATGAAAATTATAAAAAATTTTATAAAAGGAATTGATAAGAAATTGTTTGAAAAAAGAAAGAAGAGGATTTTGAAAAAAAAAAAAAAGGGAGAGAATGTGATCAGGCAGGAGAGTAGAAAAAAACCATACACTAGAGATTTAGAGTATATTTTGATCTGTTAGAAGAAACTATCTCAAAATTTTAAAGAGAGAACAACTTATATATACATGCCAAAAATATGGGTAACTACTATGAAGGGATAGAATATGATTCTAAAAATGAAAAATAAAAATGTTTTTTAAAAAAGGGATTGATAAGATGTTGGTTGAAAAAGGGAGAAAGAAAAATTCAAAAAAAAAAAGAAAAAAGACAGTTAAAAAAAAATTTAACTTTGAAAGACTAAAGAATCATGGTAAAAAAGCCATGGATTCTATGTGCATTATTCCCCTCGCGCTGGAGTTCTGCTGTTCTCATTGATTGGTAAACTTGGTCTTGGCTGGCTGTTCTGGCTGATCTTCTGGGGGAGGGGCCTGTTGCCGTGGTTCTCAAATGTCTTTGCCGGAGGTGGAATTGCCCCACCCTTGCCCGGTCAGGGCTAAGTAATCTGCTCAGGTTTGCTGTTGGAAGCTTTTGTTCCCTGCAAGCTTTCCATACAGCTTTGGAGGCCAAGAGTGAAAATGGCAGCCTCCCAATCTCCACCCCAGAGGAGCCGAGAACTCAGGACCCGCTCCTCAGTGAGCCCCCAGAGAAAAGCAGTCAGTCACTCCCGTCTCCCCGGTCTCCGGCCACACTCTGTGCTCACCCAGCCTGTGACTGAACGTTTCTATCTCTGGTACCCAACCCCGTGTGGAGTCTCCAAACCCAGCAGATCCCTGCGGTGTGCTCCCGCGCTGCTCCTCCCGGGGGAGGAAGGAGAGTCTCCCTGGATCTGCCGCATGTTGGGTCCCTGCTAGAGGAGCAGTGGCCCGACTGTCCGCGGATCATGGTTTATGGCAACCCCGAGCTGAGAGCCTGTGCCTCGGCTCCATCTCTGCAGCCGGCTTCCCTGCTCTGGTACCTGGGAGCTCTGCTGCACTCAGGCACCCCCTGTCTTTCTGTGACCCTCAGGGTCCTGAGACCACACTGTCCCACGAGGGTTCCACCCCCAGCTTAGCCACTGGAGTGACGTCCCTCAGCGGAGCCGACTTCTAAAAGTTCCGATTTTGTGCTCCGCGGCTCTATCACTTGCCAGAAGTGGCCAACGGAGGACCCCTCCCCCACCATCTATCCTCCCGCATATCGCCTCGGATTCACTTCTCCGCACGTCCTACCTTCCAGAAAGTGGTCGCTTTTCTGTTCAGAGTTGTTGCTATTCTTTTCTTCGATCTCCTGTTGAATTTGTAAGTGTTCTGAATGGTTTGATCCCTATCCAGCCGAATTCCTGAGACCAGACGAAATCCAGGTCTCCCACTCCTCTGCCATCTTTCTCCGCCCCCCCCCCATGGCTCATTAGGTTTTACGGTTGTATAGGACAAATCAAAAACTATCATTTAAAACAACAACTTTCCTAAAATGAGTGGTTACAAACAAGTCAAACGGCTGTAGGAGTCCCTGGAGACCCTGCAAGGACTACATGGTGACCAAGCTATTTTCCTAATAATATGAAGATGATATATGTCATCTTGGTGTGTACACTTGGAAAAGTGTATGTATGTCTTTTTCAGATACTATATGACAGGTAATATCACAACAGATTGAATATAGAAGCAGATATGAGAATCCAGATCTCTTCCATTAAGCTAGACATTACAAAGATTTGATAAATGAAACACAATGTTGATTTTCTCATATTTTTGCAAAATATAATTACATTAATTAAAATGTGTTATTTGTAATAGTGAATGGATTTTTATCATGAAATAAATTAATACATAAATATTTTAAAGACTTCTCAACTTTAATTTCTAATGCAGTTAGTAACAACAGTCCACCTACACATAAACAAAAGCTCTTTCAGTTTCTCAAAAATTTTAAGAGTTCAAATATGTCCTGAGCCCAAACATTTTGAAAACTGCTATACTGAACTACACCATTTATCCTTCATGGTTGTCTTGAAACATAATAGAATCATGGCCTCTGTAAGAATTTTAATAATAGTACTATTAAGATTTATCATTTTATTAATTTCAATTTATTATATCTTATTTTAAAGATTCTACCCTCCACTTCCACATGTGGTCATTTCAATCAGTGAGAGTTCAGTGTTTTGTTTTGTTTTAGTCAAGTGGCAGGACTTGTGGTAAAACCAGTTGTCAACCTAAATATGTTTTCTTTGCCCTGATCTCATCTAATTGCTCGTTAAGTAACATTGGCACTTAATATTCTAGATTTGTTCCACAATTTGTGAACTTCACAGTATGAAGCTACAGTAGAGGATACATCAATCAAATGGATGAGGCATGAATTCAATTGAGAAGTGAATTCTTGGTAACTGTGGGAAAGGGAAATAAAGTAAAGATTCAGTTATCCTTTTTAACTTGGCACTCCTCCCCCTTAATATGCTCCTAATTAATGATCCCTGTTATAAGAGAACAAGGTCAGGTGGAAAACAGTGTGCAAAAGGTGAATCAGGTTTAAGTTGTTTATGTTGTTTAAGTTGTTCTATGAGGAGACTGTAAAACCAAGAGAAAGAGAGATGAGACAAGATAAAACTTTTGAAGATTATCTGTATAAAGTCAGGGTAGATCCTTGGGAAAATCCATCAGATCAAGTTCACTTACCATATAAGAGGCTTTGATGACTATCACTTAAATTGATTTAAGTCATGCCAGATGACAGTTTAATCTAGAAGTGAAGGATTTATGAAGTTCATTTGTGGTAAGAATAAATGTCAATGTTTTTCTCAAAGGAGAATTTCAAAGTGTTAAACTGATTCTCCACAGAATTGATAAGAGAGATCTACTTACATTTGACCTCAGCTGGATATCACCATATGTTTACTGAAGCCATTAATGAGGAAAAGATTAAGCATTGAACACAGCATTAGGTGAATACATAGCAGACTCAGCACTGACATTAGCCAAACTCATTTTTTTGTTTTAAGAAGATTACGAAAAGATGCAAACACTAAACTATTCTTCACTAAGACAGATAACGGTTCATTGAGCTGCAATGGTTTATAATAAAGATAAGAGGAAAATAAGTTTATTCTTCGATCATTTCATTGTGATAAATTGTATCTAAAATAACTAATACTGATTAACAGCAGGAATAGTGCATTATGGTTTGTACTGGACAGGAAGAAAGAAATCTTACACAAAAATAGGCAATACCTACATGCAAGATCTTATTTATGAGAAGTGGCTTTTTGCAACTTCATTTTAGTTGTTTACTGAAGGAAAAAAAAGACAAAGACTTTGACTAATGCCTAAAATTTTTAATTTATTCCCCTTGAACTTGAATTTTATTTGAATTTTATATATAGAAAAAATAAGTTCTACATAGACAAAAATGATGATCTGTTGTTGAAGGCATAAGTGTATTTAATTCAACTTTATAACTCCACTTCAATGTAATGAGAGCTAAAGGATTGACAGCTTTCATCACAACCAAGGTAGTTATCCTTAGTGAACTAGTCTGTCTGTAAAGCTCCCTCCCTCTCTTTCTCTCTCTTTTCTCCTTCCTTCCTTCTTTCCTTTTTTAATTTCTTTCTTTCTTTACCTAAAGCATGTTGGAGTTAGACTTTCAGGAGCAATATTAGGTATAAATATGAAGAATATTTGGAATGTGAATTATAATATGTTCATACTGTATCTTCTTTCAGAAATAATTAGTAGTACCTAAAAGATGAATTGAGATGAATCATTGAATCTAATTATCTTCCTTCTTGAGCAATTCATAGATGACAATATATGTGGATGTGATAGCTACTGTAGAAGATAGAAAATATCAAATTCATTTGTATATCTTCTTTGGAGAAGTGTCTGTTCATGTCTTCTGCCCATTTATTGACTGGATTATTTGTTTTTTGGGTGTTGATTTTGAGAAGTTCTTTATAGATCTTGGATACCAGTCCTTAATCCATAATGCCATTTGCAAATAGCTTCTCCCATTCCGTGGGTTGCCTCTTTGTTTTGTGGACTGTTTCCTTTGCTGTGCAAAAGTTTTTTATCTTGATGAAGTCCCAAAAGTTCATTTTTGCTTTTGTTTCACTTGCCTTTATAGACATGTCTTGAAAGAGGTCACTGTGGCCAATGTCAAAGAGGTTACTGCCTATGTTCTCCTCTAAGATTTTGATAGATTGCTGTCTCACATTGAGGTCTTTCATCCATTTTGAGTTTATCTTTGTGTATGGTGTAAGAGAATGGTCCAGTTTCATTCTTCTGCATGTGGCTGTCCAATTTTCTCAGCACCATTTATTGAAGAGACTGTCTTTTTTCCATTGGATATTCTTTCATGATTTGTCGAAGATTAGTTGACCATAGAGATGAGGGTCCATTTCTGGGTTCTCTATTCTGTTCCACTGATCTTTGTGTCTGTTTTTGTGTCAATACCATGGTGTCTTGATGATAGCAGCTTTGTAATATAACTTGAAGTCAGGCATTGTGATGCCCCCAGCTTTGGTTTTCTTTTTCAACAATCCCCTGGCAATGTGGGGCCTTTGTGGATTGTTTGTTCCAGCTCTGTGAAAAATGTTGATGTCCAAACACATGAAAAAATGTTCAACATCATTAGCCATCAGAGAAATACAAATCAAAACCACAATGAGATACCACCTTACACCAGTTAGAATGACAAAAATTAACAAGACAGGAAACAAGTGTTTGCGAGGATGTGGAGAAAGGGGAACCCTCTTACACTGATGGTGGGAATGCAAGCTGGTACAGCCACTCTGAAAAACAGTATAGCGTTTCCTCAAGATGTTAAAAATAAAGCTACCCTATGACCCAGCAATTGCACTATTAGGTATTTACCCCCAAAGGACAGACGTAGTGAAAAGAAGGGGCACATGCAGCCCAATGTTCATAGCAGTAATGTCCATGATAGCCAAACTGTGGAAGGAGCCAAGATGCCCTTCAACAGATGAATGGATAAAGAAGATATGGTTCATATATACAATAGAATATTACTCAGCCATCAGAAAAGATGAATACCCACCATTTGCACTGACATAGATGGAATTGGAGGGGATTATGTTAAGTGAAATAAGTCAAGCAGAGTAAGACAATTATCATATGGTTTTACTCATATGTGGAACATAAGGAATAGCGTGGAGGACCACAGGGGAAGGGAGGGAAAACTGAATGGGAAGAAATCAGAGAGGGAGACAAACCATGAGGGACTCTGGACTCTGGGAACCAAACTGAGGGTTACAGAAGGGAGGTGGGGATGGGTTAGCCCAGTGACGGGTAATAAGGAGGGCACATGTGGTGATGAGCACTGGGTGTTATATGCAACTAATGAATCGTTGAACACTACATCAAAAACTAATGATGTACTATAGGCTGGCTACTTGAACATAATAATAAAAAATAATAAAAGAAAAATATCAAATTCACTATAACATAGGAGAGGAGATAAGAATGTGTCTTTGCATATTATTTGAATAGGTGGTATGATGTTATTTCATACACTGATCAACATCTTTCCTTATACATCTACATGACTGGATTACATGTAGGAATGTGAAGGCAGCTATGAAAAGTGGTTAGCTACAGTCCACTTTGGGACATAAAGCATTTGATTCTGTGATTCTGGATGTAGAAGAATGCCTGAGATGTCCTGGAATACAACTCTTTCTCATAAGAAAACAATCAAGGACTGCTACTTTCAGTCGGTTGTCCAGTTTAAAATCTGAAAGAGAATCTAAAACCCTAGAATTAATCTGACAACATTTTGAATTGCAGAGATAAAAGTTTTCTGGAAATATGCTTGAAAAATTTAAGTTTTTCCCACAAAACAATATAAGTCATGCTTTACTCAGCAGCAGTAAGTACTAAAGATGCAGAGCAATGGCAAAGGACTTCAGCAAAGGTGTTGTGACTCAAGAATAATATACCCTGTTATATTGTATTTTATAAGTTCTTAAAACAGAAGGACATGCTTTGGTATATTTAAACAGTGTACCATCTTACGGCTTTTCTTAAAACTGAATACACACACACACATACACAGACATTTATACACATATTACATGGAATTCAGGCAATGGAATTTGAATGAGAAATCAAATAACTCAGGATTAAGTAATGTTTCCCCATAAAAGTAGTAAGAGTGAACAATGAAATTAGATAACCAAAACTTTGTTCTTAAATACATATTATGAATATCAATACAAAAGTGATTAAAATATAAAATACAAGTATCTGTAAAGTTATGTAAAATAGATTTCAGTAATCTCTGAGATACTGAAAATTATCATCACTAGTAAGTATACTGTCCTATATGCGTTGATGTTTTCCCTTCATATGGCATTTATTTTTGATGTTCACAAGCACTACCTACTCTAGAACACTAAATAAACATCTATCTACTTGGAGTTTGGGGGACCACCAGGTGGGTCCCAAATTTATATGATGCTGAAATTTACATAAAGCTTTTATCAATTCTTAGGTGAGATTTAACATTTCCTGTCACTCAATGCTGAGCTGGTCCTTCTGCTGAGTTTTTAAGGTGGTATCTCCAAGCAAACACTGGGCTTCTTCCTATCCTCACACACTTTATAGATTTTAAAACAGAAACTTAGAGTCACTAAGGAGTGGAAAGAGTCCTCAGAGAGCCACAGAGTTCTCTTACCTCAATGAATTGCTGCTTTCATTCAGTTTTTGGCATATAATGATTTCCTTTGTTTTCTTCTTAGCTAAGAGATACATTTAAAAATAAATTTTTAATATCATGTACAGAATTAAAATTGCTTTACAATTAATTCTTTTTGGCAACTTAAAATTTGTCTATTTGTCAATCTTTTCCATCTTACATTATTTTCTCCTTTGTATCGTATGATTCCCCCATAAACAACAATGATTGAGATATCGAAGACACCTCCACACTAAAGGAAATACAGAAACCTCTGGTTTTGTGGCCTGTGATGCAGAGGATTAGCCAAACTTATTTTCTCCCATGGCAATCTAAAAAAAAATCAAAAAAAACAAAAACAAAACGAAACAAAAAACTCAGAAAAAATTAGGCAATGATTCTTAGAAGTTGCAGCTAAAAGGTCGTGACTAGTGTCTGGACTGGGGAGTCCCCCTTGGGAGAATGAACTAAAAACCAGCCAAAGAAGCTGATTTGTAGCAAGAAAAATTAGGGATGCAAAGTATAACTGAGAGTCAGCATTCATGACATTTCGAGTTGGCCAGATTTGTGTTGCATATGGACCCACTTTCTAAACTCATCTCAATAAAGGACTGTCCTATTAAAATCAACAACAAATATAAGTGAATCCTGTGCCAGGTAATATTCTAAGTGGCTCACAAAGATTAACTCATTCTATCTTCCCAACAAAATTGAGAGATTGGTACTACAAATACCCCATCTAAATATGGGAAAACCAAGGCACGGAAAAGTTAAATAAACTTTCTCAAGGCCATATAGTTACCATGAATCTAAACTGTGCAATCTCTTTCAAAAGTCTATGCTCTTAACCACTGCTATATTGATATCTGTATTACCATTCCTGTTTTTGCATTTCAAAGAGATTCCCTTACGATTTCTTGTGTGTCTTTACAGTAAACACTCTTTCCCTTGTGCTAGTTTAAGTGTGCTTTTTCTCACAAACAAGTCTGCCTCAAAACATTCCTATGTGTTTCCATAACAACCTAGCTTTCTCCCAGCAAAGTATTTACTATATGGTATTATACTGCTACTTTGCTCCTCTGTACCCACTGGAAGATCCCTGGGGCATCAAGGTCCTGTGTAGGTCAGGCTTTACATCATATCCAAATGCCTGGCAAAATGTTCAGCACATAGTATATGCCTTTCTAAAACAGTTCAACGAAATAAAATGAACAAATATTACTGACACGTTGAAGAACACATAGAAAAGGTAGAGGAGAAAACAAATACTTCAGTTTACTAAATATATGCCAGGCTATATCCTATATATTTTATTAATAATTTAATTCAACAACTGTTTATTGAGCACCGACCATGAACCAGTCACTATATTTACTGCAGAATATATAACACTGAGCAAGACCGATGCCTTTCTTACCTCCACTGAACTCTGATTCTAGCAATGGAGAGACAGACAAACCATTACAATAAATCACACTAAGTGTCTGATAGCAAAGTTTAGGGTCCTGAGAAAGGCATAGAAAGTCATCATGACAGCCAAGGAAAAAATTACCAAAGAGAATTTTAACCGGCAGCCTAAAATACAAGTAGGTTTCAGCTTGTAGAAGAAGTGGGGAGAAAATACCTCAAGGTAAGAAAGAAAATGGGCAAAAGCTCCAAGTCTGGTATATTCATGGAACTAAATATAAATTTAATCAATATGCCTGTTTTATGGATAGTCAAGCTCTATACAGGGTCTACACAATACCTGCTGACCCACTCACCATCCCTTGCTCTGTAACTCTGGTCTCTATGCTTTCAATAGAAAGCAGAATCCCAGGAGAAATGATTGCTCTCATAGTATTCTCCACACCATGGGAGTTGGCAATGTCCCAGAACAAATTCCACTCACAGAAATACTTTCACAAAGATTCTGTGAGCATTAAAATAACATTCCAAATGCATCTCTTTTCCAACCCTCTTCATCACTTATTGCAGTCACATTTGACATAGAAGAGGAGGATCGAATGATCACTATTAGGAAGGTTTACAACCTTCATATTTTGGTCCTATATGATCTCCGATTCCCTCTCTTTCAGAAAGAAAAATACAGCCCTGACAGCTTTCATCTGAGAGTTGGTATGATACCAAGGGCTAAGCCATGGCATTATTTTTTTAGACACAATTTTATAGACCATATTATCAGAGGAGGCCACTCTGTGATCAAGAAGCAGGAAGACCCCTCTACAACTTTAATGGAGCACAGATCAAGACAAGAAACTGTGCAAACCACAAAAACAATTAACCACCTCCTCTCTCCTCATACCTTAGTGAATGCTGTTTCTTTACCAGTCATGGCTTTAAATTTCTGCCATTACTTAAAAAAAAAATAATTTTTTTAAAAAAAATTATTAAGATACCCAATTACAGAATTACTCCTAATTTCTGTGAGCACTCAGTTCAGAGAAAACCTCTGCTTCCTTCAACGCTTGCAAAAAAAACATTCAAAGTAAGTCATAATCCTTTAACAAGTCCCACCTCACACTTTGTTACAGAGAAACCTTTGTTGCTGCTCTATAGATATGTTCCTGGTGGTCTTTGGTTAAGCATTTAATCTGTTTACTCTGCATTTTATGAATTTCAGCATTTGTTAGTAAACACAGAAAAATATGAACTTTATGTTGCAGGTGGGTCCTCAAGCCAAATATCAAAAATCCTGAGTTTAATTTTTTTCTTATAACCTCATTTGTAAAACCTTATAAATAAATCTGCAGACATGTTTCCTTAAAGGAATTTTCATTTTTTTACTCAGTTATCAGGAAAGGAATAAACCTAACTGTAGGCAAAAGACAAAGTGAAAAACTTTACTCCAGATATTAGACATCTTTATAATGAATAATATAATTAAACAGGTTGGAATGTAGTAGATGTGTAGAAGCATAGCTGGAGTTAACCTTGAAGAAGTCAGCAGAAATAACCTCATTAGAAGCCTTGTAAACTACATTATGGTGTTTACACATTACTCTACAGACAATGCAAAACAGCTTAGCAATATTAAGCCGGGGAAAGACATGATGAGGTTTGCATTTCTGAAGAATCTCTTTGGGGCTAGCATCCATAATGGCATATTGGAGAGATGAAGGTAATTAAGAGGCAGATGACGTAATATAGTTGAGAAATGCTCGTGCCTATGCATGGACAGTGGAGATGGAAGGGAAAGGATTGATGGATGTTGAGATGGAGAGAAATGCTAGAACTGAATAAGCATTGGGTGGGGAAGGGTGAGAAATAAAGAATCATGCTTAAAGTTATATATTAAGGAACAGGAAAGATGATGCTAAAATGTGTTTGAGGAGGCCGGAGAGAAGCAGATTTGGAGACAAAGAGGAATTCAGTTTTAGACATGGTAGGTGAAGTATCCAAGGCACGGTGAGGAAGATGTATCTAAGAGCGACGTGAATTTATGGGTCAAGAGCTCAACAGAGAAGTCTGGCATGAGGGTAAAGATTTGGGAACTAGCAGCACATAGCAGCCCAGGGAAAGAGCTTAGACAGGCACCGTGAACTCTAATGCCACAGGATGCAGGAAAGAAATAGGCATGCATAAACTCAGTCCCCATATAAATACAAAGGGAGTAGAAAAGAAACAAAAAGTCGTGCTCTGTCAAGAGATCGTAAAAATATATATAAATTACATGCAACTTGGGAGAAGACAAAAAGAGCCAAGGGGAAGCGATAGGAGAAATTTTAGGGTATAGCTCTGAGAAAGCTGACATTTTCATAACAGGTTGAGAAAAAGAAACATGGAACTTAGGAGAAGGTATGGGGCCGGGAAGAAAATCATAAGCTGTGATGTCACAGAAAACAGTGAAAGATAATATAGTATCAGTGGTGCCTAATGCTGGAGTCCTGGTTTTAAAAGGTTAAACTGACATTGGTGAGAACAATGTAATTTGGGGTGACTCTGATTAAGAAGGGTTTCTGAGAAGTAGTATGGTTGGAACCTGGTATTCAATGGATTGAGGTGTGTGGATAAAAGACTTAAAGACAGTAAAGGTAGGCAAACCTCGCAATGTCACTTTGGATAATACTATATAGTATACAATGTTATATAGAAATCTTGAATAATAATGTTCATGGTATATATGTGAATAATAATAGTATATACAGATAAACATATATATAATATAGTATAATATACACTACATAGATATATACATAAGCACATATATGTGGATTATAGATAAGAGTTCTTTCTCCCCTCTTCACTTAGAACACATCTATTCTATTCTGATATAAACTTAGTGTGAAGAAGCCTTCTGTCAGCCAATATCCATTCATTGTTTAAGAAATTTCATTTATTTCTGAATTTCTTGAAGATATTCTGTAGCATTGGATAATTATAGCTTTACAATGGAACTGAGTATAGAATTAGCTTTAAATATTGTGGACTCATGCTGCATATTGTAAATATCAGGTCTTTTATCAGGTTTGAAAATAAAGTTCACTCATTATTTCTTTGAAAGTGACCTATATTCCCTTTGTTTTTATTATTTCTATAACTTCTACTAGACATACATTGATCTTCTTATTCTATCTTCCATATCTCTCCTAAGCTCTTTTCCATATATTTCAACTTTATTATGCAGTGTTGCATTCTAAGAAAATAATTGTCAATTACACTAATTTTCTTCTTAGTTATATCTAATCTGCTGTTTAAACAACTCACTTATTTTAATACTTCAATTACTATTTTTAATATCAAGTTGTCTTAATTTTCTTTTCCCAAATTGACCTTTTTAAAAATATTGTCTTGTTCTCTTCTTAGGTCTTCCATTTTTGCAATTTTGTCTTTATCGTTACAAATATGCTTCCTTTACAATCTTCATTTAATTATTCCCTTACCTTAAATCTATATTGGTTCATTATATGTGATGCCTATTGTTCATGGGAGATTATTTCTGGTTATTTTCTGATTCTACATCATCTTTTTTTTTTTGAATCATATGCAACCTGGATTGAAGGTGTATCTGTCCAAATCCATTTTGCATTTGCTTTTGCCAAGTGTCAAAGGATCTTTCTGCCTTACGACTACCTTATGTGTTATTTATTCAGTGTAGAGTTTCCCGAGCAAGTCAGTAATATATATTCACATCACAAACTGAATGAGGGCATAACTGTGATTCTGAAATTTCAAGTAGCTCAAGTTAAGAAATACATGTTTCCATTACATCTGATTCTTCCAGGATTCTGATTTTTTATCTAGACTCTCTTTTATTGAGGGTGTACTTAGCTTTATACAAAGAACTCAATTACAATTCCCCATCAGCATCACTTTGCTTCATTGAGATTTACCTTATTTTCTTCTGAACTCAACTATGTATTTATAGATGTAATAAACTATTTTTAAAAAGGGCATTGTGGGTTGTGAAGTTCATAAAAAATGGAAGTCTAATGATTTAATTGTTAAAGTTGACTTGTTTCTTATCTAATACTTGCCACTTAGAGCAATTATGTGAGAAAATCAGTGTAGTGTTTACCCTTGCTTATAGAGCCCCCTTCAGTGAAATTTGTTTCTTTACTTATTTATGGTTTTGTGTTCCCTTGAACCTCTACAGATGAAGATTCAAGACACTTTGGAATGAGGCAGACCAGAAAAGGTGGAAAGTACAACATTTTCTGATTTGAGGCCTGCCGTGAAATGGTTGACAACTCTTATGCTAAGGAATAGAGGGGGTTTCTGTCTCTGCACTCACTGTGTGTTAATGCAAGTTCTTTCTCCTCTCCAGGTACTGAAGTAAACTCAATCCACCAGTGAAGTTTTCCTTTAGGCCTACAAGGGTCAATAAGATTGGGCCAACCTCCCAGAACCATAAGCAGAATTTGGAAAAGTTCAGTATTTCTCAAGATGATTTAAAGACTGGATTATGAAATTTATTTTTAGGGAGGGAACTGTAAGGTAGAAAGATTCAAAGCTGTTTCATCTGCCATTTCTACGGAACCTAAATAATTTTAATAATAAAACAATTATGTAGTTATTTTATATTTTGGCTTTAACATACAGAGGCCCCCAGAGTTAATATCCACTATAGAAGAAATTATTATCTTCAAATGAAAATGAACAAATGATAAACTAAGACAAACATTAAAAATATACTTAAAAGTAACTATATACTACTGTGTTAGTTATACTGGAAATGAGAATAAAGGACAAGTTAAGTAGTACTGCAGGAAACAGAATCCCAGTGGCATGATGCCATACTACTTTGTACCATAGGAATGCTATAGCCAAGAACTCAAAAATACCATCTAAGAACAAGTTGGTGGAGAAATATTTTGTAGAAATATTCCAGAAATCTTCAAGCCAAGGTTGTTTGCCAGTTCCCTCTTTATTATACAGAAGTGAGATAACAACTCAAAGCAGGCTTACTGTCAGTTCTTCAGCCTCCATAGGCCATGTGATACAGTTTAATTGTGTCCGTCTTAGTCATTCACCACCATCCATCTTTGCCCAGCCATTTTTCCACTTAAAACATTGAACAGGTCTTTTTAGTATCTTCTGTTTGGATCAAGCACAGAAGGCATTGTATACCACCATTAAAATAGAAATCTAATTGTTTGAATGTTAACAAATACAAATCAAAATTTTAGCAGATAAAAAGACCAACATCCGGGCACCTGGGTGGCTCAGCAGTTAAGCACCTGCATTCGGCTCAGGTCATGATCCCAGCTCCTGGGATCGAGCCCCGCATCGGGCTCCCTGCTCCGCCGGAAGCCTGCTTCTCCCTCTCCCACTCCCATTGCTGTGTTCCCTCTCTCACTGTCTCTCTCTCTCTCTCTTTCAAATAATTAAATAAAATCTTAAAAAAAAAAAAAAAAAGGCCAACATCCTTTTGAAGCTACTAAGGGTTTTCATTGATTTCTATTAATGAACAGTCAGTCCCTCTTTCTCCTTTTCCACTCCATTTAATCAGTTAGAAAAGGCAGGTCTGCTTATTTTCAAAATCCTCATTTCCCAGTAGTAAATTGAAAGCTCAGAAAACAATTATGGAAGAAGTGGCAGAGCCAAATGCAATAGTCACTCACACTATTTAAAGTTTTCCCGAACATCCATTTTCAATTGCTTCTTTCTCAATGCTTTATACTTATGCACTCAGAATACTGGCATCTAGAATTTGAAAAATTGTTTTGACTAATATAGAAAATATCTCCTTAAAATATCATAACTACAGATCAGAGTTCTAGAGAGTACATAAAAATATTCTTTCTTTTTTGGTCTTCTAATTTTGCAATCTAGTATTTGGATCAAAAATAAAGATAACATGTAGTTTTGAATTGTCAGTATAGTAAATCAATTTTAGTCTGTAGTTATTTTGTGTATCTAAGGAGAGTTTTTAGCAACTGGTTCATTAATAGGGTGACTAAGTAGAATTTTGTAATGTAAACATGTGAAAAAAAGTTAAGTCATCCCTATTTAATCCTACTGCAGCTTCGTTTTGTGAAAGATTTGTTTTGCTTATTTTAAATTAGGACACAGTTGAGAAAGACTGCAATATGCCTTTCTGATAAATACTGACGCATTCTTGTGTTGCCATCTCTGTTTTAGTGTCAGTGAAGATACAGACTTGGCAGCAGAGAAGCAATTGTCTCTTTAAGAGCTAAATCTTGTTTGTGCGCAGCATTAGCAATAGCCCCAAGGCAACAATGAAGATGTTTTCAAAGTATTGCTTGGGAATCTGTCAGTGATTATCATTGACGTTAATGGGAGTTCTATAGGCAGTTTTACTGCCATCACTTTGAAATGTGTAAGTGAGAGTTTCGGCAAGAGTGCTTTTTGCAAGCTTTCTTCTACAGATTCATGAATAAATACTTTAAAATGTTGAAACAATTGTGTGGTCTGATGAAAACACTCAATCATAAATTTAGGTAACCACATTAATCAAACTAGTTATTTTGGTTTTTAAAAGTAGGTATTTTATTCTCCTTCATTTTCAGCTATTTTGAAGGGTAATACATTTGAAGTCTGTACACATTAATACATTTCTGAAAGAGCCAATCTACTTGCACCATATAACTGGACTTAACACACCAAAATGCAGTATCAAAAGGTCTATTGGTTTTTATAGTGTTGAGTCTTGATATTTGTCATCCATTGACTTATTTATAGTGCCCACTACAGTAGACACTCAGAATATAATGGTCGGTACAAACTCATGGAGTTTACTATTACTGTTAGTAATCAATTTCAACACAAACACTGATAAAATCACAATGTGAAAGCACCACAAAGAGGTGCAGGTACAGTAAAAGGAATAATAGAAAGGTCCAAGAAGGCTCTGGAAAGAATGATATTTGAGCTGAGTTTTAAAAGGTGAGTAGGTGTTACGATGGTAACAATGGGATAAGAAAAACATTTTAAAAGAGGAAATATGATGTAAAAAAAAGTCCTGAGATAGTAGGAGTTACAGAAACTACTTGGGATTAAAAGAAAGCCATTGTGGCTGGAGTGTACAAGGGTGGGAAGTCATTGCACACAGAGAGGCTGGAAAGGAAACAGACCAGACTGCGGAGATTTTATTTTATTTATTTTTTATTTATTTATTGAGAGGGAGAGAGAATGATAGAGAGAGAGCATGAGAGGGAGGAGGGTCAGAGGGAGAAGCAGACTCCTTGCTGAGCAGGGAGCCCCATGTGGGACTCCATCCTGGGACTCCAGGATCAGGACCTGAGCCGAAGGCAGTCGCTTAACCAACTGAGCCACCCAGGCGCCCCAAGACTGCAGAGATTTTAAATTAATGCTAAGAAGCTTAATTATTAGAATACTGTAATCGTTCTCATTTGCTTCATAACAAAACTGTAGTGGCTTAAGAAAGAGACATTTTTGTTCTCACTTTTTGTTAATGAGGTATTTGGGTGCTACTGGGTCAAAATCTCTTCTGTAGTTGCAGATAGGATGTCATCAGGAACTGTAGACAGATAAAGGCTTCATGAGGACTGGAGCAACTGCTTTCAGTGTGGTCCACTGTTGGCAGGAGGTCTTACTTCCTTTGCCACATGAACCTTTCCATAAGCTGCTTGTGTATCCTGATAACATGGCAGCTCACTTCTCCCAAGCAAGTGATCCAAGAGAAGGGTAAATGGGAAGCAGGGACTTTTGTGATCTAGTCTTCAAATTTACACATTGTCATTTGCGCTTTATTTTACTCTTAGACGTGATTCACTAAGTCCAGCCCCCAATCATGATAAGAGGAATTAGGCTCTATCCCTTGAAGAGGAAGCATAGCAGATAGTTTGTGGGCATATTTTAAGATACCACCACACATATATCAGTTTGTTTAAGAAGAATGATATGATCAGGTTTGCATTTAGAAAAAGTTAATCCTGCAGAACGTTAGAGTCAGAGGTGATGGCCTATAACAAAACGTAAACTGTTGCAATAGCCCAAGTTCATTGAGAGTAGTTTGGATTTAAGTGGAGCTAGAGAATATGGAGACAATATTTTGGAGGTAAATTGATAAGATATTATAATAGAATGCTTATGTGGGAAGACAAAAGGAGTTGTCATGAATGACTCTAAGATTTACGGCTTGTTTAAATTCATCGTTGGTGATGCTATCACCTGTAATGCAAAGCCCCAGAAAGCAACCAGCTAAAGGTCAGCATGGAAGAAGTACAGGGTGGAAAGATCAAGAATTCAGGTGGCTGTGATGTGTTTAAGGTGCAACTAAAAATTAGTTATATGAGTTGAAACTCAAATATTCAAAAAGTTTAGAAATATGAAGTTGTAAGTCTGTACAGGTAACAATGAAGGCCACAATTTGCATGAGGTCAGCTAAGTAAGTTAGAGAGCTCTAAAAGGAAAGCAACTAGAACTGAGCATGAACAGTATATAGATTAATTTTGAAAAGCCATAACAAGACTCAGAGATTATCCATTAATTTACCCTTTTCTTTATTAAACAAATACTGAGCAATTACTATATGCTAACTTAGCACTAGACCATAGCCATTGTTGACAGCAATGAACAACATAGGGATGTTTCATTCCCTCATCTTCAAAAGTCTTAATTTAATGGAATATACACAGATAACAAAACTTGCAAATACAAATATAAGGGAAAAAGTGTTAAGATTATGTTTAGTAGAGGTCGGCCTCAGAGAAAAGAGATGAGAAACGTAACTATAACTTTGGTCTCATGAAAAAAATTCTAGAGGATATAGAGAAATTGGAGTGAGAATGAGTGATCCAAGTGTGGAGACAGAAATCATGCCAGGTATTGTAGTGGGGATCTGTTGTTTCCTAAAGCAGTGCCCTTTGTACTTCTGGAAATCAGGAAATGATTTCTATTGTATGTTTTTTTTTTTTTTTTTTAAGACTTTATTTATTTATTTATTTATTTATTTGAGAGACAGAGCATGAGCAGGGTGAGAATCAGAGGGATAGGGAGAAGCAGACTCCCTGGTGAGCAGAGAGCCTGATGTGGGGCCCGATCCCAGGACCTTGAGATCATGACCTGAGCCGAAGGCAGACGCTTAACCGACTGAGCTACCCAAGCACCCTATCTTATGGTTCTAATGTATTCTGTATTCTGCCTGTGTAAATCACAAGAACAGGCATCTGAACTGAGGCTATCAAATTAGAACACTTCCCCAGGGCCTTCAATCTAGAACTAAGACTGGGAGGGAAGTACCTTGCTGGTGGAATAGCAAGGGAGAAACCGAAGCCAATCTCTCTTGCTGTGTGAGAAAATAAAGGCTTTATATAAAGGGGAAAAGACATCATGAGAGGGAGGGAGCTAGGGGAAGCGCTTGAGTGAGAGGAGAGAATGGTGGCAGTGGATACAAATTTTTCAACTCATATCACTTGGAGGTTGAGGAATTACTCTGGTTTTGGTGAAAGATTACTAGTAATAATGGAAGAGAGGTTGACATTATTGAATATTATTAATATTAATAACTCTTCAAGTAATAAAAGGTGGGAATTATATACATACAATCTATATCTATCTGTATCCATGTAGATATATATGGATATTGAACTTAGCAAAGAGACAATAGTAATGACATAGGAAAACATATGTACAGTGAGTTGTAGGGGCAGAGAGAGCACCTGCAACAATTGGCTGCAAATTCAAGGAGAGAAGCCAGCCAGCAGTTGGAGGTACCACAAAGCCTGGGGTGGGTGTTGTTTGATTCAAAAGAGAGTTGACTATGTGTAAATATTGATTATTATGATTCAGTACATGAAGCCGCTGCAGATTCATGAGAGTTCAGGGATGATAGGTAAGGGGAGGATATGTCTTTAAAGGAAAGAGGGAAACTGACTTCCATTGCGGTTAATTACAAAGAAGAAGGAATCTTTGAGCAAGGTGAATTTACAGGTTTGCCAAAGGAAAGTTTTTCAATACACATAACAAATAAACAAAATGTATCCTGCATCTTTTCAGCCTAAAACAAATCTTTAAGGGCAGTTTGTTTAAAATGAGAACATACTGCTTAGTGTTCTGCTTCTGATTTGTCGGCTCTCATTTCGTGCTTTCCTATTACAGCTAATAGGAATATCCTCTATCCTCTACTAATGCTGGTCTGGGATATCAAACTGGAATTCTAACTTCATACACATATGTATCCTTAACATTAGCTTTTTCATTGTGCTGTATTTCTTCTGATAGAAGATATAGATATCATTCTGTACCATCTTGCCACAGACACTCTTTGTAAGAACTTTTATGTATATATAATACATATAATATGCATACACATACATACACACATATGTAAAATGTGAAATATAAGTAAAAATTTCTCAAAAAGAAAAAACTAGCTGCTTATTTATAAAAGTGAAATATTTCATACCCTCTTAGAAATGACACCTTTTTTTTCATACTCTCTCTTGAAATGGCAAAATTTCTGTTGCAATTCTGTTTTCTGTGCTGCAAGTTAATAACATTTGATAAGTGCTTCAGATAAATTTGTCTATGAAATTTTGTTTTTAACCAATTTCATGATTGAAAAGTCAGAGAGATGCTATCTGATATTATCGATGAAGCTAGGATGGGAGGTCATTTACTGTGGCGAGAAGAGCTGGTGTTTTTAAAAAGTGAAAGATATTTGAAATAACCCCTGGAAAAGTGAACTGACCAGGGAAGTTGAGAGAGATTGTAGGGTAGCATAGATACCTGATACTGAAGATCATAGAGTTATTGTAGTAATAACCTTGCTGTATTCTGCTACCCAAGTTCTTAAAACATTGCAATTATGCAACTCTTAATCTATGGAAAACTTTAAAAGTCTATTTACATAGTGAGCTGCTCTTATGTCTGATTAAAATGGTCCTAATGGGATAGGACCACATTTTCATTTTGTTCTTTCTTGGACAAAGGATAATACATGTCCACTTGCTTTTCAATGATAGATTTTTATTTGTACCTAAAAAATGGCATTGTTAGACTCAGATTTTTCCCCTTTAGGTAAAATAGTTTGATTTTTAACTCTTTTTTTTCTTTGCCCTTTCCTTTAATTTCAATCTCAAATTATTGCTAGGTAATTTAAATGGCAAAACAAAATTAACTGGTTTTCCATGAGCTGTTGCTTCTCCTCCTCCTCCTTCTCCTCCTCCTCCTCCTCCTCCTTCTTCTTCCTCTTCTTTTTCTTCTTCAATAGCTGTGCCATTTTCTTTTCCATTCTACTGTCTGTGAACCCAAGTCTTTGAAGCTCTCACTTAAAAGCACCAGAAAAATACAGTGTCAGATGAAATCAAAATGCATTTTTGAAGCTATGACAGACATATTAAGGACTACTATAAAATAAGTAAAATATTTCGAGATGAAGAAAACTTTAAGAAGAGAATATGCATGATTTATGAGGAGAAACAAATTTTAAAGTAGAATTTTTTTTCTGAAGTCAGCATATATATGCATATATATGATATATATTATATATATGATTATATATAATAGCAACAACATCAATAGCAAAGCCATGGCCTAATGTGCGACTCCATTTTCTTCTTATCAAGCTAAAATATTTCAGTTGCTCTTATTATCATTAGATTCTCGATGTGGAAACTGAAGTTCACTATGTGAGTCTCCCAATGTGACAGCAGCATGAAGAACCAAACAGACTGTTGTTTAAATGGCCATGGGAGTCCTCCATTTACCAAATCTGTGACTCCTAGGAGCTGCTCAGCTTCCCTCACCCTCAGTTCATCTACAAATAAGAGTAATTCATTCAATGAATAAATTTGCATTGTTTTAATCCACTAAACTTTTGATAACTTGTCATGGGAGCAGTAAAAAATTAATACACCTGTCCCTAGTTCTTCAAGCAAGTAGGATTACAGATTTCCCATCTAACTTGAGCCATGATTGAGCTGTCCAGAGTCCACCCCACGCTAACAAGCTGCTCTCTTCTTTCAAGAGTCACCCTTTACAGGTTCAGTCTTTATGTGTTCACTCTGCTTTTGTTCACTCTTCAGTGCTTTCATATAATAGATTTTATATTTCATCTAGAATTTACTGTCGTCTGCCAGAAGATTGAACCAATAGAACCTTCTAGCCTTATCAGTAGCAAAATCTCCTATACCTTTAAATTTAAAATGTTTTTATTTATATTGAACCCAAATCCTTATAATAATTAAGCACTGGTCCTAATATTGTTCTTTAATACTTCACACACTATAACCATCACTTTTAACATGGCAGGCTTAAAATTTGAATAAAACCATGATTTCCTCATTAAGGTTCTATTTTTTAGGCTAAATTTTAGATTTTTCCATATATTGTTGCTTCTATGGTGTGATTTTAAGATTTTTTTTTTAAGATTTTATTTATTTATTTGACAGGGAGAGAGACAGTGAGAGAGGGAACACAAGCAGGGGGAGTGGGAGAGGGAGAAGCAGGCTTCCTGCAGAGCAGGGAGCCTGATGCGGGGCTTGATCCCAGGACCCTGGGGTCATGACCTGAGCCAAAGGCAGACACTTAACGACTGAGCCACCCAGGCGCCCCTCATTTTAAGATTTTCTAACACTTAGAAAACCTCCCTGTATACATTTAAGTGGAAGAACATTCTAAAAAATTTCCAAAAATGTTATATCCAGAACACCATATGTTATTTCACATGAGGTCAGATCACTTCAGAACAGTGTGGGACGGCTAACCCTATGGCTTTATCACACTGAAAACTGTTATTTATACCTGATCAGTCCTAAATTCAGATCGTTTGAAGTGTACTTGTTATTTAAACTAAGTCCAAATGCTTTATAATTATGTTAATCCATCATTTCAGAAGGTTGAAGTTTTGTTCCAAAATTTTGCCATCCATTATTTCAGGGTCTCTTTATGTCATTTTCAAAGTTAATACTTATGCCCTGTGTGACTTAACTGAGCTGTTGATTACAAGCACAAAGTAATCTAAATCTGATAGTGGGAATCTGCAGTCTGCTTCTGGAAATCTCCGCCCAATTTGATAATAAACATTCTTCAATTCCCTTGGAGAGAGTTGCTCACTAAGCTACAGATACATTATACAATTATATCGGAAAATTTTTCCTCTCTATTTTGTGATAAGTAAAGATATGGTTAAACTTTATCAAAAACATTGCTAAAATCAGAATGCATGATGGCCCTGGAAACTTGGCTAGCTCTAATGATTGGAGATTATGTCTTTTGCATCATTTACACTAACAAGCAAAGCAAAGGATACTTGGAAGACTATAGGTAGAGATAAAACAAGTGGTTGAGGCTCCTGGGTGCCTTCCTGGTAGAGGATTGTCCAAAGTCTGATGGTCCCATCCAGTTCCAGTTACATAACTTTTGTTGCATGAGTGGTTCATAATAACCTTACTTCCTTGTTTATTGTATTGCTGTGCTATTAGAGCTCATGCAAAATCTCAGTGCCAGGGCCGACCATATCTTGAACCATGCTCTTCAAGACTATTAATAACCAAAGCAGAAATGGAGTCATAAAATGCACTCCTTTATCTTAGTTATCTTTGTATCTTCTTTCTAACTCCCAGTGCCTGTTGTGATTACTCAATAACTTTTGCTGTGTGAGTGAATAAATTAGTAAACTAATGGACCTTCAGACTTTTTTTTTAACTTAATCCATCATGGACATGCTTTCCTCAAATAATACCTATAATGATTTATTTTATAAACTTATCAGAGAAAAATATAATTCTCTAATACAGCTTTCTCCTGTACAAAAAATAAAGTTTTCCTCCTATTGTACACAAATATTAATCATATTGCCCTCAAAACTGGGGCAGCAGGACACTTCTTACCTCCTAAATTCTTCCAGTTCTATATATCTAAGAGCAATACCAATCAGACATTACTAATTAAATCAGAAATACTGATTTATTCCACCTCTGCTGACTGAATCATATTAATTAAATGTAAATTTTTAAAAACAACTTGTGTATGCACACTTATTTTTCTATTATTTATAATTGACATATAACACAACAGCTTCACTGTGCATTTACTTTTATATGTACTATATTTGCAATTTTATTTACACTTTAGTAAATTTATAGTGTCTTAAGATTTTTAGTAACAAGAATAATAATACAATCATAATAAAAACTGTTACTTTTTATTGAGGACCCATAATGTTGCAGACCCTGAGTAAGATCATATTAATATATTATTCTACTCGCTTTTTATAATTCTGAAAAATGTGTGGCATTGTTCTTATTGTTAAAATTATATTATATTTCCTATTTTTCAGTAAAAATCTCTATATAAAAACATATAAAATATATGAATGAATACTGAATGAATACCAAGTTAAATGTAATTTCAGTCAAACTTGAATTTACTTTTATGAAAGAAATAGATTAATCATAGAAATGAAAGACATTTATAAAACAGTGAAAATTTATTATTGTTACAATGATTTCATTCAACTCTATGGATCAAAATCCGCAAGTTCTTAGAAATACTTACTCCACAATGAATTTACTCTATTTTCATTTCAAATTTGGTAATCACCATTAGACTGTATTTTTCTAAAAGCCAAGTATGATATGTTTTCTCTGTGGGCTCTCCGCAGGCTTGCTTTAACAATGAGAAACCCAGGTGTCACTGGCTCTCTGTTTATTGCTTCTCAGCATTTGATCATCCTCTGTCCAACAAAAGAAGATCAGGCCTTGAATAGACCATCTCACTCAGGGTAAGTTATCAAAGAGAGTAGGAAAAAAAAAAAATCTGTTTTTTAAGGAAAACTGTTATCTAAGTCCTGATCTGGCTCTTACTAAAGCTTAAAGGAGTTTCAAGCAGCAGCCTGGCAGGTATTTGATAGACTCTATATTATCGGATTGACAATTTTTTTCCTCTGTCACACCCGTATTTGTAAACCCTACTGCATGGTGACTAATGATGCCAAAGATGAACAATGAGCAGAGAATAGAGAAAGAGATGAAAAGACACCGTGTCGGAAAAGGAAAGAGAGCAGCCCTTCATCATTCTATCAGAGCTTCGGCTTTGTGAACTGTAGGTCACTGTCAATCAACAGGGAAGTAGGGCAAGGGGGACAAAAAAAATTCATTAAAATAAAGTGTTCAGAATGTTACAGAGATTCATAATCATCTAGAGGCAAAGAGTTTTCCTGTCAGAGCTACTAAACTACTTGTCTCTCTGGTTGATACACGATTATGCTAGATAATATGTATGTGCACTTATAAACTCTTCTGTGCTTATAAGGTATGTTAATATTCTAGCAGTAATAAATCCAAGTCTCACAGTTTCTGATAAATCTTTTGCCCGATTATCTCGGAAAACCAAGGTTTTATTCTTTTTAATTCCCTTTTATCATATTGCTTGAACCTAATGAATAAAAACTCTACATCATTTAGTTTCTTGGAGAATAGTTTAAAAAAAAAACAAACTTCAAACTTTTCTGCTATATGAACATAGAAATGCAAGATTGACCAAAGTTTGGGTTATGTCAAAATCATTCTTCTCAAAAAGAAAGACCCAACTAATTCCAAAAAATTGGGGAAATTTTATTTAAGATTCAGATTTTTAATTTATTGTGATATTATTTTTATTCTGAGAGCACAGATGAATCATCAAGTTCAGAATGATTGTATAGGTAATAATGGTGAAAAATTGAGTTATAGATTGCCTTTAAAGGATCTGATATTTACTTTCTGCTCCGCAAATCTCTGCAAAAATTACTCCACATGGTGACAGCCACAAAGGGGTTTGTAGCTGGGGTGGGTCTTAGATTTAGAACACACGGACAAAGCTATCAAACTTTTTTTTTATTTAAATTCAATTAGCCAACATATAGCACACCATTAGTTTCGGATGTAGTGTTCAATAACTTATCAGTTGAGTATTATGCCCAGTGCAAAGCTATCAACCTTTTAATGGAAACATTGACCAGTCTTGAAACTATATCACTAACCATAGATTAAGAATTCCCACTGGATTCTCAACTCTCATGAAGGCATGAACTATTTACATTGTTTTTTCCATATTTTTATATACTGAACGTAAGAAAAGGAAAAGGTTTGATCCCTGAGATGATTCACTCAATACTGAGCAAAAATTAATCATACCTCCATTAATAATGGGTAAAATTGTCAATGCAGCTATAAAGTTTCTAGTACATCATAAGGGTTCAATAAATGTGGACACTTCTCTTTCTTTCTTCCTACTTTGAACTGTGAATATTATAAGAGCTCAATCTCTTATGATTGCTGACATCTGCTAATCGATGTATTTCTCATGATTGGTTAGATCCTCTTCCTACTTTGGAAAATAATGTTTTTGACTTTCTTCAATAATGCTTTTTATGGTGTGTGGGAATTATGTGGGATAGATTTTTCTTACTGTTAATATGTATTTAAATAGGTGTTTTAATGAAAAAAAAATATATGTCTTCCACTCATAGATGTCCCAGCAAAGTTTATTTAAATATTAACTAATGTTTTAATTTAAAAATTTTTCTTCCCATTTCTTTTTTTTTTTATATGCTATTTTTTAATAACATATGAAGAAGACAGACTACTTCCCATGCCTAGCTCCAACCATCTTGGAAATATCAGCATTCCCCTAAATTTCACAGAACATTAAGACAATGTAATCATAGCCCAAACTCTTCTGTGTCTCTCTATTATTTTGATCAGAGGGAACATGGAAAAGGATAAACTGGGTTTCTGAGAAGTCTCTGAAGACCACACTCACTTAAGCCTGTTGGAAAGGCCCTCCAGCTTGTTTCCCATTGCCCCGTTCTCACACATGCTCATAAAGTCAAAACTCATACTTAATGTATGATCTTCTTACTAACTGAGGGTTATTAGTTAAATCTAAGAGAGAGAGTTTTGTTGTTTTTCCTTCAGGAAATAAGCCACAGTCATATTTTAAATGCTGAAAATTATAATAAACCTCACGATGTATCTTGGCCGGGTATATGAAGACTGTGACTGAGATTACAAGACATCTCTGGAATATTTTATTTCTGCCTTCTACTTTAGTTTAACTACACAGCTTGATGGAGAACAAAGAATATAAATAATGTTAGTTTTAACAGTGGAATGCAAGTAAAATGTAAATACTCTAGGCTATATCTAGATACCTATCATTCTTTCCACAAAAACATTCATCTCTGACAAAGAACTCAGTTTCTGGAGGCTCACTTTGTTAAAGATTAGTTCTGGGGGGAAATGCAGATTAAAAAGAAATGCAGGCAAACCATGGGAGGGGAAAGATCACATTTATATCATTCCTTTGGATATCAGACTAAGGAGGAAGAAAAATAAGTCTGACTTTTGTGTAGCTAGGTTACAGGAATGATGGAAATTAAATCTAATAATTACAGAAATGTCATGTTTAAATAAGACAACAGTCATAATGCTGTCTTCAAAAGGGACACATAGTAAATAGTAATAGCTAATCTTTAATGAACACTTACCATGTGGCAAACCCTCTGTTAAACAATTTGGCTCTTGCTAGAGCTTGAGAAAAATAGCTCCTCTACTCTTTTCTCCTCAGGTCTCAAATAGCCCATGATTCATTGTAGTCATTAGTTCCTTGAAAAGACAAAATTTTTTTCCTGTTTTCTTTACTGCTGCTTCCTCACCATATAGCACAATATGTCTGGCTCGAAGTAGGTGCTTAACAAATACTGGAAATACCATCTAAACTAGTATGAAGCTCTTAAAGAAAGAAATTACAGAAGGCCAAAGATGTGAATATAATTCTGAAAATTACATGTCTTATAATAACAGCTCTACTTTGCAGTTAATGATAGGTACCATTTTATAAAACACTGTGACTAATACATGAACACTCTAAAATCAATCTTTTCATCTTTATTTCTTAATTTGTAACCTAACCTTAGAAAGCTCACATTGCTCAAGGTCACACAGCTAATGAGTCTTATAATAAAAATTTGAACCAAGAAAATTTGTCTTCAAAACTCACCTTCTGAATCAGTAAGCCATACTGCTTTCCAAACTAGATTGATCATTAGATTATGAACTAAAAGTAAATAAGCAGATTTATAAATGTTGTATTATAAGTTATGATTGAAAATTTTTATTTTGTGAAATAGCCTTCTAATACCACCTTGGTCATGATTATTTGATTCTTAAGAAAGGACTTGGGAAATCACATAAACAAAAAGGGTCTAACGCAATGAGATATTTTCTAATTTTCAAAAGACACTGCATTTTAACAATACATTTGGATGATGTGCTCTTCATTTTTGTAAAGCTGTCTCAAACTCAAGCTTCTGTGCCTAAGACAGTGTCACCAAATCAAAATAAAATATGGAAGAAAAATTGATACTTACCGGTTATACAAAAATTTTTATCTGTAGCGTTCATCAATTCTCAAATTAAACATTAGTATCTATGAAGAATGACAGTGGCAGAGCCCTAGGATATACAGTTGACCCTTGACCAACATAGGGGGTAGGGATGCTGACCCCTGTACAGTTGAAAATCAGCATATAACTTTTGATTCCCCAGAAATTTAACTACAAATAGCCTACTGTTGACTGGGAGCCTTACCAATAACATAGTCAATTAACACATATTTCGTATATGTATTATATGCTGTATTCTTACAATAAAGTAAGCTAGAGGAAAGAAAATGGCATGAAGAAAATCATAAGAAAGAGAAAATACATTCATAGTACTGTACTGTAAAAATTCCACGTGTAAGTTGACCGGCACAGTTCCAACCTGTATTGTTCAAGGGTCCCCTATGTAAGAATGAAGGATGTTAAGTTCATCTTCTTCCTATGTTCTACAACCAAGCTATCCTCCTTGTAATAATATTTAAAGTGGGGGAGCCTGGGTGGCTCAGATGGTTAAGCGTCTGCCTTCGGCTCGGGTCATGATCTCGGGGTCCTGGGATCGAGCCCCATATCAGGCTCCCTGCTGAGCAGGGAGTCTGCTTCTCCCTCTCCCTCTGCCTCTGCCTGCCGCCCCCCACCCCCAGCTTGTACTCTCTCTCTGTCAAATAAAAAAAAAATCTTAAAAATAATATTTAAAGTGAAGAAACTTAAATGAGTATAGTAAAATACAATTAGTTTGGAGGGAGGGGGCGCTATTAATTTTTACAGCTTCAAAAGTTATTCATATCAATGCATAACAAAGTAAATCAGTTCATAGCTTTGTCCCTAATCATATAAAAATTGCCAAAAATATTGGTTTCAATGCTTCTTTGTAGGAGGTTTCGAGAACCCTACTGGTAACCCTGGCATGGTTAAACAGAGGGTGCAATATTTGATGAGGGAGATTTGAGGATGGGGCCAGAGTCCAATATTAAAAGAGTTAGTAGAAACAATAAAATGAGTAATATAAAGTAGGACTCCAGATGTAGGTTTTTCTAAGTTTTAAATTATTTTGCTTTGTTTCAAATAAGTATGATCAGCTAAGCCTATTAGGTAATGATATTTCTATTTATAAATGCCTTCTATTTAAGTGGTAAAAATTATAATTTTCTTAAAATAATTTAATGGAAGTTTGATAACACTGCATCTATAGTTTGTCTACCTGTGTTATTTATAGATTGCAATGCAAAGGAAAATTTGAAACAAGAACAATAAAAGAACAGCAGCTCATTTGCATAGAATCTCTGAATTGCTCAAGTCAATTTTATTTTGCCTTATGGCAAATGCTTTTCATCAGCCTCAGACATAGAATGCATTTCTATTGGCTGCAATAGCTCTCTAACAGCTGAAGATACAGCATGAGTCCAAAGACTAACAGCAACCTTAAAATAAATCACTTTTATTCTATGCAATAAGGCAAAGCCATTTCACTAATGGATCACAAAGAGGGTAAGAACATGACACAAATGTTAGTCTAAATTGAATATAGTGAACACCATTAGTTCTTTAGACTTTACTGCTAATATGTATATAAGCTGTTCAACAGATTGGGATATCAGATCGTTTTTGTTTTGCTTTGTTTTTAAATGTTCAAAATGGATGTTTTTAAGTGGCTTAATTCAAATTGTGAAACCCATAATGTTTGTGTCCAAAAAGCCATAGTTCATATTAAAGTTCTCTTTGTTTTCAGTATTTTCCTTGTCTTCTGTATTTTCTAAGGATATTTCTGAATAGATCATTTTATCCAGAAGTCATTATTGATTACAAAGTAAAAACCCAGAAGACACACATATATACCCCAAAACCAATTCCATAAGCCTAGACAATGCCTTGTGGAGTAGAATTGACATTTCCTGAAATTGCTTATGTATGCAGACATAAAAGTGCACTTAGTAGATGTAATTACAGCTTTTACAACAGTCTAATTAAATAGCCCATCCATCATATATATTGTCTGCTTTGCTGAGAATTGTATAAATCAACTTGAAGCAGAGCAGGCAGTGAGTTGCCTCGCCTCCTCACCTGCTGATACTAACTGTAAACAAGCAACAGCCAAAGAGAGGAAAAAAATCTTTCATACCAGAAAGTGACAAATGATATGATTTCCTGTTCTCAGTACTTCTTGGCTCAGACCAGAAAGTCTATAAGTGTATTGTAATTATTGTACATTATTTCTTTGGAACTGAAATTTATCCTGCGATGTGAATCAACACCATTATTTTACTATTAAGTCCAAGGACAAAGATGATTTTCCCCATGATGATAAAGTAGTAAGTATTTTGAATAGCATGACTGACTATATAACTTACATTCGAATTCTAACTTCCATCAAATGCATGATTAGCTCTCTCTTTGTGGCTTAATTTTCCTACATTTAAGTAAAAGGAAAAGAAAAAGTTTATAATTACATTTTAATCAATATGGTCTCTAGTTTTGGTTTACTCTGAAACTTTGGCAATTTGAAAAGTAGTATTTCTTCTCATTATGAGGAAGAAATAGTATACTAAGTGATTTCAGATGACATGAGCAAACTATAAATTACCATAAGACCTCACCATGTTCTTGAATTACACAGACCCGAGGTGTTATCTAGAATTTAAGGAGAGAAATTTAAGGGTTAATTTTAAAAGTGGAGTAAAGGAGGGCATGAAAATTACTTTCTGAGAGGAATTTTAATATCCAACACCATGGTAGGGAGATATTAAAAAGAAGAAGGTGGGGAGATCAAACTTTTCTCACTCAGGGAAAGTGAAACTTAATTCATTCTTTTTGTCCTTATGAGAAAAACAAAACCAATAAACAAGCAAAAAAAAAAAGTTGGTTTTCAAATCAGTCATTTATATGGTGAGAAGCATCAATGGGAAATGCAAACATTGAAAGGTCATTTCTTACACCACAGAAGACCATTCCTTGGCAACCTCAGAGGGAAGAAAAGTACACTTAACCACTTGCTGATTTTTCACCGAATTCATCCACTTTATTAAAGTCCCAAAAATATCACTCGTCAAACATGACTTTATAAATCACTTAAGATGAGGCAAAACAGATGACTTTGCAATGCTGTCCTATGGGTGAACATCTGAGCAGAGTCAGCTCAGGGGCAAAGAGGCAATAACAGCTATGGCAGCTGCTTCCTCCATTTCACTGGGCTTCCTGAGTACAGTCGGTCCCCCCCCCCCTCGCCTTTTTAAAAAAAAGATTTTATTTATTTGAGAGAGAGACAGGACAGGGGCAGGGGGAGAGGCAGAGGGAGAAGGAGAGGAACAGCAGACTCCCTGCTCAACGGGTAGCCCGACGTGGGACTCGACGTGGGACTCCATCTCAGGACCCTGAGATCATGACCTGAGCCGAAGTCAGATGCCCAACGGACCGAGCCCTCCTGGCGCCCCCCGGTTGGTGGCCCCTTTAAGGTCTGTTCAAGGCAGAGAAGCTAGCACAGGACTGAAGAGCGGTGGAAAAGCTGTAGGGTCAAGCTGGGACTCTGCCAACAGGTTTCTCTCTGTCGGTAGGCACTGAGAGATACAAAGTGGAGAGCAAGAGGGAGTGGCTGAAGGAGCAGGAGTTCTGCAGACACACTCACTTACATTCTTAAAATTCATTGTTGGTTCAGGTCAACAGCTTAGTGATTTTTAGTCTTTGCTTTTTCTATTCCATATTTTGTAGTTGGCAGGAAGAGCCAGAGGCATAGTCGACTCAGAAGAAAGTAATTCGGTAGAAATTTGACAATCTGTACAATTTACTTGTACTTCCTTCATCTACTCCAATGCTTCACATTTTGAAACACTAATTTTAGTTAACACTTGTTAAACTGAAGATATGTGTTCCACAGAGGCATATGCCTAATCCAAATCATTAGGAAAGTTATTTTTTCTTTTACAACTTCTGCTTTTCACTTCCTTAATTAAGTTCGGTGACATCACAGCAGCCTAGCAGCTTTAAAAAAATTTTTTTGTGTCCCTATTATTCTAGATATCTACATACCTGAGAATCTTTAATATTATCCGTATCTTCATTTACTCTATAAAATCTCAATACCTCTAGCACAGAATTTAGAGATTATTCTTGAAAATGTAGCATATTTAAATTATTCACAAGGAAACCATAAGGGGCACTTCAGGTAAGAGAAACCTGAAGAGGTTGCCAATTGGGGTAATTTGCAGAAAACAAGTACAAAATTGGGCAGATTTTATCAAAAAACAACATCTCAGGATGTTGGATGTTGACCAAAATTAGAAAACAAATGGAGAAGCACTTATCTTTGAAAAATTGAGGGAAGCTAGCGTGTGTGTTCTTCCTGTTGGGGGCTATCCCCCAACATCCCGCCTACCCTCCCCTCTGCAGCTTTCAGGTATAAATCGCGGTTTTACCACATTGGGGCCGGCTGAAAATATAGCCGCTTTGGTGCCAGAGATGGAAAATTAAATCCAGAGCCAGAGACGTGAAAACCCATGGTTTTGCTAAATAAAATTGACAAATTTTGTTGGGAACAGTCAGGAAAAATTAAGTTGGTGGTCTAGTTGAAGGTAAGAAATTGACCAGACAGAAACTTGACTGAGAGATTTGGAAATAAGGAAACCAGAGAAGGGCTGACATAAGTTCTTCACGCAACTCAGCCTGGCTGTCAAACTGCACTTCCTCAGGGGAGTTCCAAGGGAGTCCTGAAAGTGTGAAATTCGAGACTTCAGGATAAGCGGCAACACTGCCTATTCCCCAGCCTCCACACCATTCAATCACCAGAAGATGGAAGTTTTGTTTGCGGTCTTGAGGTGTCTAAGCACAACCTCTGCCCAAAGCAGTCACTGGTGACCAAACTATGCAAAGGGTTGACCACTGGGGTTCCAGACTAAAAATTAAAATAAGATTAAAAAATTGATCAGAGACACTAATGGCTATACATGGAGAGGAAAAAACTAACACATGACCCAGAGTTGTTAAAATATTATCTAAATGTCTAACTTTAAGTATAAAATATATGTCTATTTATCTATCATCTATCTACTATCTATCTATCATCTATCATCTATCTATCATCTATCTATCTATCTATCATCTATCTACATATCTATCTATCATCTTCTTATTCAGATATGCAAAGAAAGAGAAAAGTCTTACAAGTACTAAGTATAAAAGACAGTCAATTTAACCTGACTCAAAATGGACTTAGAAATTGGATATACCCGACAGTGGTCAATAAAAATCAGAGCATAAATCAATGAAATAAAAAAAAAACAAGAAAAAAATAAAGAAAATTTACAAAAATAAAGTTGATTTTTTTAAAGATCATCAAAATGATCTTTAGCTACACTGACCAAGAATCAAAATAACAATTACAGAAACCAAGCATGAAGAATGAAAGAGGATATCACTACAGAAACTGCATAAATTAAAAAAGTCATAGGGGAATATTATCTTTCAAATGTATGCTAAAAATTTTGACAACTTAGGTGAAATGGACAAATTCCTAGAAAGCAAATGCCAAAAGTGTTGAAAAAGGAAATTAAAAATCTGAAAGGACCCATATCAGGTAAAGAAATTTAATTGAATTGCAACCTTCATACATTTCTGGTGAAAACGTAAACAGTATCGCCACTTTGCAAAGCAGCTTAGCAGTTTCTTAAAATTCAAGCATATATTTCTTGCATGACATGGCAATTCTACTTCTAAAGATTTTTTTTAAGATTTTATTTATTTATTTTTCTTTTTTCAATTTAATTTAATTTTATTATGTTACGTTAGTCACCATACAATACATCATTAGTTTTTGATGTAGTGATCCACGATTCATTGTTTTCTTATAACACCCAGTGCTCCATGCATTTGACAGAGAGAGAGACAGAGAGAGTGAAAGAAGGAACACAAGCAGGGAGAGTGGGAGAGGGAGAAGCAGGCTTCCTGCTGAGCAGGGAGCCCAATGTGGGGCTGGATCCCAGCATCCTGGGATCATGACCTAAGCCGAAGGCAGACGCTTAAGGACTGAGCCACCCAGGCGCCCCCCGCCCCGCCCCCGCCCCCAGCAATTCTACTTATAAATACTTATATCAAGAGATGAACATATGTCCACACAAAGACTTCTATGGGAATATTCATAAAAGCATTATTTATAATATTTCCAAACTGGAAATAATCTAGTTAGTAGGTAATTTGTAGCTCTCGTACCAGAGTTTTTCCCTAGAGTGTTACATGATCTAAGCTATCTTATTATAAATCATAAATGTTCTTATTCCTTGATTCTGCTACCAAACAGACTAGATTTTTGCTCTATAATCACATAATTTACTCTGATTCCCATTGTAAATATTTACATAACACATGTAGTTTATGGATGCTGAACTTTCTCAGAACTTAAATGGTTAAAGAGATTAGAGGAAGAGAGATGTTACTCACACAGGAGAATGGAGGAAACTGCAAAAGTTTCATTTAGACATTGAGACCCTTTTTACTTTTGCTCCCTCTTTTGGTCTTAGTATGTGAATACCTTCCATTCCTGATCTCAATATCCCTTTTGGCCTCTTTCTGAACCTTTAATATCTCTTTTCTTTTGGAATTAATCATTGCTCATTTGCATGACCTTTCCTTCTGCATGAGTTTTTAACCATTTATATTCCAATAAAATATTTATAATTGTTGCAAAAGAATATTTTTATTTCTCATTTTACATCATAGGTTATAAAGATGTCAAAAAACATTTTTGTACAATGAATAATCATACCATCAATATTCTTTCTCTTTTAATTAAAACCTCACAGTAACTTTATAAAAAAAAGTAGTTATTATACCTATTTTATGTATGAGAAAACTGAGTGTTAGAGCTATTCAATAAATTACCCAAACTAATGTTTCTCTTGACACCAGGATTTTAACAATGGTTGGTCTACCTCCAAGATTTTCTTTCTTAACACCATATTGTGATCTTAACAATGCAAGAGGAAATAGAATCTAAAACAACAAAAATCCAAATAACTTATATGTGTGTTTGTGGCTAAAGCTACTACTTGCAATGTCAGAAAATAAGATGCTCCTCAATCTTTCTGGAATAGCCCTGCCCATAAGGTTTAGCCCAAATAGATGATGTCTTTGATATGGGATAGAAAATTTGATACACAGACTAAGTTAATAGAACATATTAAGTAGAGCTAATAAGGTAAAATCAAAAGGTGAAAACAAAAACACTACATGAAATTAAAAATCAGTTTTCAAGTATCTTAATAAGAAGTACTTAGACAATGAGTTCATCAGCATTCTAATTTAATTCAGTCATTAATGTGACCGTATAATTTTTAAAATCACCTTGAACCACTGTAATCACTCTTTAAAGGTTCATTTCTATTTATAACCCAAGCTACTTTCATTAGTACACTTACTCAAGAAATACTAGGCAACAATTATATGCCAATATCATATTATTATTAGAATATTATATTATTCTAAGAACTAGGGCTAGAACAGTGAACAAAAGAGACAAAAATTTCAGTTCTCATTGAGCCAACATTTCTGATGTAGAAACAAGAAAAATATTTTAAACAATCTTTATAACTATGTAACTATTTATCTAGCATAATGGATTACAAAGTCATAAATGACATGAAAATAAATAAAGAAGAAAAGATTGATACTAGGGTCTTGAATACAGAATGCAATGCAATTTCAGACGCTTAACGACTGAGCCACCCAAGTGCCCCATGCAATGCAATTTCAGGTGAAGTAGTCAGAGAAACCTCACTGAGACAATAACATTAAAGCAAAGACTGGAAGACAGTGAACATGTGACACCCATGTTCATAGTAAGAGAAAAATGTTTTCAGCAGGAGAAACAGCAAGTTGGAATTGTTGGTGACTTCTGGAAGAGGGAACAAGTAACACTGAAGATGGAGTGCAGCCAGGAGAAATAAGAGCAGGTGAGGTCGAAGAATTATGAGAGGAGACTGATGAAGAGCCTCATAAATTCGTGGAAAGTTTTAAGGAGATTAGTGATGCAATCTGACTTAGATTTTAACAGAAGGACACTGAATTGTTTGTTGAACAGATTATACCAGGAAGAGTGTTGTGCCGTAAGGAAGTAAGTTGAGAGGTCATTGATAGGGTTATTGCAGATGAGATGATGGTGGCTTGAACAGGGTGGTAGGTTGGAAGTGATGAGAAATCACAAGATTCTAGATGATAATTTTATGATAGAGCCAATAGGATTTGTTGATGGATTGGATGTGGAGTGTGAGTGAAAGGGAGCAGTCAAAGAAGGCACTAAGTGTTTTGGCCTTACGGAGTTGCCAATCACTTAGATAGAGCTAAAGTCATGGAAAAGCAGACAGGGGGAGGAAAACCAGAAGTATGGTATTGGGCATGTGAAATTGGGATGACTTTTAGATATATAAGTGGAAATAAGTAGACATTTGGTTATATGAATCTAGAAAGTTCCCCTAAGTAGAGAGAGAGAAAGTTGTCAGCATCTTGATGTGTTGGTGGTATTTGATATTTAGGGGCATTTGATTAAATGAGATTATAAAGACAATGATAGAGAAGACAACCCATCAAAAAGAGAGAAATAAGGAATAATTAACAAAAGAGACTGAAAAGTAATTGTCACAGAATTTTAAGGAAAACCAAGACAAGGTATCTTGAAAGACAAGTGTATTAAGGGGCACCTGGGTGGCTCAGTCGTTAAGCGTCTGCCTTCAGCTCAGGTCATGATCCCGGAGTCCTGGGATAGAGCCCCACATTGGGCTCCCTGCTCAGCAGGAGGCCCGCTTCTCCCTCTCCCACTCCCCCTGCTTGGGTTCCCTCTCTCGCTGTGTCTCTCTCTGTCAAAAAAAAAAAAAAAAAAAAAAAAAAAGACAAGTGTATTAAATATCTATTGCTATATGACTATCTCTTCTAACACTTATTGACTTCAAAGTTTATATTTATTTATTCATTATTCTGTAGGCTGAGAAGATGGGCTAGTCTCAGCAGGGATGGTCTGTTTTTGCTCCTCTTAAAATCAACGGGGCTCACTGACATACCTGGGCCTTCTGCTGGGAAGCCTGGCATGGCTGAGGCCTCTACTCACAAGGTCTCCTGTCCTTTGAGAAGCCAGCTAGAGCTTGTCCCCATAGTGAAATTTTCCAATATAGAAACTCTGCAATGTTTCTTGAGACTTAGACTCAGGGCTCCCAAAACATCTACCACATGCTATTGGTCAATAGCAGATTAAAGAATTTGAAAACTGAAACTGACTCTTTTACAAAGACTTGCAAAGCATTTGTGACAATTCTTTGCAATCTGTCCCATCAGATGAAGAAAATGCTTCATCAAAAGAAAATGAGAATGGTCATGTAAGATAAAGGCCTAAACTAGAACTTGCATTAATAAAATTAAGGGTTCAGCCAAATTCTCCATGATTAGAATTGGCCCATGTGAAATATAAGAAGACCATGTTTAATTATTTATTGTGTGGCAGTTATGCATATCACATGAGAATTCTTATAGTTTGAAGAAATTCTATGTATTACCATGGTCTTTCAATGATATTCAAAAAACAGCAATGAATTTATTCATATTTTTATAATACTTTAGTTTTCAGCTCTCATAGTTCCTGTGCTAATTCAACCAGGTAGTAACTTGCTATTTTTTTTTTTTTTAAGTAAAAGAATGCTATTGAGAACTATATTTTAAACAAGTCAAGTGCAACACCATGACAACGAATATCTTATTCTCTAAAATGGAAAGCTTAATGGTAATTTAAAAAAAAAAACAAGTGCTTGATACACTACATATGTATTAAAAGGAGGACTTAAAATTTTAAAATTGAAGGAAATGTAAAAGATTTGAATATATAAAACTGCATTCTATTTTTCTGTTTAAAAACATAATTGCATGTGACCTGAAGAGTAGCAAGAAGTTCACTTAAAAGAAGTAATTCTTTTTTTTTTTTCCATTAAGCAAAAGAGGGAAAGCTAGTTTAGCAATATTTTTCAGTTGAATGCAATTTAATGTATGATAATGAGGGACTCTTAGATGGTAGTTGCTACAAGAGAGAAGAAAAAAAGTCTTACTTTTGGAAAACTATGTTCTTCCTTACATTTGGGGTGACTAGAGGCAAATAATATGAGACAAAATTAAGTACCAAAAGATGGCTATTGTGTATGTGATGAAAAACAATCACTCTTAAAACATCCTATTGTTTTAAATTACATACTTCATAATTTTAATTATACAAGCAACATTGATTAAAGTAAAAAAATCAATTAAACAATGCAGAAAATAAAACTTGAAACATGTTTTTAAGATTAAAAACTTAAAAATTTCACAAGGACCAGATAATAGTTGATAAAATTTTAAGTAAATCACTTGAATTATGTTGCCATTCAAAGATGAAGTATAGGTCTTGAATATTTTACCATTATATTATTAGGCTATATTCTCCAAAATTGGCATACACTAAATTATTTGAAAATGTATTATTATTGTGAGAGATGGCAGAATAGAAGTTGCCAATGCTCATCCCCTCGCTGAAATGTCATTTTGAATAATTTTCCATGCTTGAAAAATACCTTCATAAGAGCTAAGAAATCCCAGTGAGAGATTATAGCACTTGGATGGAGCCCAGAAATAAGAAAAGATACATTGAAGAGGATAGGAAGGATAGTTTCACATCTTTCACATTCACACATTACCTGTGTCACCATGCAATGCAGTACAAAGATATTCTCTGTTTGGGGGAGTGAGGTGAGCACCTGAATTTGCTGTGGACCCCAGCATGAGGTCCACCACAGTAAACTCCAATGCTAAACTGTCTCCCATGAGCTTAGGCTCCAGGCCAACTCCTGCAAACCCCAGGCTCTAAGCCCACCTCAGCACTGGGCTGTCTCCTACAGCCCTAGGCTTCAGTGTTGCCATGGCACCAGACTGGCCCTGGTGGTACCAGGCACCAGGCATGTTCCTGCAGCCCCAGGCTGCACATATAGCCTCTATGATGACACCTGTGACCCATGTTGCAGGCCCAACCAAGCACCAGACTGACCCACACAGCTCCAGGTTCTGACCTGCCACAGAGTCAAGCTGGATCCCATTACTGGGAGCCCAGCCTTCCCCTGGATCCAGGTTACATACCCATTCCCACACTCTCATGTTCCAAGTTTGCTCTTGCTGACTCCAGCACCAGCCCAGTCCCCATGGACCTAAGCACCAGACCTGCTGTTATGATCCTAAGCACCAAGCCCATTGTAGGGGACCATAGCACCTGCCTAGCCCCTGAAGATCCAGGGTCCAGCCCTCCCTTGTGGAACAAAGCTCCAGGCTTACCCCTGCAGACATGGGCCCCAGGCCTATGCCAACAGTATCAGACATTGGCTCATCTCAGAGACCCCAGTGCCAGGCCGGTCTCCATGAACTCAAGACCAAGCCCATTCTGTGGACATAGGTGACAGGCCTGTCCTAGTCCCAGGCTGGGCTCCATAGACTTAGGCTCAAGGCCCACCACATTACCAAGCAGACCCTCCATGGACCAAGGCTTCAGGAAGAATTCTGAAGATCTGGACTTTAGGTCAGCCCCAGCAGATACAGTCATTAGGATCATCCCAGTGTACCCCAGTGCCAGACCAGTCCCCATAGACCCAGGATAAAATCCTGCACTTGCAGGCCCAGGCACTAGGCCCACTCCTGTGGACCCAAGTTCCAAGCCTGCCCCAGTAGATCTAGATTTCACATCAGCACACCTGAAGACATCAGCAGCAAGCCTCCCCAGTGACCCAACCAGCTGGCTCATGCAAAATCTCTAGATGTCCTGACTGGTGAGGGGCTTTTCCTGCCGAATTCAGGCAGTAAAGACTGGAAGAAGTGTCTACATTTCTAATGTGCTGACATCTGTGTAAAGCCACAGGGATCACAACTAATCAGGGAAACATGATGACACCAAAGGACAAAATGAAGCACTAGTAACTGACCCTAAGAAATAGAGATATACAACCTGCCTGACAAAGAATTCAAAATAATTATCCTATTTTAAAAAGATGTTATTTATTTATTTATTTATTTATTTATTTATTTATTTATTGAGAGAGATTGAGCACAAGCAGGGGGAGTGGGAGAGGGATAGGGAGAAACAGACTCCCCTCTGAGCAGGGAGCCTGACATGGGGCTCGATCTCAGAAGCGAGATCAAGACCTAAGCCAAAGGCAGACACTTAACCAACTCAGCCACCTAGGTGCCCCTCAAAATAATTATCTTAAAGAAGTTTAGTGAACTATAAGAGAACATAGATAGACAGCTAAACAAAATCAGGACTATAATGTATGATCAAGAAAAGAAGTTGAACAAAGAGATAGAAAACAAACCCCCCCAAAAATCATAAAGAAATTCTGGACCTGAGGAACATAATGACTGAACTGAAAATTCAATAGATAACTTCAGCAGTGAAAACTCAATTAAAGGGAAGAATCAGCTTGAACACGCATCATTTGAATTTCAACAGAGGAACAAAAAATAAAAACAATGAAGAAAGCTTTCAGGGCCTATGAGACATTATTGAATGATCAGTATGCACATTATGGGATTCCAAGAAGTAGCAGAGAGAGATAGAGAGAGAAAAGGCAGAAAACTTTTTCAAAGAAATAATGATGGAAAGCTTCCTAAATTTGGAGACAAAAATGAACATTCTGATCCATGAATCTCAAAGAACACAAACTATATTAAACATAAAGAGATCTCAAGACACATTATAAGTAAATTCTTAAGGGAAAGAGAAGCAGAATTTTGAAAGCAGCAATAAAAAGGCAACTTGCCCCACACACGGGAACCCCCATAAGACCATAAGATTTCTCAGCAGAAACCTTGCAGGCCATTAGACAGCAGAGTGATATATTTAAAGTGCTGAAAGAAAAATAACTGCCAACCAAGGATATTATAACTAGAAAAGCTGCCCTTCCGAAATGAAGGAGAGGAAAAGATTTTCCCAGATAAATGATGCTAATGGAGTTCATCACCACTAGAGCTGCCTTATAAGAAATGCTAAAGGGAATTTTTCAAGTTGAAATGAAAGAACATAACTAACATTAGAACAAACATAAAGAAGTATAAAACTCACTCTAAAGGTAAGAATGTGGTCAAATTCAGCGCACTATAATAATATAATGGTGGTACATAGATCACTTTTAATTCTAGTATAAAAGTTAAAACATAAAAACACTATGGGGCGCCTTGGTTGAGCATCCAACACTTGGTTTTGGCTCAGGTCATGATTTCATGGCTTGTGGGATCAAGTCCCAAGTCAGGCTCCATCTTGAAGGGGATGTCTGCTTGAAGATTCTCTCCCTCTGACCCTCACGCCACTGATGTGAGTGCTCTCTCTCTGTCTCTCTATCTCTCTCTGTCTCTCTAAAATAGATAAATCTTTTAAAAAAACTAAACATAACTATAGGTATAATAATTTGTTAACAGATACACATATAAAATAATGCTAATTGCAGCATCAATAATATAAAATGTGAAGAAGTTAAAGGGTAGAGTTCTTGTATGTGGTACAAGTTAAGTTCTTACAAGCATAAAATTGACTGATACAACTATAAGATGTTTTATGTTGGCTTCATGGTACTACAAAGAAAAAGCCTGTAGTAAGTAAAAAAAAAATGTGAAAGAGAAAAGAATCAAAAGATGCTACTATAAAAATCATCAAATCACAAAGGAAGACAGCAAAAGTGGGAGAAAGGAAAGAAGGAACTATAAAACAATCAGAAAACAGTTACCAAGATGGCAATAGTAAGTCCTTACCTATCAGTAATTACTTAATATATTAATACATTAAATTGTCCAATCAAAAGATATAGATTGAACTGAGAAAAAAAAAAAGACTCAAATATATGTTGTCTACATGAGACTCACGTATATTAAGGACACACATAGGCCAAAAGTGAATGAATGGACAAAGGTATTCCACACAAATGATAACAAAAAGAGAACAGCAGTGTCTATACTTATGTCAGATAAAACATCTAATTGGACTAAAGATACAATTTAAATGGCATAAGGAAGGCAGTGATGTGTATGCTTGGACAATTCTTTAAGCTTATTTTGAAGACTAAATGTATACTTAAAACTGATACAATAAAGGAAGTTCTCTCTCTCTCTAGCTCTCTTTTTGGTGTGTGTATGAGAAACAAAAATGACTGAGTTAAAATGAGAAATTTTACTTGTGATGTGATCTTGAATAAATTACAAAATCTTTCTGAACCTTCTTTCCTTCTGTGAAAAAGGGGAAAATAGAATATACCTCTCAGGATTATTTTAAGATTGAATGAGATAATATATAAAAAGCTAGGAGTGCAGCCTAGAAACATAGTTATCATTTACGTTCCCCTACAATTAGCATCATAAACTCTGTGGAAGAATATAGAATAACAGGATAATGAATTAATGTGAAAATAAAAATCAAATTAGATATACATCTGTAAGTGGCTCAAATTCTTCTTTACATATCTTAGTTCCCTGGTGGTGAAAAGCAGCTGATCCTGGGTCTGTTCCTGACCTTTGGTTCCAACATTTACCCATTTTCTTGTTATTTTACCTAGCCATGACTTACTAAGTATATGATGTTAGGTACTATTTGAGTACCAAATGAGTTACTCTGAGAAAATAACAAACTCAGAAATACTCATATTAAATACAATTATTTCCATTGTAGTCATTTTACTTTTGACAAGATTTTTATTAGAAAGTACAGGACTGAAAGTGTTCAAGTCATTCCTGCACGGAAGAACCACACTCACAATATTTAGTTGTGTTGAATACACTTTCTTTTTTTCCCCACTTCTACTCATTTCTGTAGCACCGTTTCCCAGGGGGAGCCAATCCCTGCGAACTATATCACCCAGGCTCCCTTGCCCTTTGGCTTCCAGTTAAGTTTAGCAGATCAAAAAGTATAAAGTAAGAGACATCAGGATATGTATTCTTCCACCTTCCTGGATACAGTTTTGATGAGAGCTGCCTTACTCTCCCTAAGCTACAACTCCTACAAGGCAGGCCTTCTTCCATAGCAAGAGCCGTGGGCATGCCGAGCCTTCTACTCTCTCCTTAAACCTGACCACATCTTGGTAAATGTACTTTTTATTAAACCCTGTTGCCCCTTTGAGGATGCATTGGGGAGTGAGAGGGTAGAGATTCAAATTGCTTCTAAGTATTTCTCTTAAGTGGCATTCCTACTGGGATATAATTATAGAGATAAATTTATATAGTTACTGAAGGTAAGGGAGAAAATGCTGTGGGGGAAGCAGAAAACATGGCATTAGTCTTTGTTGTTTTGTTTTGTTTTTAAAAATTTTATTTATTTATTTATTTATTTATTTGAGAGAGAGAACATGAACTGGGGGGAGTTTGGGTTTTTTTGTTGTTGTTTTGTTTTGTTTTAATTTACTAGTTCATTGTTGCCTATTGATGGGTGTTATAGGAATGGGGTGGGGACTGAGGGCTAATTTTCTATCAGTGCTAATATATTAATTTTTATTATTCAATAATTTCTGTCTTACTAATCAATAATTCAATAAAAACTGTATCCAGGCAGGTGGAATAATACATATCCTTGGGTCATTTTGTTTTTCACATAGCTTTATGAAGCAATTTAATATTTATTCATGCAAAAAAGTATCATATTCAGCGACAACAGTTTAAAATAGTCCACATTTGCCAATCGATAGCCCAGACTTTTGTCTTTTTACCCTTGAATACTGTTGACTTTTGGCAGAAATTCAGTTTTAGCTCTGGATTTCTAGTGAACTTTTTTATGTAAATGTAGGCAATACACAAAACAAGAATTTTTCAAATTATGGATATCACCTTATTACAGTGCATTTATAATAAATAATTTGTGGATATATTCCACTTGTATTTAATATCAAGAGGTCTGTCTAAATAAAAATAGCATCTTTAAATGAACTGATCTGTATTTCACACTGAAAGTGTACTAAACGATTTGAGCATACACATTTGAATTATCCACATCTTGATTGTTTTTTTCCTGTGCTAAAGAAATTTCTTTTAATTTTACTGCTTGATCTTTCAGTGACCCTCAAGTTTATTTTTATTATAGTGCAAATTTTTGTCCTAAAGATTGTTTCTTTCTTCGTGGAGCAACAGAGCTCAGGTATTATAGTTTCACATTTGTTCTACATGGTTTCTGTTCTCTTGTTCACACAAGGCCAAACATTTCTGAAAGATTTCAAAGAAGAGACTGGATTTTATTTAAAAGCAGTATTTTCTGTGCTAAAACTCAGCACACATTTAAGGTGTGAAGTAAAAGCCACTAAGGGAAAACTAAACTCAAGTCGTAGAAAATATCAGAAATCACTGTCATTTCATAAGCATATTGCATAGAAAACAATGCAATAATTTATTTGCTTGACTCTTCTCTTCTTTAAGCTTTCCTTGCCTCAAAAAATATCGGAAATTGTGGCACCTGGGTGGCTTAGTTGGTTCAGCATCTACCTTCAGCTCAGGTTAAGATCCCCAGGTCCTGGGATCTGGCCCCACATCAGGCTTCCTGCTCAGTGGGGAGCCTGTTTTCCCTCTCCCTCTGCTGCTCCCTCTGCTTGTACTCTCTCGCTCTCTCTGTCAGATAAATACATGAAATCTTAAAAAATATATCAAAATGGGGGCACCTGGGTGGCTCAGTCGGTTAAGCATCTGCCTTCAGCTCGGGTCATGATCCCAGGGTCCTGAGAGATCGAGCCCCACGTCTGGCTCCGTGCTCAGTGGGGAGCCTGCTTCTCCTTCTCCCTCTGTTGCTCCCCTAGCTTGTGCTCTCCTGCTTTCTCTGTCAGATAAATAAATGAAATCTTTAAAAAAAATAAAAATTATATATATATATATCACAAATGTATGTGGATTCCAAAAATAGGTGACAATGTGAAAGGATGATAAAGTTTTGTTTTGAAGTAATTAAGAGAAGTTGAGGATGGTTAAGATGAGTGTCTTAGAAAGAATTCATTTTCTGTGATTTTCATAGTGGTAATGATAAATCATAATGATAATCATTGAGAAATGGTGTTGAGATATAGGTAAAGACATGAATTTTTAAGAAGTATTTCAACTTTGAAAAGGACAAATAATACTGAGATGTACTGTTATTACTTTTTCTCTCTTCCTCAACAACTTTGTGGGAATACTTGGGGGTTGTAATATAACTTTAATTAATGTACAAATAGTAATGCAGTTGCTTCTTATAAATTACTTTAATGAGATATTTCTTCTCTGATATATAGTTTTAAAGATGACTTTAGGGGTGCCTGGGTGGCTCAGTCGTTAAGCATCTGCCTTCGGCTCAGGTCATGATCTCGGGGTCCTGGGATCGAGCCTCACATCGGGCTCCCTGCTCGGCGGGAAGCCTGCTTCTCCCTCTCCCACTCCCCCTGCTTGTGTTCCCTCTCTCGCTGTGTCTCTCTCTGTCAAATAAATAAATAAAATCTTTAAAAAAAATAAAATAAAAAATAAAGATGACTTTATTCTTATCCCATTACTTGGACAATTGTTTCATTAACAGAAAAATACTGAAACTTGATTGCAGACATTACAGTTACTGCTGGAGGAAGAAATGTGTTCTGTGCATGTATGTCCTCCACCATCTCTATCCACTGACACTACCAACTTTGCCTAACGTGTCTTTCCCCTTGCTGATACTGATGTGTATTCTTTTGTTATAATAAACAATAGCCATGAGGTGTTTTTTTTAAGTATACAATTATATTCTAAATCTGTGATATCTTTGGTTCAGCTCAAACAAGCACAATAATTATAGTAATTTAATACTGAAAATTAAAAAAAAAAACTTCCTTAGAGCACAAGTTAATATATCCACTTAGTATTGAGTCTAAAATATTTAAATGAAAATTTGAAAGTTATAATGAATGCACAAACATACATACATATTCATTCACTTACATTTCTGAATTTTAATTTAATAATTAAAGATATCCAGGCTCTCTGTAGGTTACCAACAGCAGCATCTTGGGTCATTTAAAAAGTATCTATAACTGAGAGAAAAGTGAAAAATTCATGGACTGATTTAGTATTGGGTCTGCATAATTTAATAAATATTTGGAAATGCTCTGTAATATTCTCATCCTTCTCAAATATTTGTTTTTCTCTAATATACTTTGTTTTAGTTTAAGAGATTCTTATCCCCAACCTCTGGGAACAGAAAGGATTCAAACATAAGCCAGGAAGATAAAGCATAATTTATGACATTTTTAATATATTGCTGTTTTGTGGCATATAATGTTGCTTTGCCTACATGCGAGAAGATTCTTCTTTTCCCCAACTAAAACATTCTGACTTGTGAGGTTATCACAGGCCATGCCTGGCATATTCTAAGCTGAAGAATATGAGACTAGAGTCACAAATCACTGCTTCCAGAAGGACAGCACAAGGGGCCTTACAGCAGGAAGATCTGTAGCACGTTGTAGAGCCCTCTAGGAGTTATTTTCTATCCTAATGACAGCCCAGGTTCCAGAAGGTAAGATCCACATGGGTTAGTGTGGAGTTCACAATGGTTCAGAAGCCATCCCACACAGGGACCAGTTATCTCTTGTAATAATCCATAGGCTTACCTTTCAGTGCTCCACAAGGGTAAGCCAATCCAAGAGTTACTGTCTTCGGAGAAACCCCAAACCATGACTGCCAATCAAGTATTTGTAATTCATTTATCATTTCTCCTCATACAAATGTAATACACCAATTGGGTTATTTGTTTCATAATCAAATGTTCTTTAGAAGCAGTTGGTTCTTATTAGGTTTCCAGAAGAATAGAACTAGAGAGATTAAGTAACTGGCAGATACTGATCCAGTAAGGAAAACGGTTTATTTACCCTTTTAGACAAATATAAACACAAGTCTACATAAAATTTTCTCTAATGGATGCTTTTGGTCACGTTACTGCTGAAAGAACACAAGGATAAAATTTCTTCAAAGTTCTTAGAATACATTTTATATAATCAACATTTCACTCTTTATATAAAAATGATGGACTGTGTTTCAAATGTCAAACTAGATGAAATGATTTTTAGCAATCCCAGTTTATTAATTGGTAAGATAAAATCGCAGATACCCTAGAAATGAGAAAGTGAAGATCTGGAGGATAAGGCTTTTCATAAAAACAAATAAAATAAAATATGATTACAAAGCACAATATATTTATGCCAAAGTATCATCAGTAATTTAAACTGCAATTATTAGAATTCATAAATAATGTGCTGACACAAAATCAATATTAAAATATTAAATTTAAATTATAAAAGAACACGCTAGAAAAAAAATCTTTGACTATAACTTATTTAAAAGTGTCTCTTGCAAGTCTTCTGTAATAGGATTAAACCAAAAAAGCTGCAGTCATAGAAACAGAGAGTAGGATGTTGGCTACCAGGAGCTGGGGGTGGGAGAAATGGGGAGATATAGGTCAAGGGTACAAACTTCCAGTTATAAGATGAATAAAATCTGAGGATCTAATGTACAGCATGGTGATTATAGTTAACAGTACTGTATTATATAGCTGAAAGTTGCTAAGAGAGTAGATCTTAAATGTTCTCACCACAAAAAACAATTGGTAATTATGTGAAGTGAAGGAGGTGTTAGTTAACCTTATGGTGGTAATCATTTCACAATATATATAAGTGTATCAAATCATCCTATTGTATACCTACAACTTATATAGTGTTACATGTCAATTATATCTCAATGAAGCTGAAAAAAATGACCCTTATTTTCATCAACCCCATATATAACATCACCCACACACACAGACAGTAATCTATCTGGCTCAGTCCTGATGAGGACTCTGATAGATCCTCCTCCTAATGGTGGTTATACTGGTAGTTTTGTTTTGTTTTGTTTTGTTTTGTTTTATAATGTAGAATAGAGTTTATGAACATTTTAAATTTGCTATAAGTGGCATTAAAATAAATGAAGGTGTCATATAAAAATGAAAAAGGATCTGTGTTTTCCTGTGTTGTAAAAACATTAATTCCGTAAGTCTTTATTGATGCCTCTTATATGACATATACTACATTAGCTCCTAGGAATCAGAGATTTATAAGTCAGAATACAGAAGGTCTTGATAGAATTCAAGAATCAAGGCATCTTGCTGGGGCAAGGAATTATACAATTTTAGAGTGACCTCTTGTTTGTTAAGCTATAAACTCAGACCAGAATATGTCCTACAAGCCTGATATTGATGAAAGCAAGATAATAATGGAAGATAAATTTTGAAATAAGTAAAAACTTACTTCTATGATGAGTTTCATTTGGAGGAAATATAGTGAAAATCAATTTTATCCAAGACAGATTTCATTTTAAAGCATTGGCCCAGCCTTGTCTGTGGAATAACTTCTTGGCAACTGCTAAACAGTAAACATTATCTGATTCAGGATCTTAGAAGTGTCTTAAATACGCTGTGAATTGTGCAAGACTGTTGAATCTCAGATCTGTACCTCTGAAACAAATAATGCAATATATGTTAAGAAAGAAAAAAAGAAGAAGAAGAATGTAGCAGGAGGGGAAGAATGAAGGGGGGGAAATCGGAGGGGGAGAAGAACCATGAGAGACGATGGACTCTGAAAAACAAACTGAGGGTTCTAGAGGGGAGGGGGTTGGGAGGATGGGTTAGCCTGATGATGGGTATTGAGGAGGGCACGTTCTGCATGGAGCACTGGGTGTTATGCACAAACAATGAATCATGGAACACTATATCTAAAACTAATGATGTAATGTATGGGGATTAACATAATAAAAAAATTAAAAAAAAAAAAGAAGTGTCTTAAATAACCAGTGTTGCTGAGACTTTTTAACATGTTTTCCTGTCAAACATCATTTTGATCAAACTTAATACATACTTTTAAGGATTTATTAAACCTTATTGATATTAAGCCTGTTTTAAAAGATGTATAATTGGCAAAGTGAAGTGTACTTTTCTTCAAAATGTATATATTCAAATTTGTCCTCATCTTTTCAAAAATATCACTTTAAATATTTCTGTTAGAAACATACTGGCACATTCATCCTTGTTCCCAGGTTAGCAAGGTCATTAAAAAAAAAAAAAAAAAGATTAACTTGATGTGAGAGATATCTGCACAGATTTTCTTATTCAGGGATGATTACCTTTGTTGACTTTAGATGAACTATGAATTTGTTCCAATAACATATTAGCAGAATATGCCCATTGGATAATGTATTTATACCGAATGCACAATTATTGCACATTTTCTTGAATTAAGTAGTTCAATGACTCAATTTTTCCATTCTCCATAGCTCTAGCAATTTACATGAAAATGGAAAATTGAACACTAATATCCAACTTTTTTACAATTACACAAAAACTTGGACACTGCATTTAAAGTGTATGCTAATGCTGGGTACTCATCAAGCATATTAATACCAGCCATATTTTTAGAGATTTGAATCCAAAATAAGATTACTATTTTTATCCATGAGGCTCATTTATTGAAAAACTAAATTCTACATTTAAATGTATTTGGTTATGCCTGATCAAAACACGGTGTAATGGAAGCAAGCCATAGTTGTCTAGTTTACTGGAAATTGTTGACCCAGCACTGTGAGTGATGAAAATTTCTGTACGCTAAAATCCATTTGTAAGGCCTTGCTCCTATGCTTCAGAAGATCAAAACTTACGCATTGTCAACACATCTGATTCTGCTGATTCAGACAATAAAACAGACCCAAGCACTGTCTCTAGTAAAAACATGTCAAGGGAAAGGCTCCCAATGAAAATAGTGATAGATATTGCTACATGCCATTTGGTCAATTATTGCCTGTTCTGAAATTTAAATTCCCTTCAGTCTCTCCAAAAATAAGTCTGAATTTCTTCAGGTCCAGATTACTTGTTGCATTTTACTTCATCGGGATGAAATAACACTCTGGGCCTAACAAGTGACTTACACACTTGAAAATTTAATTTTTACTTTAGAATATAAAACATCCCCATTTTAAAGTATTGCATAATATGAACATTTAGTTTCTTAATCTCATATTTTTCATCAGTTTATAGTGAAGACCTTTAAGTTTGTATTTTTAAAATGCCATGAAATTTTTATAACTATGTAATGTGAATTTCCACAGAAATTTTGAGTAGCATTATTATACAAGATTTACATGTAGCATCGCAATGTGAGTAAACCACAAAACATCTTTAAAAAGATTTGTTGAATGGTTTGGATAACAATTTCAATTCTTATACATGTAACATTATCACAGATCCTAAGATTTAAAGACATAATGATGGGTATGCATTAAGAACTCTGATAAATCCACAAAAGCATAAGACTGAACTTTCTGTTTCTCTTGTATTATGAAATACTGTTATGATTCCTACAGCATACAAGTTAGAGCAGTGTATGTGAAAAAAGACTGTATGGGTATTCCTGTTCCCCCCATTTAGCTTTGTGGTCTTCAGAAATTGTGTAATCTCTCTGAACCTTAGTCTTCTTATCTATAAAATGAGGTAACAATGGTATTAACTTTACAGACTTGTTCTTAAGATGGCAAGAATAGATATATGTACAATGCCTAAAAGAGTATCTGCCCCATAATGGGCCTTTAGTGAATATTACTTATATGATCATATCTTTTTTTTTTTTAATTTTGTTATGTTAGTCACCATACAATACATCATTGGCTTTTGATGTGGTGATCCATGATCCATTCTTTTCGTATAACATCCAGTGCTCCATGCAGTACGTGCCCTCCTTAATACCCATCACCGGGCTAACCAATCCCCACCCCCCCTCTAAAACCCTGTTTGTTTCTCAGAGTCCATAGTCTCTCATGGTTCATCTCTCCCTCCAATCCCCCCCCCATTTTTCCCTTCCTTCTCCTAATGTCCTCCATGCTATTCCTCATGTTCCACAAATAAGTGAAACCATATGATAATTGACTTTCTCTGCTTGACTTATTTCACTTAGCATAATCTCCTCCAGTCCCATCCATGTTGATGTAAAAGTTGGATATTCATCCTTTCTGATGGCTGAGTAATATTCCATTGTATATATGGACCACATCTTCTTTATCAATTCGTCTGTTGAAGGGCATCTTGGCTCTTTCCACAGTTTGGCTATTGCGGACATTGCTGCTATGAACATTGGGGTGCGTATGACCCTTCTTTTCACTACATCTGTGTCTTTGGGGTAAATACCCAGGAGTGCAATTGCTGGGTCATAGGGTAGCTCTATTTTTAAATTTTTGAGGAACCTCCACACTGTTTTCCAAAGTGGCTGTACCAACTTGCATTCCCACCAACAGTGTAAGAGGGTTCCCCTTTCTCCACAACCTCTCCAACATTTGTTGTTTCTTTCCCAGTCCATTTTTGCCATTCTAACTGGTGTAAGGTGGTATCTCAGTGTGGTTTTGATTTGGATTTCCCTGATGGCTAATGATGATGAACATCTTTTCATGTGTCTGTTAGCCATTTGTATGTCTTCTTCAGAGAAGTGTCTTTTCATATCTTCTGCCCACTTTTTGACGTGATTATTTGTTTTTTGGATGTTGAGTTTGAGAAGTTCTTTATAGATCTTGGAAATCAGTGCTTTGTCTGTAGTGTCATTTGCAAATATCTTCTCCCATTCTGTGGGTTGCCTCTTTGTTTTGTTGACTGTTTCCTTTGCTGTGCAGAAACTTTTTATCTTGTTGAAGTCCTAAAAGTTCATTTTTGCTTTTGTTTCACTAGCTTTTGGAGATGTATCTTGAAAGAAGTTGCTGTGGCCGATGTCAAAGAGGTTACTGCCTATGTTCTCCTCTAGGATTTTGATGGATTCCTGTCTCACATTGAGGTCTTTCATCCATTTTGAGTTTATCTTTGTGTATGGTGCTAGAGAATGGTTGAGTTTCATTCTTCTGCAGGTGGCTGTCCAATTTTCCCAGCACCATTTATTGAAGAGACTGTCTTTTTTCCATTGCATGTTTTTTCCTGCTTTGTCAAAGATTATTTGACCATAGAGTTGAGGGTCCATATCTTGGTTCTCTATTCTGTTCCATTGGTCTATTTGTCTGTTTTTGTGCCAGTACCATGCTGTCTTGGTGATCATAGCTTTGTAATATAGCTTGAAATCGGGCAACGAGATGCCCCCAGCTTTGTTTTTCTTTTTCAACATTTCCTTGGCGATTCGGGGTCTTTTCTGATTCCATACAAATTTTAGGACTGTTTGTTCCAGCACTTTGAAAAATGTCATTGGAATTTTGATCGGGATGGCATTGAAGGTATAGATTGCTCTGGGTAGCATAGACATTTTAACAATGTTTATTCTTCCGATCCATGAGCATGGAATATTTTTCCATCTTTTTGTGTCTTCTTCAATTTCTTTCATGAGTGTTTTGTAGTTCCTAGAGTATAGATCCTTTACTTCTTTGGTTAGGTTTATTCTGAGGTATCTTATGGTTTTTGGTGCTATTGTAAATGGAATCGTTTGTCTAATTTCTCTTTCTACAGTTGCGTTGTTAGTGTATAAGAAAGCAACTGATTTCTGTGCATTGATTTTGTATCCTGCCACATTACTGAATTGCTGTATGAGTTCTAGTAATTTGGGGGTGGAGTCTTTTGGGTTTTCCACATGAAGTATCATGTCTTCTGCGAAAAGAGAGAGTTTGACTTCTTCTTTGCCAATTTGAATACCTTTTATTTCTTTTTGTTGTCTGATTGCTGTTGCTAGGACTTCTAATACTATGTTGAACAACAGTGGGGAGAGTGGGCATCCTTGACGTGTTCCTGATCTTAAGGGAAAGGCTCTCAGCTTTTCCCCATTGAGAATGATATTCACTGTGGATTTTTCATATATGGATTTTATGAACTTGAGGAATGTTCCCTCTATCCCTATAGTCTGAAGAGCTTTAATCAGGAAAGGATGTTGTATTTTGTCAAATACTTTTTCTGCATCAATTGAGAGGACCATATGGTTCTTCTCCCTTCTCTTATTAATGTGTTCTATCACATTGATTGATTTGCGAATGTTGAACCACCCTTGCATCCCGGGGATAAATCTCACTTGGTCGTGGTGGATGATCCATTTAATGTACTGTTGGATCCTATTAGCTAGGATTTTGTTGAGGATTTTGGAATCCATATTCATCAGGGATATCAGTCTGAAATTCTCCTTTTTGATGGGGTCTTTGCTTGGTTTAGGGATTAAGGTAATGCTGGCCTCATAGAATGAGTTTGGAAGTTTTCCTTCTATTTCTATTTTTTGAAACAGCTTCAGTAGAATAGGTATTATTTCTTCTTTGAATGTTTGGTAGAATTCCCCAGAGAATCCATCAGGCCCTGGAGTCTTGTTTTTTGGGAGGTTTTTGATCACTGCTTCAATCTCATTACTGGTTATTGGCCTATTCAGGTTGTCAATTTCTTCCTGTTTCAGTCTTGGCAGCTTATAGGTTTCCAGGAAGGCCTCCATTTCATCCAGATTGCTCAGTTTATTGGCACATAGTTGTTGATAATAATTTCTAATAATTGTTTCTATTTCCTTGGTGTTAGTCATCATCTCTCCCCTTTCATTCATAATTTTATTAATTTGAGTCCTTTCTCTTTTCTTTTGGATAAGTCTGGCCAGTGGTTTATCGATCTTATTAATTCTTTCAAAGAACCAACTTCTAGTTTTGTTGATCTGATCTACTATGTTTCTGGTTTCTAATTCATTGATCTCTGCTCTAATTTTAATTATTTCTCTTCTACTGCATGGCTTAGGCATCGTTTGTTGCTTTTTCTCTAGTTCTTTAAGGTGTAGAGTTAGTTGGTGAATTCAGGATTTTTCTATTTTTTTAAGTGAGGCTTGGATGGCTATGTATTTCGCCCTTAGGACCACCTTTGCAGTATCCCATAGGTTTTGGACCAATGTGTTTTCATTCTCATTGATTTCCATGAATCATTTAAGTTCTTCTTTGATTTCCTGGTTGACCCAGACATTCTTGAGCAGAGTGGTCTTTAGCTTCCAAGTGTTTGAATTTCTGCCAAATTTTTTCTTGTGATTGAGTTCCAGTTTTAAAGCATTGTGGTCTGAGAATATGCAGGGAATAATCTCAATCTTTTGGTATCAGTTGAGACCTGATTTGTGACCCAGTATGTCATCTATTCTGGAGAAAGTTCCATGTGCGCTCGAGAAGAATGAGTATTCTGTTGTTTTAGGGTGGAATGTTCTGTAAGTATCTATGAGGTCCATCTGGTCCAATGTATCATTCAAAGCTCTTGTTTCCTTGTTGATTTTCTGCTTAGGTGATCTGTCCATTGCTGAGAGTGGAGTACTGAGGTTTCCTACAATTAACGTATTGTTATCAATATGACTCTTTATTTTGGTTAACAGTTGGCTTATGTAGATGGCTGCTCCCATGTTGGGGGCATAGATATTTACAATTGTTAGATCTTCTTGTTGGATAGACCCTTTAAGAATGATATAGTGTCCTTCTGTGTCTCTTATTACAGACTTTAGTTTAAAATCTAATTTGTCTGATATAAGAATTGCTACCCCAGCTTTCTTTTGAGGTCCGCTGGCATGGAAGATGGATCTCCATCCCTTCACTTTCAGTCTGGATGTATCTTTAGGTTCAAAATGAATCTCTTGTAGGCACCATATGGATGGGTCCTGTCTTTTTATCCAATCTGCAACCCTGTGCCGTTTTATGGGAGCATTTAGGCCATTCACGTTGAGAGTGGTTATTGAAAGATATGAATTAATTGTCATCATGTTGCCTGTGAAGACGTTGTTTTTATAGATTGTCCCTGTAAATTGCTGTTGTATATCACTCTTGGGGTCTTTCTCCTTTTATAGAACCCCCCTTAATATTTCTTGCAGGGCCAGCTTAGTGGTCACGTATTCTTTCAGTTTCTGCCAGTCGTGGAAGCTCTGCATCTCTCCATCTATTCTAAATGACAGCCTTGCCGGATAAAGTATTCTTGGCTGCATGTTCTTCTCATTTAGTACCCTGAATATGTCTTGCCAGGCCTTTCTGGCTTGCCAGGTCTCTGTGGATAGGTCTGACGTTATTCTGATGTTCCTTCCTCTGTACATAAGGAATCTCTTCCCCCTAACTGCCCTTAAGATGGTTTCCTTGGTTCTAAGATTTGCAAGTTTTACTATTACATGCCAGGGTGTTGGCCTATTTTCCTTGATCTTGGGAGGGGTCCTCTCTGCCTCTAGGACACGAATGTTTGTTTCATTCCCCAGATTAGGGAAGTTCTCAGCTACGATTTGCTCAAATACATCTTCTAGTCCTCTCTCTCTTTCCACTCCCTCCAGGATTCCAATTATTCTGACACTGGAATGCTTCATGGTGTCACTTATTTCTCTGATTCTATTTTCATGGATTCTGAGTTGTTTTTCCCTGGCCTCCTCTTTTCCCTTTTTATCTATTTTATTGTCTTCCAGGTTGCTTATTCGCTCTTCTGCCTCACTTACCCTAGCTGTTAGATTATCTAGATTGGATTGGATCTCATTGATAGCATTTTTAAGTTCTGCCAATTCAGCTTTCATTTCTGCCCTTATAGACTCTATGTTGCCATTAATTGATTTCTCCATTCTAACCATTGTCTTCACAATTGCTAGCCTGAATTCCATCTCTGACATCTTGGTTATATCTGCATCCATTTGTAAATCTGCAGCATAAGTCATAATCTCTGAGTCTTTTCTATTTTGAGGGCTCCTCCTCCTAGTCATTCTGTTGATGGGTGTTTGAGGGAATGTATAGAGTCCAAATTATTGACTAGAACCCAAGCAAGATGCACCTGTTTTCTTGGGACCTTAGGGTTGCTGGCCTCTTGTTTTCCCAGCCTATCTTCTGCAGGAGGGGCCTGCCTCACTGTTGCTCAGGCAACCCTGTTTGGGCAGAGTTGCCCTGCCCCCTGTGGGGGGGGGGGATGGGCTCAGCGGGAATCAGTCTTTGGGGCTTTTGTTCTCTGGCGGCTTTCACTGGCGGCTTTCTGCTTCTCTTCCACAAGTCAGAGCAGAAGAGACCGTTTATATGATCATATCTTAAAACAGCAGCAAACTTACAATTACATTAAAATAATTTTTATATTTACAATTTCATTTTCAAAAAATGAGACAGGAGAAAAGTCATGTTGCAGAGTGCTTAAAAAATAAGCATCATAGCTAGCTAAGCTTGCTTTTGAATTCAAGTTCACCACTTAAGGGCTGTGTGACTTTGGTTCTGGTTATTGTGCCTTAATTCAACATTAAAATGGATAGAAATTTGCATCTAAAATACCTGAATAGACATTTTCCCAAAGAAGATACACAGATAGTCAATAGGTGTGAAAATTTGCTCAATATCACCAGTCATCAGGGAAATGCCAATCAAAATCACAATGAAATATTACCTCACATCATTTACAATGACTATCATCAAACAAACAAGGATAACAAATGCTGGCGATGATTAGGAGGAAAGGGAACCCTTGTGCACTGTTGATAGGGATGTAAATTGGTACAGCCATCATGGCAAAGAGTATGAATCTTCCTCAAAAACTTGAAAATAGAACTACCATATCTAGCAATTCCACTTCTGGGTATATATCCAAAGGAAGTGAAATCAATATCTCAAAGAGATATCTGTATTTCCATGTTCATTGTAGCATTATTCATAAGTCAGGACACGCAAACAACCTGTTTCTATCATTGGATGATTTGATAAAGACAATGTCACTCTCTCTCTCTCTCTTTCTCTCTCTCTCTCCCTGCCCCCTACAGCCCCAGAATATTATTCATCCATAAAAAAGAAGGAAATCCTGCCATTTGTGACAATATGGACTGATCTTGAGGGCATCATGCTAACAAGTTAGGCAGAGAAATACAAATACTGTATGTATGTGTTTAAGAAAAAAAATGAACTCATAGAATGGGGAGTAGAAAGCTGGTTACCAGAGCTTAGGAGTTGGAGGAAATGAGGAGATGTTGGTCAAAGGGTACAAACTTTGAGTTATAAGATGAGTAGGTTCTTAGTATCTAAGCAAAGCATGGGTGACTATTGTTAACTATACTGTATACTTAAATTTGCTATGAGGTTAGATCTTAAGCATTCTCACACACAAATAAAGGTAACTATGTGAGGTGATACATGTGTTAATTTCATTATGGTAATTATTTCAAAATGTATATGTATATCAAATCATGTTATACAGTTTAAATATATACAGTTTTGCCAATTATACCTCAAAGAAAAAACTATAGTCAGCCAGTAAATAAGAACTTTGCCTCCTAAAACCTTGTGAGTGTTGTAGGACCTAACTTATGTAAGCACCTAGCACATAGCACAAAGGAAACAATTAATGATGTTGTGTTATTGTTATGCAAGTATAAAATTAAATGATAAACTAAGAAACAAATAATAGATCTTTTTTAGAAAGTTTTTACTTTTTAACCTTTTTTATAATAATCAAGTTACATATTAACATTTTAGCATAGTCTTTTTGTTTTCTTTTTTTCAATTTTTACAGCAAAATTACAAATGTGTTTTGTGACCACTATTAATAATATGTAAGATAGATTGGCAACTTAAGATCTTTGGAGCATAAGCAACTTGTGCCAGTAACCACCTCTTTATTTTTGTACATTGTTAGGTTCCTAGGATAGTCTCAATAGATATGGCAAAAAAGTCAAAAGTAAAGCAAGTAAATGACTTACACAGATTGATCTTGTAGTCTTAGTCATATTTGTAACAGACAACTAGGGAATGATGAAACATTTATTTAGTGATGACTATCCATGTCTATAGGTGGCTCAAAAAAAATCAGACATTTTGTATTTATTTTCTCCTATCTTAAACGGCTGGTCACTATTCAGTCAGTAATTCAACTATCAGAACTGATCAGTGAGAAGCTTAATTTTGGTTCAAAAATTTTATAAAATTAGATAGCGAAGTAAGATCACGGGTTAAAAAGTTTGAGATCTAGATCATAGTATTAATATCAGAAAAATAGAAGAGAATACTTATGACCAATATGGGGCATGGGGGGCGGGGAAGAAGTCTAGATTCTGATTGAGATCTTCAGGCAAGCTGAAAGGATAGAATTCTAAGACTTAGCAGCAACCTAGTTTAATAATATATCTTAGGGAAAACTATAGAACCTGTAAAGTTCAGTGTTTTAAATACTTCCTCTGATGTGGGCAATATTTTGAGATTTGTCTTCACTCCTACAGGTTATAATGACAGCAGTCAGGTATTTAAGTCCATGGGAGATCTTTAATTCTGTTAACATTTTTTTTAAAGGTATTGTGTTTAGCTTTTAGATGGAATGAAAAGGGGAGAATTGAAAACTGATTGCTTTCATGAAACCACTTTTGAACTTTGTGGCAACATGAACAATTTCTGCTTTGCTATTAGGCTATAGTATTTTGGGGAAAAAATCCACATGCCTCAGCATAGAAAATTTAATAATACCTTACACTTGAGTACTGTATGTTCTTTCAATCATGGAGAAAAATTAAATATCCACTAAACTAATCTCAGTAGGATTTGCAGAATCTAAAAAGAACCATTAAAGTAAAAGTTTATAAAGAGAAAGTAGCAGTGGTCAATTAATGCAGTGAGTATTTTTACATATAAATTAGTAGATTTAGCCATTATCAGAAAAAAAAATCACTTCAAAGAAAATGGAAAATTTTAACCTCTATTTCAATAATACTATGGTCTTTGTGTTCCATACTCTAAGAAATCTTTCCCCCAATGGTTCCAACAGGGAAGAGGTAATTAGAATGACATGAAGGAAAGAAATGACTGAAGTTCCATGATGGTTTGGTTGCTATGTTAAAGAAAAGGGTTGATATTATTAAAGGTTTGATGGTATTTTCCCCTATTACCTTTGGGACCTGATGAAATTTTTGTGGTTATTTTGTTTTTAATTTTTTAAAAAAATTTCTCTTTGGAATAATTTTAGCTTTGTAGAAAAATTGCAAAGATACTATCAAGTTCCTCTATACCCTTTATCCAGCTTTGTAACATAGACCTGATACCATTAACTGAACTATTGCCTTTATTTGAATTTCATCAGTTTTCCCATTAATGTCCTTTGCTCAATCCAAGATTCATTCCAGTATACCATATTGAATGTAGTCATCATGTCTTTTTAGTCATCTCCAAATCTGTAACACTTTCAGTTTCTTTGTTTTTTTTTTTTTTTCTTTTTTAGGATTCTGATGGTTTTGAGAAGTCCTGGTTAGATATTTTGTAGAATGTCCCTCAATTTGGAGCTTGTCTGATGTTTTCTCATTAGACTGCATTATGGGGTTTGGGCAATAGTAACATGCAGGTCAAGTGCCCTTCTCATCTCATCATAGGAAAGGTACATGATAACATTATATGTTACTGTTGATATTAGCGTCACCTTATGAAGATCCTTGTGATTACACTTGGGGCCCATCCAGATAATCCAGAATCTGCCCATCTCAAGATTCTTAATTTAATCACATTTGCAAATTCCCTGTTGCCACATGAGGTAACATTCACAGATTTTAGAGATTAAGACATAGACACTTTGGGAGTAGGGGAGGAAGAACATTATTCAGTCTACCAAATATACTTCAGTCCTATAATTAAATATCCAGGAATACTTTTATTTATGAGAATCTGTGAATAAGGATCTAATTAGAGCATTATTTATTAGTGAATAATTGAAAACAGCTGAAAATTTGACAAAATATTAATTAATTGACTACTAAATTTGTCATTGCACAAGTTCGGGAGTTTTGTTGAAGGAAAAGTGATATCTATATGAATATTTGAAAGTAGTGATTTTGCTAAAATGAAGATAAGAAAAGTTTACAAGATATGACTTCTCAAAATGCTCCCATTTAACCATCCCTTCCTTTCAATAGAACACCTAGGCTTGTTCAATAATAATTAAATTTCATCAAAAATTTTTTTTTTTTTTTAAGATTTTATTTATTTATTTGACAGAGAGAGACACAGCGAGAGAGGGAACACAAGCAGGGGGACTGTGAGAGGGAGAAGCAGGCTTCCCGCGGAGCAGGGAGCCCGATGTGGGGCTCGATCCCAGGACCCCGGGATCATGACCCAGGCCGAAGGCAGACGCTTAACGACTGAGCCACCCAGGCGCCCCTAAATTTCATCAAAATTACCTATTAAAATTAAAATACAGATTATAAAGAAAAAATATTTAAAATTAAATCATAATTACTTAAATTAAGCTGAATTTAAATATTTTTGCAAATGTAATTAAATCTTATGTTATTTTTATAAAAATCAAACAAATGCAAGTCTATATTCAATTTCTTTTTAGTTGCCAAAATAAATTACTGATGTAACACTTCACTCATATTTCATCTAAAGTTATAAATTTAAGAATGATATGAGTTGTTTAATATTGTAAAATGTTCTTCAGCCACCCTCTGAAGTTGCTATGAATGCAGAATGTGGTGCTAACTCATGAGTACCCCAGACGCCCATGTTAGAATGTGAAAAAAAAAAAAAAAAAGAAAAAAAACCCAAGAAAATAGATGGTCAGCACTACTGGGAAGGAATAATTCTTTATGTAAGAATCTATTACATTCTTTCTATCTGAGAGGAAGAGTTTGACAAGTTAATAAATTTGTCTTTTCACCTACCTAAGAGCCCCCACCAATCAAATCTTTACTGCATTACAAACTTAAACGTCTGTCCCTGACACTGGCAGGGGAAAAAATCTACAAACCTTCACAGTAGTCAGACACTGTGCTCTTCTGGTTCAAGCACATAGTGAAAGAAATGTGAAGTTTCCCTGACTTGATCTATGTTAGTCATGAGAATGAGTAGCCAGGGTGACGGGTTGCACTGAGTCAGTACAAATCTCCATATTCTGAGTAACAGAGGTGTCCATGTATTCTTATTAAATTTATTTGTTTGTATCTGTAGTATGTGGAGAGTCAGTTGCCCAGTACCAAGGATCACAATGTGTTTATGTGTCACCCTCTTCACTCTCCCTAGAAACATTCTGCCTCCTAAATGCCTATAGATCCTTCAGAGCTCATTCAAATATTGATTTCCCAGGAAGTCTTTCTCCAGCCCCACACTAAGCCAGTTTGTTCAGTATACCCACTGGTGTCTTTTAAGCTGCCCACTACAACAGGAAAACCCCCAAATCTCAGTGGCTTTACACAAAGAAAACTTATTTCTCAGCCACCCAAGCTCTGATGCAAGATAAACATCCCTCCTCTTGAATCATCATCATCATCTGGAAGCCATGGCTTCATCATCACTGCAGAAGAGGAAGAGCGATGGAGGAGCCATGCTGATTAGTATTTGCTAGAATCCAGAAGTAACTCATATTACTTCCACTCTCAATCCATTGACGAAAACTAGCCTCATTCCTAACTCAAAAGTGTGCTGCAATATGCAAGTGTTCATGGGTAATCACTGAGAATTAATTCCGGTGATCTGTTTCTCTGGTCACCAAATGTTCTTTTGTCCTTTTCTTCCCATTCCAGCAATGTCCCTTCCTTCTCTGAGAGAAACCACTCAAAGTCCCCTCTCATCAATGCATTCATCTGAACATCTAGGATTTCTAAATAATGCTCAGTTGCCCCTTTATCACCTCCATAATTTTATTTTTCCAGTCAAAAAAAGGTATAAAAAAGCAAATTATTTCCCCCCTTCTCTACAAGATATGCTTAAAATCAAATGGTGAAATACGGACTGGAAAATAGCAATAATCACTTTATTTGGAAAGGGAAAACATGTAAGATACAGAAATCACTGGTCCTTAGCAACTCTAAAATGTTTGCATTGAGCAGGACTTAGTAAAGCCTGTTACACTTGGAGTGTAGGAGATGTCTTTAATTAGGATCTGAATCTGTTCTCTAGAAGAATCCCTTTGTCCTTCCTTATCTATTTCTTCTGTGGCTGTACATGAAGTGGGTTTTGGGGAGTATGCCCTCCTTGAGTGCTGCTTAGCTTTCATAAAGCCCATTCCTACTGAATAACATAAATGTTTAAATAATGCTTTCAGGCTAGTAAAGTAAAAAAAAAAAAAAAATCTTTCTAATCCACGTTTGTGATTTCTTTAGTGATACGATTTACTCAAGAATTTTGTAAGCTTTTATCTGTGACTTCCAGTCATTTCAATATGCCATTAAATGCATTCACGTTTCTTTACTGAGAAAAAGTATTAAATATAACAGCATTCAAGCAGATCTTAAGGGATAACTTGCTTCAAGTTAACACACTCCCTGCTTGCTGACCTAAGGCCCTTGATCTGTAACAAAACTAATTTACTTTGAGGGCACCTAGGTGGCTCAGTTGATTAAGCATCCGACTCTTGATTTCAGCTCAGGTCATGGTAACAGTGTCCTAGATCAAGCCCAGTGTTGGGCTCCTAGTTCAGCACTCAGTTCGGAGTCTGCTTAAGACTCTCTCTCCCTCTCACCCTGCCCCTCCCCTTGCTCACTCACTCTCTCTCTTTCTCTCTCAAATAAATCTTAAAAAAAAAAAAAAAATCTAATTTACTTTCTTTGAGATTTGCTGACCACTGGCCTTGGGGAATGAAGAACCAGAACATGCCCAGGCTACAGAGATCAGCAAGTCTGTTTGAAACCACCTTGGCTTTCTGATTAGTCCAGCAATCTTTTAGCAAAATGTTTTTCTTTTTTAAGGCCACACAAATGATTTTACTGACCTCCCTTTGCACATCCGTAGGCCTTGCCCTCCTTTGCAGAAAGAACAGAGTACTCTTGCACAATCTCCAAGTACCAAGGAACCAGACCTTCTTGCTCAACACCACCTGGGCACCAAGGAACTAGAACTTCTTGCACAATCTCCAGGCACCAAGACAACTCTGTAGTTGACATTGTCAAGTCTGCACTAATCAAGAAATGTCACAGACCACAGCACTCCCTTCTGATTAAACCCCTTTAAAAATCTCTGGCCCAGGCAGAATGCTCGGAGTTGGCTTTTGGACAAGAGTACCCCTTTTCCCCAGGTGGCCAGCCTCCTGAATAAGGCTCACATGCCTTTCCAATCAAAACTTATGCATGAATCCTTTGCTTCTTTGTCCCCATACTAACCACTCTTACCCTAAGCCTGGTTTTGTTGAGATTCTTCGGTTTGTATGAGAAAGCTAAACATTTAATCAAACTTTGCTCTGTGTCACTTGAGATTTTAGTGTCTGCCACACCTTAAATTTGATTTTTTTTCTGGAAGCATTTTAATTCAATCGAGCCATTTTTACTGCTTTAATGTCTTCTATTATTCTTTGGGCCTAAAAGTAAAAAACAAAAAAGAAACAAAAAGAACAAAGTTTATTCCTTCCTGAAATCTTTCCTTTTCTTGTAATAACATACCAAACTCAGACAAGAAATGTTTCATTACTAATCTTATTTTTTCCAAGTTACTACACATATTTGCTTTTAAAGATATTTCAGTTGATAATTTCCCTAATGTTTTTGACTATGTCATCTTCTATCTTCCCAAATCAGTTTCTTTTTCACTTATTGCCCCTAAAAATCTATTGTTTTTAAAAGAAGCACCCCATTTCAAGACAGCAACTTTTATCTTAGTCACATTCGGTAAGGTCAAATTTGCACACCTTTGGTTTGCACAGTCATCTTTATCTTGTATTTGTTTCATCTGGAACAAATGCATGTCTTCCAAGTTTACTATGGTAGAGAAGAATGAAGCAGGCATGTCATTTCAGCCCAAGAGAGACACATATTGTGTCTGCTTAGTGTTTATTGACTAGATTCATTGCCTGGTCCCAAAATAATTGCAAGGGATGCTGGGAAATATAAAGAAGCTTGTTGTATATCCGTGCACATGCACATCAACCATCAATAATACTATCTAAATTACCATTTCATATCCCAGTATTCTTTTGGCAGGGTTTGCTTTCCTAATACACACTGGCCTAACCTCACTTTTAACACCCTCTGCCAGACAGCTCATGCCTCAACAAATAATGTCCAGAAGCCAGATGTCAATTCCCAGTTCCATCCCTCAAAATTCCTGGGCAAAAAAGTAAGAATTTTTTTTTTTTTCAAGAATGCATGTATAGTTGCAAATAAAAATCTCTGCTTTGGGATATTTACAATCCACTGGTAAAATCCTCATTGGATAACACTCAAACCAAGCACACAAAACAAAAGAACAAACAAAGAAACTCATATAGAGAAAGCTCTCAAATAGTCTTCTCTACCTGCGAGTTTGGGAGTGGGATGGGGGTTGAGATAATTAAAATAATGTTTGCTTTTTAAATATGTTTTGTTTTTTTTTTCTCAGTTTAGGAAAGATTTTAATTTATTTGTATAAATATTGAACACATACACATGTATGTTTACATAAACACATATATTTTAAATTTTATGTTCTTTTAAAGTATCTTTCCTCCCTTTCCTCTTTATTCTCCACCTTCATACACAACAGGTTCCCTTCATATTCATAAACCCACATAAAAACCCAACATAATTTTTATCCATTCTCCAATAACTATACACAAACATACTTGTGTGTGTGCATGCGTTAATACACATATAAAAGATATTTTGGTTATTGCATTACAGGATGATATGATATCTATTTATCTACCTATATTATATATACTCATCAGGGTTTCATGGAACAAGCTTCTTTCTTTGAGAAGTGCTGTTCTAACATATTCTTTTCAATGGCTATATGGTATTCTGGTTAGATTTCATTTGTTTAAGCATTGCTTATTTGCACATACCTAAGTTTGCTAGTTTTTGCTGCTATGAAAATCCTTGCAAGAAGTATGTTCTTATGACCATTATGATTTTATTTCTGTGAGAAAGATTCCCAGTAGAATTGCTGAGCCACAGTGTCTATGTATTTTTAATTTTAATATTTACCCATTACTTTCCAAACAGGAAATTATAACAATATACATATTGCTATTCAAATAGTATATTGTAACAATATACATATCCACTAGTAATTTGTGAGATTACTCTTTTTCCCATATCCAGCACAATAGATCTGGATTTAATTACTGTGCCTTTGTAGTATGCTAATATCTAGTAAGAAAAATGTACCTCACAGTTTTTCCTTTTTTCCTTTTATATTTTTCATACTAACTTCCAGCTAGAATTAAAAAAGACTGACTGATGAATTTTTGATAATTTGTGAGAAATTGATATTTTTTAAGTTTTTATTTTTTAAGACTTTATTTTATTTCATTTTTTTTTTTAGTTTTCATTTAAAGTCTGATTAGTTAATATACAGTATAATATTAGTTTCAAGTATACAATGTAGTGATTCATCACTTCCATACATCACCCAGTGTTCATCACAAGTGCACTCCTTAATCCCCATCACCTATTTCAACCCTATCCCCCCACACCCCTCCCCTCTGGTAACCATCAGTTTGTTCTCTATAGTTGAGTCTGTTTCTTGGTTTGCCTCTCTTTCTTTTTACCCCTTTGCTCCTTTACCTCTTTGTTCTGTTTCTTAAATTACACATATGAGTGAAATCATATGGTATTTGTCTTTCCTTGACTGACTTATTTCGCATGGCATTAGACTCTTTACTTCCATCCCTGTCATTGCAAATGGCAAAATTTCATTCTTTTTTATGGTTGAATAATATTCTGTTGTATATATGTTCCACATCTTAATCCATTCATTAATCGAGGGACATTTGGGCTGCTTACATAGTTTGGCTATTATAAATAATGCTGCAATAAATATAGGGGTGCATGCACCCCTTTTAACTAGTGTTTTTGTGTTTTGGGGATAAATAGTAGTGTGATTACTGGGTCTTTGGGTAGTTCTATTTTTAACTTCTTGAGGAACCTCCATACTGTTTTCCACAGTGGCTCTACCAGTTTGCATTCCCACCAACAGTGTAAGAAATTGATAGTTTTATTCTGTGAAATCATCCCATTCAAATATGTGGTGTATTTTTTTATCCTATTGACATTTTGTATTACGTCTTTCAATATGATTTGATTGTTTTATCTATATAGGTCCTGTGCCTTTGTGGTGGACGTTGTTTCTAAGCATTTTATTGTTATTTTTTCTATTGTGGAAAGAACTGTTTCTCAATTCTATTTCTGGGCATGTTTTGCTATCCTACAGATCAACTATTGATTTGTGTGTTTTTAGCTTTTGTCAACTTTCAGCTTAGGGAAACACCATCAAAAAACATCTGTAGAGTTAGCAAAGCTTACTTTGTTGGATTTATTGAAATAAGAAAGAAAAATACTTTGGCAGAATTTTAACAGCACCTCCAAAAGGGAAAGTAGAGAATGATGGGGTTTTTTAGGATCTGGTTGGGTGATGGATTTTAATACAAGTTTTGCAACGTTGAGAACTACTTGGCAGTGTGTAAGACATAACAGTTTGTGACTAATGGGCATAGTGAGATAAAATCTTGAACCAAGTTTTGATCAACAGGTTGTTATGTTTGTCTTGATAATTCAGGTGTTTTAGTTGATTTACATTTTATCTTCAGGGCATAAGTATTTCATAGAGAAGATTCTAAGATATCTTTCACTTTTCTCAGTCTTCATACAGTAATAGGAAAGTTTCCTGACAGTTGTATTTTTCATCGAGGAGGAAAATTGCATTGGTTTAAGCTCTCAGCCCCTCCCTGCTTTTAGTCACTTGTCAACCCAAAGTGGAGATTACAACATTGTTGTCTATGAATATAATCAAATTTAAAACTTCTCTACTTTTTGCTGTGTTGTAGATATATAAAACGGCTCTGCTAGTAGTTTTTCCAACATCTACTAGTTTCAGATTTTTTTATTACTCTTGCTTGAAAATCATTTGTTGGATTCCATGAAAGGACAATGTCCAGTAGCAATATTTCAGACTTTGAAGATGACATATTTCAGCATAGAAACATAGAACAATACTAAGAGAATGATACGATTTGGGATTTGTAATCATATTTTAAGTAGAAGCTAAGAGTGTCCAAACTATTTCTGTGAAAGTTTGACTACAAAGAACAACTCCTAGGAAACGTTGCCAGGTTTTATTATTGTTGAGACAGATACCTTCACATCTAGGTTCAATGGGAGTTTTATTTTTCTGGCCATCTGACTCACTGTTTTCTTTGTCACCTAAAAAGCACTTAGTGTTTGATGCAAATTACACAGAGAATCATCATCCGTACTGCAACACACTAGGAACCAAGACAAGCTAGTTGCCAGCCAAATAAACAGTAATTATATGGGATGTATATTTTATTCAAAAACACACACAAAGCAGAATTAAGGATAAGAAACTTATAGACATCACAGATAAGAGGTTTGAATATCTATTAATAATCCAAATCCTTAAGTAAGTGAAGAGGAAAGAAAATAATGATGAAAGAAAAGAACAAATGTAAGCAGATTAAAATATGACAATCAGTGACTAATCAGTTGGACCCTTTTTCTGCATCTTATATAGAAACTATCTCCCTTATGCTGTCATCATCTTAATCAATGTTCTTGGATGAGGATTATGTCCCCTCAAAAACTGACTGGAAACTTCTTAAGAGCCCTGGACTGAGGTCTCTAAGTAAGATAGATTTTTATGATTCAAAGGTGTCTTTAAATCTCTTCATTTGTGAGATAGAGATCTTAGGCTCAACCGTCTAGAGTTTTATTGTTGCTTTAGTTTTTGAGAGCTTCTAGTGCTATCTTCGTTGAGGCTTGGTGCACATATTTACTGATGTTCACCCAAAAGATGAAAGTTCCTAAGCCAAAATCAGAATTATAAGATTGGAATTATCTCTTGAAGGTAACACAAAATTTATAATGAAGTGCTCAGTGATTACTCTAGGGGTAAATAATACTGTATGAAGTAGGGAAACTGAAAATCTTCAGGGTTTCTTGAATTATATCACAAAGTATGTGATAAGGACTTAGCATATTTGACAAGTGAATTGAAGCCTAGTAATCTAGAAATACATCTTTTGGTAAAATGATTTTTCTAACCAGTCTTTGCATATGAAAATGAGTATGTTCTTGAGTTATACACAATCATTGAAATGTTAATTTTTATTTATACATAAGTAACTTAAGGCAACTGAAACTCACTTTTGAGGCAAATTTTTATATTTCAAATATGATCAACTAAAGAGCTCTCACGGTATTATTGAGTTAATTAAAGTTTAAATAGTGCCAAAGAATTCTACTTGTTTCTGGTACGTTCCTTTTATATGGAGAAGGACAGAACTTAATGTTACCTAGTGAATATTCCAGAGAACCCAAAAATAGTTATTTTACAAAGCTTTTTCAGTTTGATTTATTTTGGAATTTGGGACCTGGATTGGAAAAAACAAAAATACCAAGAGGGGCTTTCAAAAGAGACAGATATTAACAGAGTTAGAGTAGCTAAAAAAAGAACTGGTTATAGGAGCTATTTTGAAAACACACAGCAACAAGAACAAAAAAGAAAACACACAACAATAAATAACAATTAATATTAGGAACTTAATTCTTTTTCAAAATTAAGAAAATTTTATCAAAATTATACCAATAACTTCAGAGAATTAAGTATATAATTTGGTAATACAGAGAAGCTACTTATCTGGACACAGAATTATTCTATCATTTTACAGAAAGAAAACACGAATTCTGCTTTTCATATATCCTCGTAGTAATATTTGGTAAATTATTCATAAATCTCCTTCATGAATAACTCCATTAATATTGACTTCTATTTAAACAACTTCAATACAATTTATTTTTCCCTTTATATTCACGATTCATAAGCATAACCAACCAGGGAATCCAAGCGTACCTTCCTCATATCTTTGACATTTTTGCTGTGATCTTGAATTTGTCTTCTATTATCTTTTTAATTTTTTATAAATATTTTAAATTAATGAATATGTAATGTGAAAATCAATAATAAAATTAAAACTAGCCCGCCATTTTGGAATTAAATTATAACTAAATTTATCATTATATAAAATAAATCTGTATGCATGTAAAAAATCTCTTAAGAAAAAATAACAAACTACTTTGTGTGGTTGGTTCCATGTTTCCTCTTCCCAGAAATCATTTAAAATATTTACTTACTTGAAATTTTGTTTGGCACAAGATAAAACTGAAGGAAGAAATGCATATCTAGCTATTTTTTTTCTCTATAGAATATATTTAATAACAGTTTAACAAATTTTGGATGATAATATGGGTGTGTGTGTGCAAACATTCTTTTAATTTATAGTTATTTTCTATAAAAATAAAAAATGATAATTTAACTTATGGTTAGTTAATGATACATGTGTTTTTTTTCTAACTTAGAAATTTTATAGGTATCCAAGGAAAATTTATTAATTAATTCCAATTAAATACTAAACTAAGTTATGCAGCACCCAGGTGGTTCAGTTGGTTAAGCGTCTGACCCATGATTTCAGCTCAGGTTATGATCTCAGGGTTGTGAGATAGAGCCACGTTGTGGAGCCTGCTTAAGATTCTCTCCCGGGGCACCTGGGTGGCTTAGTCAGTTAATCAGCCAAGTCAGGTAAGGATCTCATGGTTCTGGGATTGAACCCCACATTGGGCTCCACACTGGGCAGGGAGTCTGCTTCAGGATTCTCTCTCTCCTTCTGCCCCTCACCCTGCTTTCTTGTGCTCTCTCTCATTCTCTTTGTCTAAAATAAATAAATAAATCTTAAAAAAAAAATTCTCTCCCTCTCCCTCTACTTCTCCTCTCTCTCTTTCTCTCTCCCTCTCAAAAAAAATGCATATTTATATTAATCTAAGTTCTTAAATTTGATCAAAATCTGAAAATTATAATTTAAGCCAAAACAGTAATTTCTAGTGATTTCTTACATTATCAGATGTCATAAGAAAAATCTTTTAAGCCATTTAAAATACATCAAGTATTAATTTTTAATTTAATTAAGCATAAAGCTATATTTTATAATTTAAACAATTTATAAAATCAATGATAAATTACCTTAGAGCTATTGGTCCATAAGAAGCGGTGTTGGAAGTTAAAAGACTTTGAATTATGAGAAATTAAATGCAGATCTTGTGCAAACTAAAATATAGCCTAACATTATTTTCCCATTGTGATAAAATCAGGGAGAAGATATAGACTTCATTTTAATCTAAAACAAATAATTTATCCAATAAAACTTCTATTTCTCATAAATATTACATGAACTCTTTAACAGATAAATCTCTTTATGTATATGTACAAATAATACTTTTTCAAAGCTCTAACGGTACAGCCTTTCTTATTATTAAGAAAGTTAGATTTTATTAAAAAAAAAAAAAAGAAACTTAGATTTTAGCCAAACTCACAGTTGTTCCAGCCACACAAGTGAAAATAGTTTAGTATTTGTTTATACATTTTGGATATTCTTGAGTGCAAATGAAAATAGGACAATTTTTATGATTAATAAGTAGCAAATAGTTCTTATCAATATTTTTAACCAATATGATTAAAAAGCTAACACTTATTAATCTACTAAGTATGAAACCAAAGAATGGAGTTGTTGTCTATGTTAACTGAAGTGCACTATCTTTTAGTGACAGAATATAGAGAATGACTTCATTAGGGCCCCCTCCTTCCTTGCTTTCTGGTAAATCAACTGGAGTTTTGTGTATGAATTATTTTCTGTACAAGTATTTAAAAAACATAATTCAATTAGACTAGTTATATTTCTAGTAAAATTGCATAGGTTGGTAAGTTTCTTTTATTTCCTTTTTCCTTTTTTTTTTAATATTTAGTGTTAAGATGGGGAAATCTGAATATTTATAGTTCAAGGGAATGGCCAGTGAATAGAGAAAAAGGAATTTAAAAATATAAATAGGAGAGAAAACAATGAAGCAGGATACTTGTGGTGGTTGGAATGGGAAGGTATCAGAACAAGGCAAACACTGAACTGATAGAAAAAGAGGGGTAAAAATGTTTTGTTGCTAAGGTGCTAGATGAAGTTACATAGAAACATTGAGTTTGAAATAAAAGGAATTAACATCTCATGGAATTGGTTCTGCTATATGCATAAAAAATTATGACTAAATTTTATTGAGATACTATGAAAATGTTAAACAATCAGAGTAAATGAAGCATGAATCACTTAGAAATTAAAAATTGATAATGTAACAAACTGGCTGTAAAGTTTATATGGAAAAACAAAAGAACCAGAATAACCAAAAAATATTAAGGGAGAAGAACAAAGTTAGAAGACTGACATTACCTGATTTCAAAAATTGCTATATATCTACATTAGTTAAAGAATAGACAAGTAGATCAGTAGAACAGAACAAAAAGCCCTGACATAGGCTATATAAATATAGTCGATTGATATTTGACAAACGAACAAAGGCAATACAACAAAGAAAGACAGTCTTTTCAACAAATGGTGCTGGAACAACTGGACATCCACATGCAAAAGAAAATGAAACTAGACACAGACCTGATACTCTTTACAAAAATCAACTCAAAATGGATCACAGGCCAAAATATAAAATGCAAAACCATAAAACTCCTAGAAGATAACAGGAGAAAACCTAGGTGACTTTCAGAAGAGGAGAACGTGAAGTTTTAGATACATCACCAAAGGTAAGATCCATAAAAGTAGTAAATTATATGCTGGACTTTATTAAAATTAAAAATTTCCTATGTGCAAAAGACACAGTCAAGAGAATAAAAAGACAAATCACAGACAGGGAGAAACTATCTTCAAAAGCCATATCTGATAAAAGACTGTTATCTAAAATATACAAAATCACTTAAAACCTAACAATAAGAAAGCAAACAACCCAGTTTGCTTAAAAAAAAAAAAAAAAGGGTCAAAGACCTTAACAGACAACTCACCAAACTAGATATATAGATGGCAAATAAGCCTAAGAAAAGATGTTCCACATTATATGTCATCAGGGAAATACAAATTAAAACAATGAGATATCACTATAAACATATTAGAATGATCAAAATCCAGAACACTGACAATGCCAAATGCTTGTGACAATGTGGAGCAACAGGAATTCTCATTCATTGTTGGTGGGAATACAAAATGGTACAGCTACTTTAAAGATTTATTTATTTATCTGAGGGGTGGGGAGGGGCAGAGGGAGTGGGGAAATCTCAAGCAGATTCCCCTCTGAGTGCAGAGCCCAAGGCAGGCCTCAGTCTTAGCACCATGAGATCATGACCTGAGAGGAAATCAAGAGTTGGGTGCTTAATGGACTGAGCCACCCAGGTGCCCCACTACAGCCACTTTAGAAAACAAATTAACAGCTTCTTATAAAATTAAACATATCTTTATCATATCAGCCAGAAATCATGCTCCTTGGTACTCATCCAAAGAAACTGAAAACTTTTGTCCATACAAAAATCTACCCATGGATATTTATAACAACTTTATTCATAATTGCCAAAACTTGGAAGCAGCCAAGATATCTTTCACTAGGTGAATGGATAAGCTGTGATATAAGATTATTCAGTGCTAAAAAGAAAATAAGCTATCAAGTCATGAAAAGTTATGGAGGGACTTTAAATTCATACTACTAAATGAAAGAAGTTAATTTGAAAAGGCTACCTACTATATGATTCCAACTATATGATGTTCTGGAAAAGGCAAAACTATGGAGACAAAAAAAAAAAAAATCCGTGGTTGCCAGGGTTTAGGGTTGAGAGATGAATAAATGGAGCATAGAAGATTTTAGGGGAGTGAAAGTACTCTGTATGATATGATGGATATATGCCATTATATATTTATCCAAATTCAATAAGAACGTACAATCTAAAGAGTGAATTCTAATATAAATTACAGAATCTGGATGATAACGTGTCAGTGTAAGTCTATCAGTTGTAACAAATGTACCACTCTGGGGGGAGGGGAGTGTTGATAATGGGGGAAGCTATGCATGTGTAGGAGCAGAAAGTATCTGGGAAATTTCTATACCTTCCCTCAATTTGTTGTGAACCTAAAAGTGCTATAAAGAAGAAGGGCACGTTCTGCATGGAGCACTGGGTGTTATATGCAAACAATGAATCATGGAATACTACATCAAAAACTAATGATGTAATGTATGGTGATTAACATAACATAATAATAAAAAAAATTAAAAAAATAAAAGAACAAAGTCACAGAAAAAAAAAGAAAGAAAGAGAGAGAGAAAGAAAGAAAGAAAGAAGAAAGAAAGAAAGAAAAAGAAAGAAAGAAAAGAAAGAAAGAAAGAAAGAAAGAAAAAGAAAGAAAGAAAGAAAGAAAAAGAAAAAGAGAAAGAAAGAAAGTTAAATTAAAATTATTGAGTCATAGAGAGAACCCTATGATGGTTGAAGAACATTGTGGACCATGCCCTACACCCTGGAATCTGTGAGTGTGTTACCTACCATGGCAAAAGGGGCTTCACAGATGTGATTATAGGTTAAAGATCCAGGTGGGCTTAATGTAATCATATGGGGCCTTCAAAGTAAAGAACTTTTCCTGGCTTGAGTCAGTTAGAGATGTGATTATGGATTGTTGCAACATTGGGAATTGAAGATGGAGAAAGGGATCAGAAGCAAGTGCTGTGAGCAGTCTTTGCAAGGTGGAAAAGGCAAGAAAACATATTTCCTAGAGCCTCCAGAAAAGAACACAGTCTTGATGACACCTTGATTTTTGCCCCAGTGAGAACTATGTTGGTTTCTAATCTATAGAATTTAGCATAATAGATTGGTATTGTTTAAGACACTAAATCTGTGGTAATTGACATAATTTGTATGTCAGCAATAGAAAATTAATACAAGCATGAAGTGATAGTTAACTTATGAACCATCTTCCATTTGTAGATTTTTTTCAAGCAAATTTCAGGATTCTGGAATAGAAGCACAGAAAATGAGTTTTGTTTTGTTTTGTTTTCTCAAACATGAAGATTTGCAAACTAACTGCAGCAGAAGAAAAAGGCTGACCCTCTAGATGACCATGGAAACTGCATATTTTATCTCTGTGGGCTACCTCCACAGTTCCATGAAAGTTGTTAAAGTGCTGTGGATACCTATATTTAGACCACACTTCGGATAAACTATTAAACAGAAAAAAATTAGAAAAATGGATGATTTACCTTTATTCTTGATTGTAATTTATAATTGTAGCTTTGTTTCTTCTTTATATAATGGTTTTTAAGAGAGAGCGTGTGCGTGCTTGTGCGAGAGCAGGGGTGGGGGGAGGGACAGAGGGAGAAGGCAAGAGAGAGTCCTAAGCTGGCTCCACGCCCAACACAGAAGAGCCCAAGGCAGGGATCGACCTCAGGACCCTGAGATTATGACCTGAGCCAAAATCAAGAGTTGGACACAACCAAGTGAGCTACCCAGGCGCCCCCTTTTTTTGTATAACATTTTAGAGTTAGTTCAAAATTAGTCTTAATTTTTGTCTATTGAGTAGAATGTTCCATTTGGAATATAAGCTTCATATTTGTAGAAATTTTTGACTATTTTATGCCCTATTTTATTACCAGTGCTTACAGTGGGCATTCAGTAAGGTTTTATTGAATGAAAGAATGATTATTCTAATTATGGTATAGATAATATTTTAGATCATCTTGTCTCAAATTTTTATATGTCCTTTTATTGCCCACCTAATGGATTGCTCAGACTATTTATAGAAATCAAACACATTGGGGCTCCTGGGTGGCTCAGTCAGTTAAGCATCCAACTCTTGATTTCATCTCAGGTCATGACCTCAGGGTTGTGATATCAAGCCCCACCTCAGGCTCCATGCTGAGTGTGAAGCCTGCTTGGGATTCTCTCTCTCTCTCTCTCTCTGGCCTTCTCCCATCCCCTCCAGTCTCTAAAAAAAAAAAATAATAAAATAAATAAATAATAATAAAAATTAAAAAAAATAAAAAAATCAATCACATTGCTTTCAGTCCTTCATTCTGCTTCAAAGTGGAAGACTTCAAAGGTATGAGACCTCCTGGGTCTTGATCTGGCATTGTTCCTTATGATCCAATGACCAGGGGAAATAGTACACAGCTGACAGTGAGTTCTGCAGGGCATTTCAGAGTGTTCCATGCTACCAACAGAAAAGGGAGTCCTGGTTACTACTGGCTGGTACTTTTTATATGGAAATACATACCTGCATACATAAATAACATAAATTGTGTTTATGCATTTCAGGGATTTTTCACAAAGTATAAGTACCTATGTAATGTATACACAAACACAATATAATCAGAATCCCAGAGCTCTTTGTAGTCTTTTTCAGTCAGCTACTGACCCCTTCCTTCTGCACCCCAGGGACAGACACCATATTCTAACATCATTGAACAGTTTTGCATGCTTTTGAACTTTATGTAAATAGAATCATAATGAAGGACTTTTAATAACCTAGTCTATGTCAGTTTTAAATATGTATGTATCTAAGTATAAAGATGTATATACTTAAAATTAAGTATGATTTATTTGCTTTATTATTAAAATAATTTTATATAATTTATATAACTAATATATTTAATACATATTACATATATGTCAATATGCATGCATTTGACACATATACATATATACACACATATATAAATATTTAAATTTATTTAATTATATAAACAATTAGGCCGAACAGTTATAGATTATTTTAAGGAAACTAATTTGCCTCTGTGTGATTAAATATAGATGAAAATTATATGATATATATTCAAATTCATATTTATACCTTCAAATTAATTGCAAATTTTTAAGTTTTAAGAGGAAAGCTTTTAATTTCCCCCCAGTGGGTTAGGACTGGAAATGAGATACTTTTAAAAAGCTTAATGAATGGTATGCTAATGCTAAATAATGATACAAACATTGTTAGATTTTTTGTTAGATTTTCTCTAAAGAATTCTTACATATGGATACTTATAATTCATGGAGTTTTTTTAAAGAATAATGGAAATCCATTATTATTCTCTTTCCCTGGAAATTTAAAGTAGTTATCTTTAGTGATAACTTTTGGAGGGTTGAAGCCATATTTAATAATAATATGATAATTTACCATCTTGGAATATCTAAGTAAAATCTGTTCAACCATTTTTGTAATGAGAACAATTTCTGAAGAATATTACTTTAAATCATAGATAATTCCAGATCTATTTTTACAACTTGCTCAGCAAGAATGAATTAAACTGATTGCCATCTTCAAATAAAGGAAAATAGTCTTAGTCACTATAATTAAAATATTGTAATTTGAAAATCTTCCTACAAATAGGATGAATATGTCTTGCACAAAATTACATATTAACAATGCAAAATTTCCCCTGTCATGTAAATTAATGCATTTAGCTATGTATTATATAAAATGTTTACAAAACCTAACATCCACTAATAATTTCAGATATTTTAGTGAACCTGTCAAAGAGTTTGGACTATTACCATATAGTTAACTATTTTTTCTAGAATACTAATGAGAGTTGTTGGCAAATGGAAAAATTTTAGTGGGATTCAGAAAAACTAATTCTCATTATTATTAATTACCTAATTATTATTATTTTCTTTTTTGTTTTTTTGGTTTTTGTATTAAAAGAGAGCACCTTGAACAGTTTTCTATATTCTTCATTTTCAGACAAAGGGAGTGTTAGAAAGTCAGGAAAAACTGGTAGATTCTTTGATGGGCACTCACCTGCTGGCTATCAGGGCTGAATACGCATACCACCACCACCACCCCCTTGTGCCCCGACCCCCCATCTACCTTGGCCCAGTGGGCATTCCAGGATCCTGCTCTAGCTTTATTGCCACTATGTTTCCATTTGTCAGTGTCCATAGGTGGTTAAATATTTTGAATATAACCCCTGGAGGGAAGGGGAAGATGTTTTTATAGTACACTGATATAATGATAGAATGCTTGCGCTTTTTTTTTTTTTTTAAATGTTTTTGATAGAACCCATCTCATTTATTATTTTTTTCTAGGAATGTTAACATGGAGTTTTTTGGACTTCCACTTATATGCAACATGAATAATGTCAAATTCAATTGAAATCTGGTCAACAACAAACGGTACCTTTGCAAGATTTGCCATGAACTGTTTGTTTCTTTCCCTTTTATTCCTGAATTAATACATTCATTAATTTAGTTTAATATTATTTGCAGAATGAACATTTTCCAATTTTATTAGGATCAGAGTATTAAAATGAAAAGGATATGGCCAGAGAGTTCTGTGTTTATATAAATTCAGTTTATATAAATTCTGTGTTTATATAAATATAGTTCTGCATTAAATAAATTCAAATTTACTTAAATTCATCACTTATTAAAATATTATATTTTCTTACATATGGATACTTATAATTCATGGAGTTTTTTTTAAAGAATATAGTATGCTAAGATGTATCAGTTGAGTCACAAATAGCTACTCTGTAACTTTTACTGTGGAAACATTATACTTGATGTCAGGAAACTGTATGGTATTTGGAAACAGTAAGCACCTAGCAACTAATCCGCATTTTGTGATAAAATCCCTTGTAAATGTCAATATAAATGTTTGCATTTTTTAGGTATCAATCAAGTCATGTGTTCATGTTTTCTTTTCTTTGGTCTTTAATTAAATCTCTTGTTTTTATTCCATATCAGAGTGCACTGGTCAGAAATACATAAACAATAACAAATAATGGCAGGAGTAGAATCATTTTGTTTGTAATTTTAATGAGAATGTCACACGTACTTTTCTTAATAATATTTTTAATTTGACATATGTACATGTGTTATAAAACAACTTTTACCTATTATTTTAACTTCATTAGTAAAGGGTACTGAGATTTATCAAATGTTTTGGTAGCTCATTTAATCTATTAAAGAGTTTACATTTTAAAATTTATCATTCAGTAATGTCATGCAGTATGTCTATTGTGTGTGATTGCATTTATACATTTCTATTTCAATTAAATTTAGGGGGCTTTCTACTATCTTTTTAAATTTGGGGAATTTCCATTGTTTGTACAGGTAGAATAATGATTTTAATATCATTGTAATTTCCTTCATTACCAACAAAATTATAGACATCTTCACTGTGAATCTTTCATTATCCAAAAGCTTAAAAGTAACTTGAAATTTTAATAAAAATTGGAGACTATTTTCACAGTGGCAATATTCAAATGCTACATTTTTTTTTACTATCATGAAACTTGTGCCAAAAGACCAGATTTGTAGAGATCACATAGCAAGCTTTTTAATTTTTTTTAATGTGCACATAGAGAGATGGGCTGATGAATGTTCTTTCAGTAGCTATGAAGGCAAAGGAATATTGGACCATTTTGTTGCCATTAACATTTCTGAAGATGCTGATTTTATGTTAGACAACTGGCTAGCAGATGGATAGCAGAAAGACAAATCTTTAAGATTATACATAAATATTGTTGTGAAATAGAATGGGAGAGGATAAAATAGCAGAGAGGAATAATCAATACAGACACAAAGGATAAATCAATTTATGTACTACATAAAATCCCTCTAGTTGTTTACTTTTTGTTTCCAGGAAAAGTCCTCCTCATTTATTATTTCTGTGCCCAAAAGTCAATTAATTTTAACTAATAAAATAGTATTACTCATCTTACTATATCCTAGAATAATCACAGAGAAATGGCTTCACAACTGAAGTTCTGTGATTAATATCAAACAGTATTCTCCATAACTCATTCACATCAAAAAGAACTTTTATATTTATTTGTCATTTTTCTAGACTTCCGGATCACTATATATATATTTTTTAAAATTATAAACACTATTTCATATACATTCCCCTCATTTTTTTTGTTTTTGTTTAAAGATTTATTTATTTATCTTAGAGAGAGAACATGAGTGGGAGGGGCAGAAGGAGAGGGAGAGAGAATCTCACGCAGAGTCCGCCATGAGGGTAGAGCCTGAAACACAGTGGATCTCAGGATTATGAGATCACGACCTGAGCTGAAAGCAAGAGTCCCACTCTTAGCCAACTGCGCCACCTAGGTGTCCCACATTCCCCTTAATTTTTAACAGAAAGCAATGAAATTTCAGATTCTTAATACAGTTCAGTTACTTGTTTTCCTTTTATTCTATCTCTGAATTTGATGAGTGTCAAGTGGGCATGGGATAATTGAGATCATTTTTAAATTCAGCTCTATTTGAAGCAACAACATGCAAGCATTATGTTTATGCCAGGTAAGAATCATCCACTCGACTGACAATAAAATACTGTATAGAAAAGCTACTTAAGTAGTTAAGGTTTTAGTATACTAACCAAATAGATTTAAAAAAAAACTACATCCATTTATAAATACATAACATTAAACCCATTTATAATGAGAAAATAATATAAATCCATTTTACTATACATGTAACTTTTAAATGGAAAATTATTGTTTTCTCTTCAATGAAAAGATTAAGGAAGGAAGCAACATGAAGGTCTTTATAATTTCCTTAACTAATCAGTTTGAAAGTGAAGAACTTAAAGGGTGCCTGGTGGCTCAGTCAATTAAGCGTCTGCCCTCAGCTCAGGTCATGATCCCAGGGTCCTGGGATAGAGCCCTGCATTGGGCTCCCTGCTCCGCAGGAAGCCTGCTTTCTCCCTCTCCCACTCCCCCCTGCTTATGTTCCCTCTCTCGCCGTGTCTCTGTCAAATAAATAAATAAATAAAATCTTTAGAAAAAAAAGAGTTTGCATGTTTAAGAGAATAGAAATAGAAAGGATTGTATGTGTTTGTCTGTTTATGGGAGATGGGGAGTCCTCTGGAGTCAGAATGCCTGGGTGGGAATCTTGGTTTACCTATTTTCCAACTTTGTGACTCCAAGTCAGATTCCCAAATGAGAAGTGGCAATAATATAATTCTTCTGAGAATTGTTAAAAACAGTAATCTGAAGAAATTAAGATTTCCCTTTATTACAGCCATGAAGCTAGGATAAAAACCTCTGAAGAAATGGGCAAACAGGTAGGTAGTGTATGTTGAGCTTTGTCAGGTAATGCAAAATGAACTTTGCCTTTGCAAGTTACATTCTCTTTAAAAGGGAAGGCTCTTTCCTATATCTGGAATCAGTGGGTTAACTATTGTTTGACAAGAGAAGTTAGGACTTCTGGGTTGTTTGCAGTTGTCTAACACTGTTGTCTGTGTTTGTTATCAGCCAAGGGAAGAGAAATTCTAAAAAGATTCTGGTCTCAGTTCATCATTTAAATCCTAACATAAAAATGTCGACCTTTTTGAGAAGAATGAGTCAGGTGAAAATAGAAGTGTTCTTCAATCTACTAACATAATCTACTAACGTATTTTAGGTGCCTTATAAAGTTATCTAATATAATGCTTATCAATTTCTATATTAAACAAGAGTAACATGAAAATTTCAAAGTGGTTCAATATCTTGAGTAACAATAGGCTACATAAACAAAAATTCAATGGAGACACTCATGTAGTTCTTAGCAATGAAGCATTGTTTACAGGTTGTGTCATTTCACAATAGTATTGTTTGCAAGGCCTCGCTAAATAAGCGGTCTGAATTGTCTTCCTTTGTGGCCCTGAATATCTCATCTCCAAGACAACTGGTTGTTAACATACACTCGTCTACCATGGAGTTCATAACATCCTGCCTACATATTTATGTTTTCAAGGTTCCCTGTATTAGTTGTACATATTTCTACTCAGCTTTTACTTACTATGTACAGTTCCTGGGCATAAAGAGGATGACGTTGAACTAACTCTAACAAAACTATATTTGTAAAGCTTTAAAAATTATTATTATAAACTGTCATTGAAAAAGTCCTATCAACTAGTAACACCTTGGTCTATCACACTATTATATAAGAAGGAAGTATAACCAATAAATCAAGTCAAAATCTAATGTCCAATTTTTATTAGTATCAAGAAATTTTACTTTTGCTTCTACCCTTACATGGGCTTCTCATTCACTTGCTTATTTGCTTGAGATTTTCATATTTGAGTATCATTATTTTGCAATGCTATCATGCTCCTTTATGATCTAGAACAGCTAAGTATATCGGTACAACTATTTACTCCTTTGAAAAGCAGGGATAACTTTCTGGATACCAGCATTGCTAAAAAAATAAAATAGGATACTATTTGATTATACTAAGGAATGGGGGAATCCAAGAATATCTTGTGCTAAAATTGCCCAACTGCCCTTAAAAAATCCTTGAGAGAAAATCGTTCAAACATAATGATCAATTTATAGAGATTCAGGTAGCAATCATCAGAACATTGAAAATCAAAACTACATAAAAATCAAGGAAAGCAAATTTAACCACTTAGAAGATTCTAGTCACCGACTAAGAGTTTATGGACATGTTAAGAATATCCTCACCTGTAAGAAAGGCTGTATCGTTATAGTCAGACTAAAGGAAGTAAAATTGACAGTCATCAGGAGAACACAAGCTTAGGGTGGGGCAATCCTTCATGTCTGGCTCCCAAATGGGAGTAGATATTGGATTATTTTTTAACTATAATCAAGGGAGAAGTGTCACACCAAAGTTTTGGTAAGCTTTCTTAACTTAAAGACAAGACTGACCCAACTCCTGGGAAGGTTAAAGTAAAGCTTTCAGAAGAAGCCCTTGAATCTCTCCTATGGTACAACATTCTCTTTTACTCCTTCTTTCATGAGGAACATAGCTGCCTCCAAAATTGGAAAGAGAGACAGGCAGATACAAAGAATTACAACTTACCTAAGCAGAAAATTACGAGCCTAAAACTTCTAGAAGAAGTGATACCCATTAGGAAAACTGAAGTTGTGAATGATGAATTGCTGGATGCTCAGTGTAGACAAGTTTGAGAGTTAAAAACTTTAGGGGTTCCAGTCTTAGGGAAAGACACACATTTCTTGAGTGGTATCTCTGGAAGCACTGATTTCTCACAGTGAGATTGGAGAAAAATCCTCTCATGATTCTGGCAGAAAGAGGGGGGAAACTGTCATTTTGAAATATGCTAGAGCATTTTGTTCTTCTTAACAAGACCTGCCTTCAAGAGAAACTGTTTTAGCAGAGACTAACCTATTGGGATTTTACCAGTGCTTACCTAACCTGAATGAAGGAAAATACACAGCTCCATTTCACTCTGGCATTCCACACAGGAGAAGGGAAATATCTGGACAGAGACTCACAAGTGGAAACTACAAGAACCAATGCCAGGGTAAGAAAATCTGAATCGCAATTTATGAATTGCTGGAAACCAAGTGTAGACAAGTCTGAGAGTTAAAAACTCTGGAAGGATCCAACATAGGGATGCCCCCATAATATTGTGGGACATATCTCTAGGGGCTCAAACAGCTTCCCACATCAAAGATAGGTGAAAAATTTATTCATACTTTTTACATAAGGAGGGAAAAGAAACATTTTGAAATACAACAGAATACTCCACCCTTCTTAACAAGGCCAGGCCTAAGGGAAAGCAGTTTATTAGAACCTAACCTACCGGGCATAACAGAGACTAAATGAAAGAGAAGAAAGAGAAAAAGTAAAAGAAGAAATAGTTGATACAATATTGACTAAGAATATCATTTTCAAACTATAGAAAACCAAAAATAAGCAAGATATCTTGAGACCAAAGATTCCCTGGGCTTTAAAAGATAATAAAAGAAAGAATACTATGAACAGCTCTATACCCCAAATTTGATAACCTACATAATATGGACCAATTCCTTCAAAGACATAATTTCCCAAAACTCACACAAGAATAAATCAACAATCTGAATAGGCCCGTATCTATTATAGAATTTGAATAAATAATAACATTCCAAAACAAAAAGCATCTGACCCAGCTGGGTTCACTGGTGAATTCTACCAAATATTTAAGGAAGAAATTATAACGACTTTTTACAATTTCTTTCCGTGGATAAAGCAGATGGAATACTGTATAACTAGTTTTGTGAGGACAGCATTGCCCTAATAGCAAAATTATGCAAAGATGTTACAAGAAAACTATAGAGCAGTATCTCTCATGAACATGGATTCAAAACTCCTCATGAAAATACTAGCAAGTGGAATCCAACAATGTCAAAAATAATTATACAACACAACCAAGTGCGATTTATCCCAGGTGTGCAAAGCTGCTTTGACTTTCAAAAATTAAGTAATATAACCCATCACATCAATAGGCTAAAAATTACATGATTTTGCAAATAGATGCAGAAAAAACATTTGACAAAATTCAGCACCCATCCATGATTAAATTTCTCATTAAACCAAGGATAGAAGGGAAATTTCTCAACTTGATAAAGATTATCTACAAAAAACCTAATTTCCAAACCATAGATAATAGTGGATACAAGCTATTATGCATTTATCAAAATGCACAGAGTGCACAACAAAAAGGGTTAGCATGAATGTAGACTATGGACTTTAGTCAATAATTATGTGTCAATGTTTGGTTCATAGATTATAGCAAATGTACCACACTGGTGGAAGATGCTTATGGTGAGAGAGATTATGAGAGGAGTTATGTGGAAACTCTCTGTATTTTCAGCTTAATTTTGCTGCAAACATGAAATCTAAGTTACTCTAACAAGTTAGAGTATTTTCACACTTAGTTGTGAGAAACTATAAACTTTCCCACTTAGATCAGGTATAAGGCAAGGATGTCACCCTTTACCACTCCTTTTCACTATCAGCATGGAAGTCCTACATGTCACAATAATACAAGAAAAGTAAATAAAAGGTGTACAGATTGGGAAGGAGGAAATAAACCCATCTTTGTTCACAGATGATATGGTTGTCTATGTAGAAAATACCAAAGAATTGACAAAACAAATAAATAAACAAAAAGACTGTTATTCATATTTAAAAAAATTTTAAGACTCAAAAATAAGAAATGCACAAAATACCTGAACAGACACATTATCAAAGAATACATACAGCTGATAAATAAGGATATGAAAAGATAGTCAACATTATATGTCATTAGGGAATTTCAAATTAAACGATGATGTGATACCATTGTAAACCTGTTAGAATGGTAAAATCCAAAACATTCACAATACCAATTGCTGGGGAAGATGTGAAGCAACAGAAACTCTCATTCACTGTTGGTGGGAATGCAAAATGGTACAGCCACTTTGGAAGACAGTTTAGCAGTTTCTTACCAAGCTAAACATATTCTTACCGAACACCCCAGCAATTGCATTCCTTAGTATTTACCCAAATGAATTACAGATATATGTCCACAAAACCTGCACACAGCTCTTTATAGTAGTTTTATTCATAATTTCCAAAATGTAGATAATAGTGGATACAAGCCATTATACATTTATCAAAATGCACAGAGTGCACAACAAAAAGGTTAGCATGGACGTAGACTATGGACTTTAGTTAATAATTATGTGTTGATGTTTGGTTCATAGATTATAGCAAATGTACCACACTGGTGGAAGATGCTTATGGTGAGAGAGATTATGAGAGGAATATGTGGAAACTCTCTATATTTTCAACTTAATTTTGCTGCGAACATGAAAATACTCTAACAAGTAAAGTGTATTAATTAAAAAATAAGAAATAGTAATAGTCCTGGTTGACCACATATCTTGCTTTTAAATTCATCCCATTAAATAGGAAGAAAAAGAACAATAACTAAAAAGTATGACCCAAAAACTTTCACATTCCCTCCTGCTATGTTTGTGTCCTCCCAAAATTCATATGTTAAAATCCTGGGGTTCATGTGATAGTATTAGGAGGTGGGGCCTTTAGAAGGTGCTTGAATCATGATACTGGAGCCCTTAAGAACGGGATTAGTGCTCTTATAGGAGATCCCAGAGCTTCTACACCCCTCTATCCCATAAAGTATATAAGAAGGTGTGCAACTGACCGTGTTGGGCCCTCACCCAACCATATTGGCACTCTGCTCTTGGACCTCGGACCTCGAGCCTCCAGAATTCTGAGAAATAAATTTCTGTTGTTTATAAGCTACCCAGTCTGTGCTTTGCTGGTATAGCAGCCCAGAATGGACTAAGATGCCTCCCCTCACTGTATTCCCATGAAAAACATTTTTGTTGTTGGTTTTTTTCTTTGTGTGTGTGTGTGTTTTTTTTTTTTTAATGCAAAATCAAGACCACTAACTCTTTCACATTTTATAGGGATGAGCCTTAGCATATGAGCAGACAAACATTTTTTTTTTCCTCTTCTTTGACTCTTTGCTGTAGACTTGGACTTGTCTTTCATTGTCATGAGAGTGATATTCACTTTTGCATTCAACAATATTAATTTAGGATTTGCTATGTTCTGGGAACCATGGTAGGCACTAAAGATCTGATACCTTTTGTTAGGTGGCCAGTGTGTAGGAGGAGCAAAACTGGCATTGGGACTTGCAGTGATCCTGGGCTCTAGGTATTATCTAGCTTAGTGTTTTCCATATTGTCAAGTCTAGCTGTTCAGAAGACTATTTTGAAATATTTGTTAATATGGTTTGCCTTTGCCCTTTCTTGGGAATCTTGAACAAAGTGTATAGGTACCCTGAATTTGCTAGGTGAATAGAATCATGCACATTCATCCTCAGTAACTTCCATGTAAAAACAGATCTGATCAATCCATAGGCCAAGAATAAGTTATCATCCAAGGTGTGCTTTGTTAGTTTTTTTTGCTGTGTCTAATGATGTCAAGAACAGAAGAGTGCCCTGGATCCTGTCTCAGATACCATTCAGAGAATGAGTTGTCTTTAATAGACAAGCATATTCATTCTGAAATGGTGTTTGCAAGCCAATGCTAAAAATAAAACTAACTAGCAGAAATGGACAGTTATAGCCCAGAAGAGCTAGAGGGTTTCAGTGGTTTCATCATTCCTTGTTAAATATTTAAAATGCTGTTTTGATAAAAAATTCTTCAAATCAAAACAAGCAGTGGGTTCCCAGCTTCTGTTTTATTTTGGGTCTTGCATTATTAAAACTTATATAGTCGATGAGGAGCTAGTAAGCCTGAAATATGAAGAACTTTGCTAAAGTTTTGTGATATGGTCATTTTAATAGGCTGACTATCCTGTTCCAGCTTCTGAGACCTCAGTGTGTGCATTAGCTTCTATACTCTGTATAAAACTTCATTTAAAAAAAGAAATAGAATAATTGTGAAATGATTACATGTATATAAGAAAGGAAAATACAATTAGCTGTGGTCACACAGTCTGGAATGAACACGTTTCTGTCGATAATTGTTATCTAGAGCTCCACCATAGCAAAGAAAATGGATTCCTTTACTTGTCAAGATTTCTCCTAATTCACTTGGTTTGTTTGAAGTTTTATTAGGGTTTTGATAAGAACAATAGCTTGCAACACTAAAGGATTCATTACCAAGAAGAGATTCAATGCAGTTTATTAAATAGGCAAGAGCTTGTGATTTCGAATGAAGGATTTTTAAAAATTTATTTATTTATTTATTTATTTATTTATTTATTTATTTATTATTTTTTTTACTACATAAAACTCTAGGGGCGTTCACCACAGTTTTCTAGATGGAACATTTTAAACTAGGCTCCTGGATATTATTATTACTAGCTCATTCACAGACATGAGACTCATAGCAAAGGAATAGAGTTAAACTTGGTTTACAGGAAATTGTAAAGCTCCATGTGAACAAAGGAACAGAGTTGCATGATACTGCTTGTTTTTCTGGAGGTAAAGCGTCTTACCTTGGCCTAATTGTAGAATATCTGACTATCCTTTTTATGTAATTACAAAATACGGAAGATGGAAAATATCTGCTGCTTTTTCATATCTTCAATTGACTGAAATTTTCTCATATAGAAAAGCAATAATTTAAAAAATTAACGTGCCTGAGTCTAGTCAGCAATTTTCCAATTAAAAACCCATTGGCAACTGGTTAACTTGACTCTCATTGGCTGTATAAAGTGTTTTAATCTATTATACTGGGTCCTGTCATAGACTTACCGTAATAAAAACTGTCAAAGCAAAGCAAATATTAGTTAATATCTATATGTGTGTCTAATATCTCTATCTATGGAAATCCCACCTACATGACATTTTAAAAGTACATTAAGTATTCCCTGGAAGCATTGATCCTGCTGGAACAATCTCATTCTAAGCTTATCCTCGTTTCAATGCCATTAAACATTTAGTACTCTTTCACTGAGATTGACAAAATAATTCAACAATTTCTCTATCAGAGTTTCTTCTGTTCCTTTTTTTTAATAATGTCACTTTTAATATCATTTTCAGTTTTATCTAAAATGAATATTTTGCTAGAAATTCTCATTTGTTGAGAATTAAGAACCTTCCAAAACATCTTGCTATTTTCTGCCCTCTGTTAATTTTTATGAAAGATACCAATATATAGAAAAACCAGACCCCTGACTTGTGTTCTATCTATAGAAGGAACTGGCTTAATTAAAGTAAGAAGGAATAAACTTTACCAGATTTAACTAATATGCAAGTTGTTAACTGCCTGCCAAAATGCAAGCGTTAATGCTTATGTCAGTTTCAGGAAATCTGGAGTTAAAAAGAAGAGTTAATTCAGTCGTTACTTAAAATGTTTTATATACTGTGAAGTCTTAATATTTTTTGAGACGATTCTTAATGTTATTTTATAAAGCAGGATTAATGGGTCTTCATGACATTAGTCTAAGAAGTATTCATGGATTTTATATTATTGTGGCAATTCAATTTTTTTCTCTTTAATAAGTCCTTAAAATGACTAAAATGTAAAGGCTCTATGGAGAAGTTAAAAGTAATAGTAATATATGGTTACTGCCCTTGAAAGTCCTGTAGTAAAGCTGACAGATAATATGTTCTCAAAAACAGATAGATGGATAGATAGATGATAGATAGAGATAACTATATAGTTATATGTAGATCAATAGTGTGATATGGAAATAATTCCATGATAATGTCTGTCTAGGCAGTTGCATTATAATGTAATAAAATCACATAATCACACAAGTGATCAAAAAAGGAGAAAAAAAGCAGAAACAGAATTTAAATGACAATTCCTTAGATTTACACTCAGGTTCTTGAATTCCAAACTGATGGAAATTAAATCAAAATCCAAATCACAAATTTGAAAGTAGAGATAGGAAGATACCACTATAGACAAATTCTATTAAACTATATTTTAATGATATGAATTATGATTTGAAGGTACTAATGGCTAATTCCTAACACCCTATGGCAGGAATTGCTAAATGTGGACCTGAGAAATGTCCATGGCAATGGGTGAAACCCAGTCTGAGTTTAGTGCAATAATGGCACATAAAATTTGAAGCTATAAGGTGAGATTGAGAAGTAGTTTAACTTCAAGTTCAGTCAAGTTTTATATGACCTTGTCAATTCCTATATATATAGGAATGGAAGAAAATCATGGAAAGGAAAACAAAAATAGATGGAATGAATAGATGCAGAGTGAGGTTTTGAAACCATGTGCTAGTTATGCTTATCTATGGACTCTGGCTTACTTGGTACAGTTTACTTTTACACTTTTTTTTTAAACACAGTTATTAATAGTGCCCTTTTTTATTCCTAAAAGCATCCTGCTTTAGGAGCTACAGTATGTGGCCACTCTGAGAAACTGCAAAAGTAGTGTTGAATTCAGGTGCTGTAAAGCAGAGAGAGTGCTCCATGAGAAATAGGAAACTGGAATTATGTTCAGTACTTAAACTCAGGCACTGTGAAACCTCAATTGAGACAAAGGCCCAGAAGAAGATGCAAATAGAATCTACAGACCAGAAACAAAACAATGCATCAAATGAGATCCATGCACGGCTCTGAAATACCCCTGGCAGTTTTGTGTTGAAATGTAGGAATAAAAGCCTGGGTAGCCAACTACATAACCAAAAAAATCACAAAAAATGAATAAATCCTCTCTGACAAAATGAGCCTGTAAATCAAAATTTCATAAGAACTAAAATAATATAATATTAAGAAATATAATATTGGAACGACGACAAAACAGAATTCATCACAAAATGCATGATTAAGATTAAATCATACCTTCTGTGAGCTAAAGAATGTTGTTGGTGTTACATGATGTTCCCAGTGATCCATCAGTAAGGTCAAGCAGAAAATCCATGGCTGAGTGGATCTGGGAAATTATATGAACTTGCTCTAGCACACCATCCTTTTACTTTCAATTTTATTACATATATTAGTCATATATTGCATGTAATGAATTTCCCCCCAATTTTTTCACCTTAAAAACCCAAACATTTATTATTTTTAAAGTGTTAGAGATCCAGACATTGCATAGTTGATGCTTCTCCCTCAAGATCTCTCTTGTAACTAGTTTAGCTGTTGATTGGGACTATAGACTTACCAAAAAGATTCACTGGTGGGAGAATTCACTTCCAAACTCGCTCGTCTGTTTCTTGGCAAGATTCAGTTAATCAAGTATGGGTAATTTTCAAATATTTTCATTTCAAGTATTTTTTTCGTTTTTTTCCCCTTTCTAGCATTCCAATTACCATTTGATGTCGTCCTATAGCCACAAAACTGAACTCTGTTCATTTTCATAGTTTTTTTTTTAATATTTTATTTATTTATTTGAGAGAAAGAGAGAGAGAGCAAGAGGGAGAGAGAAGCGGAAGCACTGTGTTCAGCACAGAGCCTGATGTGGGGCTCCATCCCATAACTGCGAGATCACAACTTGAGCCAAACCAAGAGTCGAACACTTAACTGACTGAGCCACTCAGGTGCCCCTGAACTCTGTTCATTTTTAAAACTTTTCTCTTCTTTCTTTTTTCCCAACTGAATGATTTCTATTTATCAATTTTACTCAGTCTTCTGTCATCTCTTAATTGCTCTTAACTCTGATACTATTTCTATTTCTGATACAGCACTATGTCTTATCTTATATTTCTACCTGGTTCTTTTTGTAGTTTCTTTCTTCTTTCTTTCCTTCTTTCTTTCCTTCTTTCTTTCTTCTTTCTTTCTTTCTTTCTTTCTTTCTTTCTTTCTTTCTTTCTTTCTTTCTTTCTTTTCTTTCTTTCTTTCTTTCTTTCTTTCTTTCTTTCTTTCTTTCTTCTTTCTTTCTTTCTTTTTTCTTTTTCTTATATTTCTTTTAAAAATATATTACAAGTCCATTAACCTATACATCTTTGAGCAGTTATTATAGATGCTTTAAATTCAGTATCAGTGTCATTCAGTTTCAGTTTCCATTGATTGGCTTTTCTTTTATGTATGACTTACATTTTCCTGTTAATGTTTATGGCTAGTAATTCCAAAGCCTATTCTGGACATTAGTAGATGATATGCTATTGTGGAGGCACTGGGGTGTGAAACCTTTTGTTTCTTTTGTACTGAAATTCATTTTATTTATTATTTTATATCATTTTATTTTATTTTTTTATATTTTTTGCTTTAGCAAGCAGTTAAGCTGGCTTATCTCAAACTCCAAATTCGTTTTCTCCCTAATGTGAATGGCAGAGGAGGACCCCATTTAATTTCATTGGTTTTATTTGGTGTGCTTTGGTCAAACCCCAATGCTTTCAGAAGGTTAGTTTTTCATAATTTTTTCACAAGTCATAGATGTTTTCTATAGGATGACTGGTCTAATAGGAGCAAAGTTCTCATTACAGGAAGGAAAATCCACTCACTGTAAATTTTAACTTTGATATTTGACACATTTAATTTCAAATCAGTTTGCAAATATAAGTATAGAAAAGCAATAGCAATGATTGAATATTTCTTTTACATATCATTGTTAATATTGTATGAAGTTTTAAAATTAACCATTCATTAGAATTCAAATTCAATGAATGATGATTTGTTTTGTGCTTAGAATACAAGATAAATATTCTTAAATGAATGATTGAATTAACCCATATTTGTATGTAGTAAATTATTTATCTATAGTCCACAAAGTATTAACAAAGTAAGTTTATCTTTGTCTAGTAAGTATCAATTTCAACATTTTGGGCCTTTTTTTAGAAATATAAATATGATAGTGTCAGTTGTAGAAAACAATTAACTATAACACTTAAAATTTACCCAATATTTGTTATATAATTTAAAAATATATTTTTATAATAAATATTCCTATTTTATACTTTCCCTTCATATTAAGAGTTGTAATTTTTCATGTCTTCAGTACATAGGAGTGGGTATCGATGTCACCTTGCACTACTACATGGTTGAAGGGAAGTGTGGAAAAGTTACCATGGCCACACAGCTAATTTACCTCTGAATATTGGAAAAAGACTAAAAGTGCCAAAACATTGTAGATTTGGGGGGCATCTGCTTTTCTTTCACATATCACAGAACAAGGTCCTCAGAGATTTGACTTCTCATTGCCATACAACTGCACAGCTTACACAACTTCCACAAGACAAACTATCAGAATAAACCTGAAACACATTTGTAGAAAATAATTATGTAGAAAGATATATCTTACATGCCCACATCAAAATCAAAGAATATAATTATTTTATTATATATGGAGGATGAGAGCCAACATCTAAATTCTTCTTATCCATACGGCATGATACTCTCAGAGGAATGTTTTGTTACCTTTAGGTTAAAAATCTAGATCTTAGCAAGAAAATAGTGCCTAAATAAATATTTTGTATTGCTAGAATTTGAGCCCCATCCTGAATCCACTGTAAAGTGTTCTTTTTTGTAATTCACTGAAATTGTTTAGAAAAAAAGAAAATTGGCAATCCAAGGATCACAGTTTTTTCAATGATATTGTCATTTCAGTTAAATGAGCAAAAATTACAAAAATAAAAAGAACTGATGTAAAGAGTTAAATTATTTTTTATGAGAACAGCTCAGAGCAGCCTTAGAAACATTTTAAAATAGTCCCTCTTATGGTTGTTCTCACTGCAGTTTCCTTTCATTATTCCTAAATAATTAAAATTTATTTATATATGTGGTAGACAGAATAATTGCCTTTCAATGATATCTATATCCTAATCCCTGGAACCTGTGAAGATTTTACCTTGCATGTAAAGGGGAATTAATGTTGCAGATAGAATTAAGATTACTAATGAAGTTTAGATGAGGTGATTATCTTTAATTATGCAGATGGATCCAATGTTATCAACAAGGATCCATAAGAGGAAGAGGGAACATAGATGTGTTGTGAGGAGAACTCAATTCATCATTGCTGGCTTTGAAGATGAAGGAAAGGGACCATGAGACATTGAATGTGATTAACCTCAAAAAATAGGGAAAAGCAAGGGAACAGATTCTCCCTAGAGCCTCCAGAAAGGAATGCATGCAGCATTGGCAACACATTGATTTCAGCCTAGTGAGAAGTCTTTCAGCCAGACTTCTGACCCACACAATTGTAAGATAATAAATTTGCATTGTTTAAGCCACCTACTTTGTGGCAATGTATTACAACAGCAATAATAAACTCACGTAATTATGTCATAAAAAATGCCAAGAGTAAAAAATTATTTCAGAAATTAGATAGGCTTCAGGAAAAAGGCCAATTTTTCTGAAGGTAAGTAGAAACTCACCCAATATTTGCCATGTTGGTTAAAAAAAATTACTTTTGATTAAATATGTATAGAGAAAGAAAAAAAAAAGTATCGGACTTCTGGTTTCAGTTCCGACACGTAAAGAACTTGGAAGTAAATGTTCCTTTTCCTTGTTACAAGAAAAAGCTGAATAAACTGAAAATCAATGCTTTTTCTTAGACTGAACAGTAAAATGAGGTGTCAGAACAAAGTACCACCCCGAAATCCAGAAAGGCTCGTTCAGAGAGATGCAGCTGAGGTCTGCGTACCGAACAGGAGCTGCTGGAGCTTAAACCGGGAGGAACACTTAAGGGGTCATTTTGCTAAGTTTCTGGACGCTGAGTGTGGAATAGCTTGAGAGAAGAGGGCCCCCACACTTTGGCGAGTGTCAAGTCCAGGAACCTTACTAGAATGTCAGGATAAAAAGCTGCGAATGATTCTATTGTCTCTGGCAAGAGAAGAGAAAAAGTAGCCCTTATGAAATAAACTCGGAACATTTCCCTACATCTTCTGGGGTGTGGGGGAAGGACAACTTTATCAGAGCCATCCTATACTTCTTGGATGCTTTGTTCTGTTTATTTGTTTGTTTTTTCTCTCCATTATTTATTTTCTTTTTCTCATTGCCTCTAGTTCGGGAAATTTCTATTGACTTACCTGTAAGATCTCTGATTCTTTCCTTGGCTATGTTGTCTACTGATAAGTATATTGAAATTATTCTTCACTCCTGTTACTGTGTTTTTGATTTCTAGAATTTTGTTGTTGTTTTTTCTTAGAGTTTCCATCTCTTATGGTTACTTTAACTTTCTGTGAACCCAAAATAACATCACAATCTGAGAGTGAGGATGATGGAGAAGGTCTTATAAGCTTGAGAAGAGAAGAGAGTAAAATTGTCATCTGAGAGTATGAAAAAATATTGACTGGGGAAGTACAGTATGATTGCATTAGGGCCACTTGAGGCCACAGACATAAACTTAAAGTGAGAATTGTCGCAAACTCCAACCAGGTTTAGCCACATGGGAGCAGGCATAGGTTATGTGGAAATTGGAAGTAACAAAGCTTTTGAATTTGAGTACAAGGGAGCAGGTGAGGCAAGGGAATCAACAACATGCAAGGGACTGATTGTGATGATTGAACATAATGTTGAAGTTAGTAGGGAGAGGAGAGAAGATATAAAGGGAGTGAGGGGCAGTGCATAGAATTATGACAATAAAATTGAGATTTCCAGTTTAAATAAAAATTGTCTGAGCCAGGGTAATTGAGTAAAGGAGGGGAAAAAATAGGAGGTACTGATAGAATATAGCAGATATATAAATTTTGGACTATATAGAATTTGAAGTTATTTACAATGATATCATGAGTATGTGTTGCCGTAGAACAACTGGCTGAAGTAGGATATAGGACAAGTTTATTTGGGAATGGGAATTCAAAATAAAGCTGTACTATGTGGTATAATCTCATAACATGATAGTTAATGCTGAAGGTTTTTAGCAAGGAGAGAAGGAAGTATAGGGATGACTTTCACCCTCTCTCTAGGAGAATGAGGTACCTCCTACAAAGGCTATAAGACAAGCTGTGTTCTTTGTATTTCGTCCATTGGAGCATGAGATTGGAAAATTCAGAAACGTGTTTCAAGATACAGGGAGTTTTGCTGATGATGGACTATGGCTTCCAGAAGGAACATGGGAAGGGTTTTAGGAGTTGGGAGTAGGTAGAAACTGGCAACAGAAGACTGATAAACAGAACCTGAGGAGAGTAACAAGGTCAGAGTTGGATGGTGACTTCAGACTCTAGTGTTTCTTGTGTCAGCTTAAGTATTCACAGCTCTCTTATTTTTCATTTTTTCCATCCATCAAAATCTATTCTCCTAAAAATGACCTGGTATTTGATATTATTTTCAAAGTAATAGAAACATCTACATATTACATAATATATGGGTAGTTAAAGAAAATGCCTCATCTTTGAAAGTCATCATTAAATAAAAGTCGTATCTTATAGTGCAAAGTGAATTTCAAGTTTTAGACTAATGGGGAGCATTTAGGAAATAATAAGTGCTTTCCTCATGCCCTCTGTCTGCCAGTATGAAATTACCAGTCATTCTTTTTTCAAATTTTATTATTACTAATCTATTTATAGTCATCCATTTTAGTGCTCTAAAAACCACAAAGCATTGATACTAACTTGCTGACTTTATTTGAAGTGATTCAGATCTTAGACTACAATCTAAGAAAAGACAATTTTGATTTAAGGACTAACTATAACCAGATCTTGTGTTCCTTGTCAATAAAGTTACTGATGAGCTCTTTGCCCTTCAAAATATGTTGCTAAATCTTACAGTATTTTCATTTTTGAAATGTACTATTTTATACCCTTTTTCAGGCTAACTCACATGAATTTACATCAAGTGAAATCTGTTTGTCATTAAACTTTACATTAAAATAATTTAAGAGTAGTACTTTCAAGTTTATACTTATTTACCATTTAAACACATGAAAGATGTTCTTACTAAACTGTTATCCCAGTGGGGGGAAAATACTATCAAGAAACTGACTACCACTAAACAAATTATACATTAAAACATCTCTTCAAAGGCAAAAGTTTTTTAAAAATTCTTTTAAAATGCATTAATGAAGATGTTACTTGATTTTTCCCTAAAAAATATTTTATCTCTAAAATGTATATTCCCAGCAATTCTACCTCTAAGAATTTGTATTACAGATATTTTCATACATGTTGATGAATTGGATAGTTTTATTCATTGTAGCATTGTTTGTAATTGGGGAAAATTAAAAACATTTATGTCCATTAATAAATAAATATTTTAAAAGTTATTTGTCATATATCTTCCCTTTATAGAAACTATGTGAAGGCAGAGAGTTTTCTATCTTGTTTACTACTACTTTTTCAGTGCTGAGTATAAAGTAGTATACAAATATTGAATAAATTACTGAAACAACCAATAAGGAAGTTATAAATCACAATGTAAAATATTATGCAGCTATTTAAAAGAATGTGGATATGAGATCACAATATAATGTAAAATGAAAATTTTGAGTTGAAGAAGAAAATTATATATCCCATTCTAAATCAGAAAATACATTGACAAACATACTCACATATATGCCTTATCAAATGTATATTGATACAGACCAAATTTTTAATAGTAAATAACCCTAAAAATTGCTGAGAGGGTATCCTGAGGTTTCCTTTTTAACACAAATTTTTGTATAGTTTGAAGATTTTATATTGAGTATTATTAAAAAATTACAATAATGTATTTCTGAGTAGAACCTGAACTAAATTCCTCCTGCTACACCCATTACTCTATTTAGACAAATTGGAAAGTGAATCTTGCTTGCCAACATAGACACAATGTTCCTGGTCATATTCAGAGATCTATCTCAACTTCCCCTCTCTTCTAGACTAATAAGATCCCATTTTTTTAAAAAATCAATTACTTCAACCAGAATGTTTTAAATTTATTTTATTTTTTTTTAAAGGTTTTATTTATTCATTTGAGACACAGAGATACAGAGAGAGAAAGAGCATGAGCAGTGGGAGAGGCAGAGGGAGAGGAAGAAGCAGACTCCCCGCTGAGTCAGGAGCCGGATGTGGGGCTCGATCCCAGGACCCTGGGATCATGACTTGAGCCGAAGGCAGACGCTTAACCATCTGAGCCACCCAGGCGCCCCTCAACCAGAATGTTTTAAAAGAAGAGTTTCATCATCCCTTAGGGGAGATAATTTCAGAATAAAAATATCCATGAAGTTTGCATGAAATCCGTATCTCTATCATTAGTTCATAATAAACTAAACACAAATTAAACAAAATCCTTTCAAATTTGGGGTAACATCAAGAAAAGGCTAAATACGGGGTGCCTGGGTGGCTCAGTCGTTGTGTCTGCCTTCAGCTCAGGTCATGATCCCAGGGTTCTGGGATCGAGCCCCGCATCGGGCTCCTTGCTCCGCGGGAGGGAGGCCTGCTTCTCCCTCTCCTACTCCCCCTGCTTGTGTTCCCTCTCTCACTGTGTCTCTCTCTGTCAAATAAGTAAATAAAGTCTTAAAAAAAAAAAAGAAAAGGCTAAATAAATTGGTGGGTACTACCTAAAAACATTAGATAAGTCTTTTCAAAATTCCAAAGCCACAGCTCCAAAATATATCTTTAAGTATCCCTGACTGTGGACATGCCAAGTACACAATTGAACACACGGAGATTAAATACACAATTGCTCTCTCTTAAAGCAATAACAGCTGCTGCAGAATCAGCAGGACAGTATATCACAGTACCAGATGAAGAACAAACCCAGCCTGGTATCAAGTACAATAAAAAGGAAAGGATTTGTCGCCCCAGCAAGGTCTGATTCCCAAAAGTAAAGTAATGACTTGCCGACTGAGCTGAAAATAGTGCCTCTCCCAGCCCCCTCACTTTTTTTTTTTTTGAGAATACAAGTCCATAGGTCAACATGGTCCTCCTGACAACAAAACAACAACAAAAGATAACAGGAAAATTTGGTTAGAAAGAATATGTGACTTTTTAAATAAAATGACTACCTTTAAAATACATGAATATAAAGCTAAAAGTGATTAATGAAACCACTAGAAAAATTCTCCTGGTAATTATCTTCACATCTTTTCATTAATATTAAGTAAAAAGGTGTCATTAGTATATACAGAACTTTTTTTTTAGCTCATCTTTGAAGCTATTTTATCCCAATTAAGTTCTAATGTAACAAAGATAGTTGTAATACCCACAGTGAATATTGATTTCAACATAAATTGTGCAGCACAATGTCTGTCAGGCTCGATAAATACTTGTGGAATGGACAACAATATTATGTACATGTTAAGTTTTATTTTTCTTGTGGAATACCAGTTGAAGATCCTCCTTCTATTACTCCAAAGCTCTTCCTAAAATAAAGAAAACCCACAGTAATGGCAGCTATGCTGTGCCTCTTAGAAACACTGAAGCACTCACACCCCGGCTAGAAAGGCTATGCCCACAACTTAGCCCCCCTGACAACTGTCAGTGGTGAAAGGACACTGCTTTGCCCCAAATTAGACAATTTCTCAGAGACTGTCTGTGACCAATACTTGTCATTGGGGAATGTTCAAAAATACACCCCCTTTTCTTTACTTCATGTCTATGAAGAGCCATCCCAGCTCCCAAGGCTTCAGTTTGTTTGTTTTTAAAAGATGTTATTAGTTAGGACAGTTTTAGGTGCCCAGCAGGTCGAGTGGAAAGCATACAGTTCTGAGAGTTCTGCCCCACACATGCATAGCTTCCCTCATTATCAACATCCCCTGCCAGAACGGTGCACTTTTACAACTGATGAAACTATTTTGACACATCATAAATATCCAAAGTCCATAGTTTACATTAGGGTTCACTCTTGGTGTTGTAGATTTGATGGGTTTGGACAAATATGGAATGGCATATATCCACTGTTATGGTATTAGAATACTTTCACCATCCTGAAAATTCCCTGTGCTCTTCGTACCACCCTCCATCCTGGCAGCCCATTGATCTTTTACTGTCTCCTTAGTTTTCCTGTTTCTAGAATGTCTAGAATCATACAGTTTGAAGCCTTTTCAGATTGGCATCTTTCACTTAGTAATATGCACCTACATTTCCAACATATGTTTTCGTAGCTTGAGAGCTCATTTCTTTTTAACATTGAATAATCTTCCATTGTCTGGATGCACAGTTTATTTATCCATTCACTACAGAAGGACATCAAGATTGCTTCCAAATTTTTGCAATTATGAATAAAGCTGCTATAAATATCCATGGGCAGCTTTTTGTGTGGAAATGTTTTTAAGCCCTTTGGGTGAATACCAAGGAGCCCAGTTGCTGGATCATATGGTAAGAATATGTTTAGTTTTGTAAGAAAGCACTGAACTGTCTTCTAAAGTGGCTGTCCCATACTGCATTCCTACCAGCAATGAATGAGAGCTCTTACTCCATCTTCTCCACTTGGTGTTGCCAGTGTTTCAGATTTTGGCCATTCAAATAGGTATTTTGAACCCTCCCAAAGACTCAGTCCCCAAGACTACCCTCCCCAGATCTTAACTCTCCAGATCACTAAGCATCCAGAAATCCATCAATTAGAGTTTGAGTGTTCCTTCTAGTGCTGTCTCCAGCAACAGGCTCTGCTCCTGGGCTTCTATTCCAAATAAACTGCGATTCTCTATTCACCTGTTTCTCCAATTCTTGTGGCGGCAGTTTCTCCTGTGACCTCAATTTTCTGAGAAGAGTGGTTGATTTTCCATTTGTTCAGCTTTTTTCCCGTTGTGAGGGTAGGAATGACAGCTTCCCATCTCTTTATATGTCAGACAAGAAACCAAAGTCCTCCAGATTTGTTCTTTCTTAAAAACTATTACAAACTATTAAAAAGTGCATTAAAAATTTCCTAGGTACTCTTTTCTGATCCTGCTCCATCTGTATGTGGCCTTGGGTGTCTATCACATGTATGAGTAATTTTATACATTCACTATATATATATGCAAATAAAACATATATAGTAAGTTTTGGCTACTTTAAAACTTTATATAAACAATTATATTGCATATTAAGTGCTTATTTCACAGATTTGTTCTTATTAATATCTCTGACTCTAATTTTCATTTTGTTTTCTTCTATATAAGTCATGTCAAGATTTGAAGGATTTGAGATTTTACACTGTTTGCAAGTTACATATCAGCTTGCCAAAGTTTCGTAAGTGCTGAAGACATAAGACATGAGACTCCTGGGTCAGAGACAAAGGATGCTTCCAATCTCAGCAGTTGCAATGGCCAGCATATCTGTAACATTCTCTTGTGCCTGTTTCCTACTCCCCAATATTCACAGGGCGTTTCAAAAATATGCAGACGACTCCTATACCTGTAGTGGGTTGGGCTACAGGAAAGGAACACTGAACTTAGAAACCTCAATCTTTTCTAATGGACAGTAAGCATGCCTGACTTTTGTTCTAGAGAGAGACACTATCTCTATCTTCTAAGACAGTTCACTACAAAAAAATCCTAGAAAAAAAATAATATGAAACAAAGGCAGTTAACGTATTTTCTTAAAAACATGCAGAAATATAAGAAATCTATGAAGAACTGTCTCCTAATAGTCATTGTTTACATGACAGAAATTTGATTTATTGAAGCTACTGCTAATTTTTTTCTCTCCGAGATTTTATTTAAATTCCAGTTAGTTAGCATACAGTGTAATATTATTTTCAGGTGTAGATTTTAGTGATTCAACACTTACATACAACACCTGGTGCTCATCACAAGTGCCCTCCTTAATCCCCGTTACTCATTTAGCCCATCCCCCCCTCCCCTCCCATAACCATCAGTTTGTTCTCTACAGTTAAGAGTCTGTTTCTTAGTTTTCCTCTCTTCTTTTTCCCCCATGTTCATTTGTTTTGTTTCTTAAATTCCACATACGAGTGAAATCATATGGTATTTGTCTTTCTTTGACTTATATCGCTGAGCATAATACACTCCAGCTCCATCCACGTCATTACAAATGGCAAGATTTCATTCTTTTTAATGGTTGAGTGATCACTTCTTCTTTATCCATTCATTAGTTGATGGACATTTGGGCTCTTTCCATAATTTGGCTATTGTTGGTAACGCTGCTATAAACATCAGGGTGCATGTATCCCTTCAAATTACTATTTTCGTATCCTTTGGGTAAATACATAGTAATGCAGTTGCTGGATCATAGCCTAAATCTATTTTTAACTTTTTGAGGAACCGCTATACTGTTTCCCAGAATGGCTGCACCAGTTTGCATTCCCACCAACAGTGTAAGAGGCTTCCCCTCTCTCCTTGTCCTCACCAACACCTGTTGTTTCCTATGTTGTTAATTTTAGCCATTCTGACTGGTGTGAGGTGATATCTCAATGTAGTTTTGATTTGTATTCCCCTGACGATGAGTGATGTTGAGCATCTTTTCATTTGTCTGTTGGCTATCTGCATATCTTCTTTGGATAAAAGTCTGTTCATGTCTTCTGTCCATTTCTTAATTGAATTATTGTTTTGTGGGTGTTGAGATTAATAAGTTCTTTATAGATTTTGGACATTAACCCTTTATCAGATATGTAATTTGCAAATACCTTCTCCCATTCCGTAGATTGCCTTTTAGTTTTGTTGATTGTTTCCTTTGCTGTGCAGAAGTTTTTTTATTTTGATGAAGTCCCAATAGTTTATTTTTGCTTTAGTCTCCCTTGCTTCAGGAGGCATATTTAGTAAGAAGTTGCTATGGCCAATGTCAAAAGGTTACTGCCATCTTCTCCTCTAGGATTTTAAAGATTTCCTGTCTCACATTTAGGTCTATAATCCATTTTGAATTTATTTTTGTGTATAGTGTAAGAAAGTGGTCCAGTTTCATTCTTTTGCATGTAGCTGTCCAGTTTTCCCAACACCATTTGTTGAAGAGACTGTCTTTTTTCCATTGGATATTCTTCTTTGCTTTGTTGAAGATTAATTGACCATATAATTGTGGGTTCATTTCTGGGTTTCCTATTCTGTTCCATTGATTTATGTGTCTGTTTTGTGCCAGTACCATACTGTCTTCATCACTACAGCTTTGTGATAGAACTTGAAGTCCAGAATTGTGATGCCTCCAGCTTTGCGTTTCTTTTCAAGATTGCTTTGGCTATTTGGGGTCTTTTGTAGTTCCATACAAATTTTAGGATTGTTTGTTCTAGCTTTGGGAAAAGTGTTGGTATTTTGATAGGGATTTCATTAAATGTGTAGATTGCTTTGGGTAATATAGACATTAAACAATATTTGTTCTTCCAATCAATGAGCCTGGAATGTTTTTCCATTTCTTTGTGTTATCTTCAGTTTCTTTTATCCATGTTTTACAATTTTCAGAGTACAGATCTTTTACTTCTTTGGTTTGGTTTATTCCTAGGAATTTTATGTTTTTTGGTGCAATTGTCAATGGGATTGATTCTTTGATTTCTCTTTTTGCTGCTTCATTATTAGTGTATAGAAATGCAACAGATTTCTGTACATTGATTTTGTATCCTGCAACTTTACTGAATTTGTGTACTACTTGTAGCAATTTTTTAGTGAAGTCTTTTAGGTCTTCTATATAGAGTATCATGTCATCTGCAAATACTGAAAGTTTTATTTCTTCCTTGTCATTTGAATGCTTTTTATTCCCCTGTGTTGTCTGATTGCTGTGGCTAGGATTCCAGGACTATGTTAAGTAACAGTGGTGAGAGTGGATATCCCTGTCTTGTTCCTGACCATAGAGGAAAAGCTGTCAGTTTTTCCCCATTGAGGATGATATTAGCTGTGGGTTTTTCATATATGGTGTTTATTATGTTAAGGTATGTTCCCTCTATCACTACTTTGTTGAGGGTTCTTATTATGGATGGTGTACTTTGTCAAATGCATTTTCTGTCTCCATTGAGAGTATCATATGGTTTTTATCCTTTCTTTTATTAATGTGGTGTATCACATTGATTGATTTGTAAATATTGAACCACCCTTGCAGCCCAGGAATAAATCCTATTGATCATGGTGAATGATTCTTTTCCTGTACTGTTGGATTTGATTTGCTGAGAATTTTTGCATCCATGTTCATTAGGGATATTGGCCGGTGGTTCTAATTTTTAGTAGAGTTTTTGGTTTTGGTATTAGGGAATGCTGGTCTAATAGAATGAATGTGGAAGTTTTCCCTCCATTTCTATTTTTTAGAATAGTTTGAGAAGACTAGGCATTAACTCTTCTCTAAATGTTCAATAGAATTCCCCTGTGAAGCCATTTAGCCCTGGACTTTTGTTTCTTGGGAGATTTTTGATTCCTGATTCAATATCTTGGCTAGTTATTGTCTGTTCAAGTTTTCTACTTCTTCCTGTTTCAGTGTTGGTAGTTTATACGTTTCTAGGAATTTATCCATCTCTTCCAGTTTATCCAATTTATTGGCATATAGTTTTCATAATAGTCTCTTATAATTGTATTTCTGTGGTGTTGGTTGTTATTTCTCCTTTCTCGTTTTTGATTTTATTTCTTGCGGTCCTTTCTATTTTCTTTTAGATAAGACTGTCTAGGGATTTGTCAATTTTATTAATTTTTGCAAACAACCAGCCCCTAGTTTAGTTTATCTGTTCTACTGGGCCTTTTGTTTCTATATCATTTATTTCTGCTCTAATCTTTATTATTTCCCTTCTTCTACTGGCTTTACACTACATTTATTGTTCTTTCGCAGCTCCTTTAGGTGTTAGTTAGGTTACTTATTTGAGATCTTTCTTGCTTCTTGAGGAAAGTCTGATTGCTATATATTTCCCTCTTATGACCACTTTTGCTGCATCCCAGAGGTTTTGGACTGTTGTGTTTTCATTTTCATTTGTTTCCATGAACTTTTCTAAAATTTCTTCTTTGATTTCCTGGTTGGACCATTCATTTTTTACTAGCACCTTGTTTAACCTCCATGTATTTTTGGTCTTGCCAATTTTTGTCTTTTGGTTGACTTCAAGTTTCATAGCATTGTAGTCAGAAAATATGGAATGATTTTTATTTTATTTATTTATTTTTTTGTACTTGTTGGGGCCTGATTTGTGACCCACTATGTGATCTATTCTGGAGAATATCTCATGTGTACTTGAAAAGAATGTGTATTCTGCTGCTTAGGACGAAATGTTCTGAATATATCTGTTAAGTCCATCTGGTCCAGTGTGTCATTCAAAACCATTGTTTCCTTGTTGATCTTCTGCTTACATGATCTGTCCATTGATTTAAGTAGGGTGTTAAAGTCCCCTACCATTACTGTATTATTATCAATTAGTTCCTTTATATTTATTAATTGTTTTATATATTTGGGTGCTCCCAAGTTAAGGGCATAAATATCTACAATTTTTAGATCTTCTTGTTGGATTTTCCCCTTTATTATAGTAGAGTACCCTTCATCTGTTTTTACAGTCTTTGTTTTATTTTTTTTAAATTTTTTAAAGATTTTATTTATTTATTTGAGAGAGAGGAGGAGGGGCAGAGGGTGAGGGAGAAGCAGACTCCCCTCTGAGCAGAAAGCTGACACAGGGCTTGATCCCAGGACCCTGAGATCATGACCTGAGCCGAAAGCATATGCTTAACCAACTGAGCCACCCAGGTGCCCCTACAGTCTTTGTTTTAAAGTTTAGTTTGTTCAATATAAGTATTGTTACCCTTTCTTTTGACATCCATTTGCATGATAAGTGTTTCTCTATCCCCTCGTTTTCAATCTGCAGGTGTCTTTAGTTCTAACATGGGTCTCATGTAGGCAGCATATAGATAGATGGGCCTTGTTTTTTTTTTCTTTTTTTTTTAAGATTTTATTTACTTGAGAGAGAGAGACACAGCGAGAGAAGGAACACAAGGAGGGGGAGTGGGAGAGGGAGAAGCAGGCTTCCCGCTGAGCAGGGAGCCCGATGCGGGGCTCGATCCCAGAACTCTGGGATCATGACCTGAGCCGAAGGCAGAGATCTGAAGTTAGCTTTATGGGACTTCTCTTGTAAGATAGGGACTTCTTTTGTCTTACTGCTGTTAGGATTTTTTTATTTATTGCTGTATTTTGCAAACTTAATTACAATATGTCTTGGTGTTGGCCTGTTTTTGTTGATTTTGATGGGAGTTCTCTGGGTCTCTTGGATTTGGATGTCTGTTTCCTTCCCCAGATTAGGGAAGTTTTCAGTTATTATTTCCTCAAATAAATTTTTTGCCCTCTTTTCTCTCTCTTTTTCTTCAGGGACTCCAATAATATGAATTTTATTAGGTTTGATGGAATCACTTAGTTCCCGAAGTTATTTTCATCTTCCATAATTATTTTTTCTCTCTTTTGTTCAGCTTCATTATTTTCCATTATTTTATCTTCTATATCACTTATTCATTCTTCTGTTCCTTCCATCCTTATGTTCATTTTATCCAGTCTGTTTCAAATCTCAGTCATATTTGACTGATTGTTTTTTAACTCTTTTATCTCTGCAGTAAGGGTCTCCCTGAAGTCTTCCATTCTTTTCTCAACCCAAATGAGTATCCTTATGATTGTTGCTTTAGATTTTCCATCAGGCATATTACTTATATCTGTTTCAATTAGATCTCTGGCCATGACTTTATCTTGTTGTTTCATTTGGGATGAATTCTTCTATCTTGGCGTTTTGTCTATGCCTCTGTCTTCTGTGTGTTAGAAAAGCCTGTTATGTTTCCTGCTCCTGAGAGTAATTACTTTATGAAGAATAATAGCTCATATAGTGATCCTGGGCCTGGCACTTCAGGGAGTGTCTCTGGTGTGTCCTGCATGCCCTCTGCTGCTGTGTTTTGGCTGCTCTATCCTTCAGCCCAGTCATCTGCAGATGCTCTCCTTACTTGCAGTGGGCAGTGTTTGGACCTTGGCTGGAGTGTGGGGAGTTTTTTTTGTTTTGTTTTGTTTTGTTTTTTAAAGGTTTTATTTATTTGACAGAGAGAGACACAGCGAGAGAGGGAACACAAGCAGGGCGAGTGGGAGAGGGAGAAGCAGGCTTCCCCGCAGAGCAGGGAGCCTGATGCGGGGCTCAATCCCAGGACCCCACGATCACGACCTGAGCCGAAGGCAGACGCTTAATGACTGAGCCACCCAGGCGCCCCTGGAGTGTGGGGAGTTTTAACTAGGCATGCTCTGTCTGCTTTTTAAATGAGACCTGATGCTACTTCCACTAGAACTAAAGCCTTGCAGAACTCTCTAGTTGGGAGGTGTGGTGTGTGTGTGGGTTTGTGCTGGCCTTCTGGGGATGGGTCCCACTGCACTGGTTCTTAGGCATAATTGCCTGAGAAAAGCAGCACCTGCAGAGCACAAGGGGGCAGGACTTGGTGTAAGCATGTTAGGCAGCTATGTGGTTTACTGAAGGTGGTTCTGTGTTTATGCTGAGGCACAGGGGAGGGAAATGGCACCAGCCTGCTCCTTTGTTCCCTGAGAGGGGTCTCTGTGCTTGTTGCTCTCAGGGAAATAGTCCAAGAAGAGTGAATAATCTCCCCACTGTGAATCCCAGGCTAATTTCTGATCACTGTTTTCAGACGTCTGCCTCTGGTTGTTTGCCTGCCTGCTCTCCAGGAGCAGCAATGTGCCATCTGGGTTCTATCCCACCAAAGCCTACTGACTTTTAAAACACCAAGCTTTAGGGACATGGTGTGCTCTGGGGTCTGCACTGGTCTTCTGGGGGGAGGGTCTTGCCACCCTGGGGCTATTGCAGATTTGACCAAGAAAAGCAGTTGTGCCAGAGGACAGGGTTGTAGGACTTGGAACAAGCAAGCTAGGCAGCCAGTGTTGGGCCAAGCTGCCATTGGCAGGTGGCTCTGCACTGATATTGAGGGGCTGGGGAGGGAAATGGTACCCACTAGCTCTTTTGTTCCCTGAGAGGTGACTCTGTGAACATCACCTCTCACAGAAGTCCTCCAAGAAATGTGAACAGTCTCTCCCCATGCACCTTCTAGGCAATCCTCAGATTGTACTATCTACCCAGGAGTTGTTTGCCTGCCTTCTTTCCACAAATAGGGCAGCGCCCTCAGGTATCTATCCCAGCCAAGCCCACTCACCTTTGAAACTCCAGTCTTCCAATCCCGCTGGTTGCAAAAACTCATGAAAATCAGCCCCTCTTGTTTTTGCTGCCAATAGCTTTGGGGTAGTGTTCTCCTTGTGTGTATCTCTGTGTGCTCCACTCTCTCTTAGTTCTTTCCATGACTAGGGCTCCCTCCTTGCCCCCCTCAGTACCAAACCACATCTCCATACTTCCTACCTTCCTTGATGTGGCTTCTTCTCTCCCTCTAGTTATAGAGTCTGTTTTGTCAGTCCTCAGGTTGATTTCTTGCGTTTTAAGAATGATGTGATACTTATCTAGTTATGTTTGAAGGATGAGATGGGCCAAGGGTCCTCCTACTATGCTGTTTTCTTAGTTCCCCCCCAAAAAAACCTATTGCTAATTTTTATTAGCAGTTTATTACTTATTCTATGTAGAATATTACAACTAATAATCTTATACAAATCCTGAAGTTCCCTAAATACATGTTACTGAATGATCTATCATAGCTGTTAACTCAGGGAAAAAAAATGGGTAAGCCTTAGCACACTACTATGGCCAGCTGTTCCAACCCAAAGAATCCCAAGGGGACTGGACAAATCAGAAGCGCAGCTCCTGGCTGGATTTGCCAGCAGTGTTGCTGAAGAAATTCAGTTGCCCTAACAACTGACCTCTCCACCTACAAGATAAACAACTAGAGTTTCATAGGGAGAGGTTCATGGGGTACGTGCAAGAGAGCAGGCAGAGAGCATGTGATCATAGGGGAGGGATCAGTATGTGTTCAGCCCACCCCCAATTATGGGCAGGGAAGTGGGGGGATATGTGGGGTGTGGTCTTCTAGGCATTCTGTTGCTATCAGGGTTTTTATTGTTTCAATCATTGTAACTGTTGGAGTCTACAGTTGAACAAGAAGGCTCATTGACACATCCCCCTTTCTACACAGGTCTGTAACTTCAGTATGGTTTTGGCCATTTTGTTTGTTTTTTGTTGATACATAAGAATGCTATTGTATTGTTTTATTCTGGTTTTCTCTTTATATATTAAACTTATATCCATCATCTTGTTGGTTTCTTATGTCTATTATTGTGTCAGTGGATCTTTTCAGCTACCATTTTTCTGTGCAGTTTTTAACAGTGCATATTTTGGAAAATGGTACATTAAATAATTTCAAGTTGAGATCTTTGCTAGTAAAGTCCATCTCTAGGGTGTGTGTACATGTGTGTTTGTATCGGTGTGTGATATAGCTATCGCTATCCCTATCACTGTATCTGCATGTCTATCTATCTATCTATCTATCTATCTATCTATCTATCTATCCATCTATCATCTATCAATCTATCATCTATCTATCATCTACCTACATTTATCTATCTACAGATCTTCCTTGACTATGACAGGGTTACATTTCAATAAACCCATTGTAAGATGAAAATACTGTAAGTTGAAAATGGATCTAATACATATAACCTACTGAACATCATAGTTTAGCCTAACCTGCCTTAAACGTGCTCAGAACAGTTTAGTAGCCTACAGTCAGGCAAAATCATTTAACACAAAGCTTATTTCATAATAAAATGTTAAATGTCTTATGCAATTTATTGAATACTATACTGAAAGTGAAAAACAGAATGACTGTATGGGTACAGAATGGTTGTAAATGTGTCAGTTGTTCACCCTCATGATCCCCATGCCTGACTGGGAGCTACAGCTCTCTGCCACAGCTCAGCGTCATGAGAGAGAATCGTACTGCACAGCACCGGCCCCAGAAAAGAGCAAAAGTCAAAATTTGAAATACATTTTCTACTGAATCCATATCCCTTTTACACCATATAAAGTTGAAAACTTGTAATTCAAACCTTTGTAAATCAGGGGCCATTTGTATGTATGTTGGTGTTACATTACCCACAGAGAGATTACACTGTTAAAGACTCTCATTTGAGGATCAGTAGGAAAGTAACTACTTACAGAACTAAGTAGCCACTTAGAGAACTTTATTTTTCATCAAGGAGAAAGAAAAGAAATAAAGCAAAGCACTAGAACAAGAGAGCCATCATTTCCTTTACCTCAGATTCAGAAACACTTCAGCAGAAATGAAAGCAACTTTCCTGCTGGTACTATTACCTACGATAGCAAATCCTTTTCTCCTCACAATGAGGGTCTAAGAAGGACAATCTGTCTCACAGGTAGCAGAGGCAATAAAAACTGGGAAGGTGAAGAATTTCAGCATAAGAACAAGAAAAAATATAGATGGGCTAGACAATTACAGTCAACAAAAGGACTAAAGGAATGAATTTTGTTTGTTTTTGTGCCAACTTTACCGATTCTTCCTTTAATTTCTTAGAGTTCCGATAGAGATGAGACATTCACACAAAACAATCTTCTTCTAAGCTACGCAGAAACAAAACAGATATCTAAAAAAAGAAACAAAAGGAAAAGAGAACTTAATTTACAGGTGTGGGATGATGGGAAACCAAAGAAAATTCCTTTTCTTTGGCTCGTATGATTACTTGGAATGGAAGTAATTTTGCTAAACATACTTTTCTTCTGAAAGCTCTTAGGAAATGGCCTGGTACTTAATGTTCTAGTCCAAGCTTTGAATAATGAAATTTTGTAGAATAAAAAAAAAATTCTGGGGAGAGCTATCTAAGTACTCTTTTACAGTTAAACATTGAATTTTTTTCTGAATAGTGTCTTTTTTTAATTATAAAAGTTATACATATAAGAAGAAAATTTATAACTTACTGCAAGGCACACAGAAAATTTTTAACACTTCCTGTGATTCCACTATCCAGAAAAAAAGTCACTTTTATTATTTCTGATCAGTGTGCAAGTGTGTGTGTTTGTAGATATATACATAGATACTGTTTTTCTGTAGTATTCTATATCAAATTCCTACTTGTAGGCATTTATATTGCTATGACTTTTTTAAAAACATTTTAAATTATTATGCAAGCATAACTAAATATAAATCTGAAATTATATGTTCAGTTTTCTCCTAAAAAATACCAACAATTGGAATTATTTGGATGTATAGATATAAATAAACTTATGACTTTTGATGGGACAAAATTGAAGGACATAATTTTCCAATTTATTTTACATTGTAATGAAGGAAATATGAAGCATAATGGTTATAAATATCTTGGATATTGGGTAATAGTCAAATAATAAATCATTTAATCTTTAGATACACTTTCATTTATGAATTAAAAAATAGTTTAAAATATGTGCTGTAATTTGAGGTTCTAACATAATATTTATGAATATTATGAAAAAGAAACTAAATACTAACATATCCTTCTGTTTAGTTCTACTTAACATAAAAGGAGGGAAAGCATGCATCCTTATAACGCTTTAGACAGCTAAATTGAAGAGCTTAATCTAAACTTCAAAATGGACTTTGAATTACCTAGAATATTCACATAATTAACATAATTGATCTTCATTTTTTTCATGGGCAGCCATTGCTTTAAATACTTTCTTATGGTTTCATAAGAATTCTAATTCTACATCTGAAGCTTTAAAAATCAACCTTTTGACCACTCTTAATGGCTCTTCCAGCTAAACCCGAAGTGGGTTCATGTTTGCAGTTATCTGATTGCATATATCCAGTTAGCAGTACACACCAACACCAAGCATGCCCTTCAAAAGCTTAAATTCTGGGAACAACAGGGGCTTAATCACAGACAGAATGTATCCAAGCATGGAACAATAAGACCCACAGAAGTATCCTTGTCACCAAATTACTGTCATAGCTTACAAACTGCAGTCGAAAATGCCCATCATCTTACCAGACAGCCATGGACCTCTTTATTTTATAATCTTTGACCTATTAATTGTCACCAGTAAGTTTCACATATAAAGAAATGAAGGTAATTTACTTCATGTGTATATGATATACACTTAATATAGGAATAATTCATTGAATATAGGTTTTCCCAAATTCTCTTTGGTATAAATTACTTTATTTGATTCTTTAAACAACCTTGGGGGATAGATATGCCTACTCTTACTATAATTAAAATTGTATTGTATAGATGAGTAAATTGAGGCTCAGACGTAAAATGACTTACCCAAGGGACGAAAACTATTGGACACAAAGCCACACTGGAAATTTAGCTATAAAATCTCAGGTTCTGTATGGTTTTTACCATAACATACTATAGAAGATAACTTGAGAAAGCATAATTAAATTTTGCATTTGTAATAAAATGATGACTATTATATCAAATTATTATTTTTAAAACATGTTGATAATGAAGATTCCCCATGGTTAATCACAAATGATATTGTGCCAGGCTGTAAGCTTGAGGCATGGAGAGGTTCCTGGAACAGTGGTTCTTATAAAAACTACCATGTGGAACCATTTTAAATTATTACATTTTTTTCCCTCTCCTGCTGTCCCATTTTCCAATTAGTTTCAGTGGATACATACTCCTTTCCACTCTAGACCAATCTATCTCTGGCCATTGGGCAAGGAATAGATAGCACAAAAAGCTAATTCTATTTTAGCTAACAAATCCTTATAAGTCCTTACTGTCATTCAGTTTTGAGTTTGTGGGATTGGATAAATATAAGTCAAACAAATGTTCATGTATAACAATAAATCAGCATTGCATTTTACCAGTGATAAATCTGATTTTTTAAATGACCAGATGGTTAAAGAGAAACATGAGGTTAGTAAAGCAAGTTTAGTTGGCATGAGACATTGATAATATGCTCAATATAAGCCAAACAAGGTCACATTTTTAAAAGTCTAGTGTTTTTATTTTTTCTGCCATGTTTAGAATGAGGTAAAAAGTTCATAGACATTTAGGATTGGGTATAAAGGCACTCATCTAGGAGATTATCAATCAAGAGATGTCTGCTCAAAAGTAGGTGTTTACTAAAACAGTGCCTGGGTTTATCATTAGAAGATTTCAAAGTGGTGATCTTTTGAAAGTCAAATATTTTCAGAAGGCATTTTTATTATTATTGCAGAGGAATTAGGCTTAACCTTGCGGAAAAACAGTGAGTGTGGGTCAGAAGTGTCTTCAGTTTTGTCCTTGACATGAGCTGCTGCACAGACATCTCATCTAAAATTTCTGTCCCTAGTTTTACTGTCACTTAAAAATAGAAATTATACATACTCCCTCACATATACATAATTATTTATGAACCTTGGACCCCATTGGTATGTATAAATCATTGATGCTAACATATTTTCACTGTTCCCTCATAGTCTCACTCTCCTATATAAAGAATTAAATTCCAAAACCCCTCTCATATGCTGGAAACTATTTTGCTTTAGGTTCCTGTCTCTGTCTCATGCCAGCCAAAGATGTGCATAAAATGTATTCTTCTCCCAGCCCATGCCTACATGTATGCAATCAAATATAATTGGAGAGAAGTATACAAATATGCTATTTCACTTTAAATGCAGGACCTCTAGGCTTGAATCAACCATTATCACTGTCCAATAATTTACTACAAGCTGCTAGACCATTCACCCCCCCACCTTTATGGATGATGATTTCATATGTCTCTCTTCTCAAACCTCTAGCACCTTCAACCCCATCCTCACCCTCAGACATTTGGCATTTGATTCACTGGGAAAATACAAATAATCAAAGAGATTCCCACGATCTTTTACCACCATATATACACAACCTATCAGCCCCTATGCCCCAAGACCACCACTTATTTCATGACTATCTATTAAAACCCACATCCTTGTCCCTTTTCTCTCCCCTTCCCTAAAAAGCTATCATTTTTCACTGTCTTCAATTACTTTCTTTCTTATTTACTCTTGAACCTACTCCACTCAGGTCTTGCCACTGAAGTGACTTGCAAAATCGCCATTGATAAATGAAATGATCCATCTTCAATTTAATTGAATCTTCATTCACATTCATGTTTGATCTTTTCCTCTTTGAAATATTTTTCCACTTTGATTCCAGGAAATCTACTCTTCTGATTGTTCCTATTACAAGATCCCTCCTTCTCTGGCTTTTCTACTTGTTCTTTCTTACCATCACCCCCTCCCCATCTGCTAAATACTGAAGTGCTCCAAATCTCGGTTCTCAGACTTCTTTCCTTTTCTATCTATTTGTTCTTCTAAAGATTTATTTATTTATTTGGGAGAGGTTGGCGGGGGAAAGGGGCAGAAGGAGAGAATCTTCAAGCAGACTCCTCACTGAGCACAGAGCCCGAGGACAGTCTGGATCTCACAAGCCTGAGACCATGACCTGAGCAGAAACTGAGTCCACGCTTAGCCAACTGAGCCACCCAGGCACTCCTATTCGTTCTTCTATAGTAAACTCATCCTACCCCAAAGCTTTAACTGCCATTTATATGCTAATGAACTGCCAAGTTATATTTTCAGCCTGATCATCTCCACAGAGTTCCAGGCAAGCATTTCTACTTTTTCTCAAAGTATCCACTTACATATTTAATTGATATCTCAGCCTAACACATTCAAAATTAATTTCTTATCTGTCTACCCAAAATCTGTATGTCCTGCAGATTTCCTTTTCTCAGTTCTTAGCCAAACTTAATCTTTCAGTTGCTGTGGTCAAAGTTCGAGAGTCATTCTTGATTAATCTCTTTCATTCACACCCCGTCCAATCCAGGAGCCAATCATATTGGGTTTTCTTTCAAATAATATCTCTACCTCTACTGACACCACTTGTATCCAAGCCATTATCCTTTTTATCTTACATTATTACATAAACTTTTAACTCATCTTCAAACTCACCTATAGTTTAAATTGGACCTTGACACTTAACTGCTCAAATTCTCCCCCGGCTTCCTATGCATTCACAGAGGATGATGCATCTTTTATAGTGGTCTACACCCTTTGGCTCTGCCTAAGCCTTTATATAAACTTCTAAATAAGGATCTATATGATTTATTTCCAATGTATCAGGTTTACTCTCACCTCGGGTTATTTTAACTTGCTATTCCCACTGCCTGGAATGCTATTCAACTAGAGACTGGTACTCCTCCTCCTTCAGTATTTTATTTATATATATTGCAACCTCATAGAGTCTTTACCTGACCACCATATTTACAATTGCAACCATCCCCACACTCCTTATCTCCCTCCCCTGCTTTATTTTTTCTCCATTATACTTGTCAATATATGATATAAAATATATTTTATTTTATTACTTGTTGTCAGTTTCCTTCCTCATTAGAATGTAAGCAGGTATCGCACAAGTGCAGATATATTTTTTCTGTTTGATTCATTAATAATTTCATTAGGGTGTGGAACAGGACTTGACACATAATAGTGCTCAAAATAATTATTAAAATAATGATAATACACATGAAAGCACTTTGAAAATTAGAAAGTTCTATAAAAATGTTGGTATTATTATAATGTCAGTTAATTTAGTCAGACATTCTTCCTTCTGAACCTGACATTGAAATCATAAATATCCATATTTACTAGTAAATATACTTCCTATGTTTCAAGAACTAAGCTAAATATGACTATAACTCTAACACAGGTAAAAGTGAGAAAGGATTAAATGCTCAAAACTATATGAAGAAATACAATGTTCAGAGAAAGTTCAGAAAAAGCATTTTTAAAGTAATAATTATATACTTGTGGAAATTAAATAAATGCACCAATTTTAGCTAATGTGACTATCATCTCCAATTTTAGTGGTTTTCTTTCTTTAGTCTTTTGACTTAAAGTTTGCATACAGAGATTTTTAGTACTTACATATGGGAACACAGAGCCTCCTTTTATTTGGTCAATAGCATAATAAACAAAATCATTAATGACTAATATTCCAATATCAGCCTTTAATTATAAAAAATATTTAATTATAAAAATTATAACTTTAATTGTTTAAAAAATTCTAACTACAGTCATATAATTTATAATATAATTTTATATAACTAATTGACAATTTTATTTCCTTAATTTGTAAGGAACAGTTAGTGAATTTATTTTGAGAACAAGCTAATCTAGAAATACTATGCATTTTGAATATAAACGTAATAGCTCTAGAAATATTATGTGAGTTTAAAGTTTATAACAATTTAAGGTGCTACTTAATTTTTTAGAGATTTATTTATTTATTTTATAGAGAAAGAGAGCAGGGGGAGGGGGAAAGGGAGAGGGAGAGAGAATCTTAAGTGCACTCCACGCTGAGCATGGAGCCTGCCATGGGGCTCTAAGTGGGCTCGATCTCACAATTCTGAGATCATGACCTGAGCTGAAATCAAGAATTGGACACTTAACTGACTGAGCCACCCAGGCACCCCATTTTAAGGTGCTACTTTAAAGCAATTCTTGTAATTTGGAAAAAATTGTAAACTTCATGTTTTATTTCAAATAATGTGAGATAGAAGTAGAATTCATTTAACAACTTTATTTTGATATAATTCATACACCATAACATTTATCCATTTAAAGTGTACCATTCTATAGTTTTTGGTATATTCACAGAATTGTGCATCCATTCTCACAAACTATTTTAGAACATTTTCATTATCCTCAAAAGAAAATTCTTTTGCCATCACCCTCATTCCCGATCTTCCCCAGCCTCTGCCAACCACTAATTTACATTCTTTCTTTGTAGATTTGCCTTCTCTAGACATTTCATATGAATGAAATCGTACAATGTGTGGCCCTTTATGAATGGCTTTTTTTTTTCATAACCACTTCATTGAGGTATGAATGACTTCTAAAAAGCTGTACATATTTAATGTATATAACTCAGTAAGTTTGGAGAGTAGTATATATATCCATGAAACCATCATTACTGGCAAGGTCTGAAGCCATCATCAATATCAAGGCCATAAACATATCCATCAATTACCAAAGTTTCATTCTACCTCCCCTATATTGTGATTATGATTATGATTATTATTTGGTGTAATAAGAACATGCCACCCTATTAGCAAATTTTAAATATGTGATACAGTATTGTTATGTATAGGCACTATGAGCTCCAGAACTTGTTTATCTTACTATCTTGAATAAATGAAACTTTGTACCCTTTAATTGTCACCTTTCCATTTCTCCCTCCCCACAGCCCCTGAGAATCATCATTCTACTCTTTGTTTCTAGGAGTTTGACTATTTTAAACTCCACATACAAGTGAGATCACATAGTCTTTCTGTGTCTGGCTTATTTCATTAGCATAGCGCCCTCCACGTCCATCCATATTGTCACAAATGGCAGAATTTCCTTTTTTTCTAAGGCTGAATAATATTCCATTGTGTATATATTTGTCTACTTAACTGTTGGTGGACACTAGGTTGTTTTCATGTCTTGGCTTGTGAATTATGTTGCAATGAACATGGGAGTGCTGATATCTCTTCAATGCCTTTAGATATATTCACAGAAGTGAAATTGCTGGATCATATTATAGCCCTATTTTTAAGTTTTTGTGGAATCTTCATACTGTTTTCCATAATAGCTGTACCACTTGACATCCACACCAACAGTGTACCAAGGTTCCCTTTCCCCCATACTTTCACCAACATCTGGTATCTTCATTTTTTTTTTTTTTTTTTAATCATAACCTTCATAACAGATGTGAGGTAATATGTCATTGTGGTCTTGGATTATTAAGAAAAATAATTTTTAAAAAAAGACAAACCCATAGTCTAGGAAATTGTAGATGACTAGAAGGGAAATAAATTTTATTTACCTTGGTTTACTGGAGCCACTCAGTTATTAGGAGTTTCTCACCTATCCTATGTCCTTTACAAAGCACCAAACTCTGATATCTTGGTTTCATTGTAAGAATACTTCTTTATTCTCAGTGACACATTACTACAAATATAAAAAAAAAACCTACTTTTATAGAAAATATACTGCAACCCTTAGGCACAATTAGATTATTGTGGATCTCTAGATATCAACGTCAAAAACCAAACTCTGAGGATGCTTGGGTGGATCAGTGTTAAATGTCTGACTCTTGATTTCAGCTCTGGTCATGATCTCAGGGTCATGAGATTGAGCCCTGCATGGGGCTCCACCTCAGCTTGGAGTGTACTGGAAATTTTCTCTCTCCCTCTGCCCCTCCTCTGGCTCATGTACACGTGCATATTCTCTTGCTTGCTCTCTCTCTCAGATAAATAAATAAATCTTTAAAACAAACAACTCTGCACACTGAATAAACAAAGCAGTAAGATTAATTTATTGCAAGGGTTTTGACCTGCAGGCTGGGAAACTCAGGACTACAAAATGATGAGTTCTGAGTTGCTCATAGACTAAGGAGTAAGGGGATAAATTTTAAATATTTTGACTTTTTCAGCTGATTGGTTGCCTAATGGTCCTCTTCCTTATCTGGATCAGCGTAGCTGAGTCAGGGGAACAAGGAGGTCCAGAAAAGATGTGAATAGACATAGTGTTTGGGGATTGGCTGGAATCTACCGATTTCTGAGGAAATCTGTAAATTCCTACAACTTATATTAGGTAAGGTTAAGTTTCATTTTCTTTAGTGTGCCTGCTTTGGTCAACTCCATTTGGTCCCTGACATAAGTGACTCCTTTTTAGTTTGAGTCTACACTATATACCTATATTATGCTAACTTGATTAATTACCAAAAAATTAGCTATTGTTCCAGAATCTTATGGTCAAAAGACTACAGATATAAGCAGATTGATTGAAATAGAAGACAAAGGAGTTCAAATTATTAAAAATATTTTGTACGAACATGAAGAGATTAGGCCATGTACTAAGATTGTTATCTCAGCAAATTGATACACATTTAATGAGGCTATTTTTGATCCAGTAGCTAAAGTTTACCCTGCTTCCTTCCAAAAAGATCAAATTTCATTTGAATTAGTGAAAATATCCTGAGATTTTCTACTAACATCATCTTTAAATCAGATGTTACTACATAGAGTAAAATTTCATATTCCTAACAGAAACCACCCAATATATTTTTTTTTTTACTAATTAACAAATTATGAATCATTGTTACTTTTACCTTTTCATATTACTATGTTCTGGTTCAGTACTCTTTTTTAAAAAATATTTTATTTATTTATTCATGAGAGACGAGAGAGAGAGAGAGGCAGAGGGAGAAGCAGGATCCCCATGGAGCAGGGAGCCCGATGCAGGACTCGGTCCCAAGACCCCAGGTGAGGGAATTGATGCAGGACCCTGTGATCATGACCTGAGCTGAAGGCAAATGCTTAACTGACTGAGTCACCCAGGTGCCCGCAATACTCTTAATACAATAACTCTTTAAATCCATGAAGGGAAACCACATGATTGCAAATCTATAATTAAAGAATTGTTCATAGTCAAAACAGAACTTTTGGGCACTCAAAAACCAAAATCTGACCTAATATGTTTGGTATGGTGCCTTTTATATTAAACATATAAAGGGAAAATATAAGAGTTCACTAAAATAAGTAGTCTAGTCTCTCCTATAGAATCCATTTCCTTACCAAAGGCTAGATGGAACTGAACAATGACACTTTTTAAGGCATGCCAAATTGCCTGAAATAAAACAGTAAATATATACACTAGTAACAGTTTTTATTTTTAAATGATTTACTTCTTTGAAATAATATAGAAACAGAGAAGCCTCAAACTCATCAGGTATCATTTAAAAATGAGCAAGTACATGAATTATTTGATTTCTTAATGCCTTCTAAAATAAATGCTGTCAAAAAGTTAGAGTTCACAATAAATAAGATACTATAAGAACTAGTATCTTATACTGTAAACAATATAGATTTACTTTAGAAATATCATATAAATATATAAGAATACTTTAGAAAGTGCAAATTTTCATCTGAACCAGGCTGCTCCGACTAAAGTACATATAAAAGGTTTTCTTACCAATCAAAAATAAAATGAGTTGAAAATCTATGGAAATTTATAGATTCTAGATAGATATACAAAGTTTAGACCACCAATTCAGAAACATTGCCCAGAAAATGATTGGGATTCAAGAACCATGAGCATAAGATCTGGTAAAACCAGAATGGCCACTTTGTAGCATTCGGTAAAACCTCAAACTGTCTCTTGCCAAAATTTGTGTACAAAATAATTCTTTACTTTAGGGACAAATTAGTGTAGAAATCATCTCAATGGAGCAGAGCTCAGGTAGTATATATGGTCCATCCACTTGGAGAGTGAGAAAAAACCTGAGGTAGGTATGTAGAGAAAGAGTAATACTTAATAGTATCTGATAGTTTAGATGATTGTTTTGAGACCTATAAAGGGTGAGATTTTAAGATTAGTTGGAACCTGGAGGTCTGGGAGAGAGGCATCTGAATAAATCTATAGAATTGGGTACAAAGTGGAATGATTTTACATGAGATTTTTAATTCCCTCCAGAGATTATTCATTCTAGAAGACTAAACATCAACGTGACAGGATGACTTAGTCAGTAGATAGCAGCCAGTTTCTATTCTCAGCTTCCACAGCATTTATGGAGTAAGCTCATGAATGGAATAACCATGTGACAGAGATATTGTATATTCATGGGCCTGACACCGTGGATTTTTCTCATCAAATCTGATCTATTCACTGCCCCTGCTGAAAATTTATCTTGTCATCATGAGATATTGAGGTTGAATCCCAGGTATAGTACCATCTCTCAAAGAGACAAATAGGCCCTTCTGATGGTAAGTTAATTACATGTAACCCTTCCCATTCAAGAAATATCAGTGATTCATCCTAACCAAGATTGGTATCTACTCTTGGGATGTAGATACATAGCTCACTGAAGTGCCTCTGCCAACACTCCTTTCAAAAGCTTACAGAGTATCTTTACTACCGACACTGGAGCCCACATAACATCATAACAGTGATGTGGTGGCCACATAACTATGTGGTCCTGTTATAAAATATACCACCCAGAAATATCTTGGCTGGCTTAATAAAGTGGTGAACAGGACTGTTGACATAGCTGAATAACCAACTTGGAAATGCTATGTTGGAGAATAGGAGATCTTTCAAGATATGGAATATAGAGTAGGCCAACGACCATTGTATCGTTCTGTTTTTTTTGTTTTGTTTTGTTTTGTTTTGCTTTGTTTTGTTTTGCTTTGTTTTCTATGATCATATCATTCTTTGTCCCCTATTGGAAGAATACATGATTCTGGCAACCAAGGGCTAGCGGTACAAGTGGCTCTAACTTCTAATTCCTTGTGGAAATTTGTACTTCTCATCCCAAAATTTTAAATTTAATGTATTGAGAGGGCCTGGTTTCCAGAGAAAGGGAAATTCCATCAAGGCATATGGTGAGTCTCAATAATTTTAAATCAATAGCTTAATAGTTTAAGTAACACTAGATAATTTAGATTCTTCATGGCAGTAGCCCAGAAAGCACAAAAAAAGGAGTTACAACACTTGCAGGGGTAATGGAAACTGAATATCATGAGGATGTAGGACTACTGGTGCTCCATAATGGGATCAGGGAGGAGTGTTTGAATTCATATGATCCACTGAGCAACTCTTGCTACTCCTATATCCATTGTTAAATGTAAATTTGCAAACACAGCGACCACAACCAAATAAAAACAGGGAAACCAGAAGCTCAGACTTCTCTAGGATATAGGTCTGGGTCATACTACCAGGGAAGGCACCTTGATGATAGAAGTGCTAGCCAAGGGTGAGAGGAAAATAAAATAAGTAGTAGAGGAGATGATAAATATAAGCTATTAGTCTTAAGACCAACTGTAGCATTTGTGCTATAGCTTATTCCACTAAGCCCAATACTCCCAAAAAGAAATTTTGAACACTCTGCCCAGCTGTAGTGAATCTAACATTAGTGCAAGAAGTAGAATACTTATAGATGCTGTTGATGTACTTTCCAGTTCCCATTTTCCAGTTGGTGCATCAATTCCTTAGTGACTGCCAGTGCAATGGCTAATGGTTTCTATCTATGACCTTCTTGGAACAACACCCCTTGGCTGAAAAGGATCAAACAGCACCAGAAACACCTGGGAAGTTATAGATTTCAATTACAGAGTATCTCTTGTCTGACTGACTGAAGGGATATAAACTCAAACCCCTTGACTAAATTTGGGACAAGTCTTTGTTGTAATTTGAGCTTTAGAAACCCATCCCTATTCCCATGAGTCAGTCCAATGCTAGAATTGAGGCCACAATCTTGTTTAGCTGGTTCTCTTTCCCTATCTTGCTTTGCTCACTCCCTTAACAGGTTTCTTTCTCTTCTTTTCTTTCTTTCTTTCTTTCTTCCTTCCTTTCTTTCTTCCTTCCTTTCTTTCTTCCTTCCTTCCTTCCTTCCTTCCTTTCTTTCTTTCTTTCTTTCTTTCTTTCTTTCTTTCTTTCTTTCTTTCTTTCTTTCTTTTTTTCTTTCTTCTTTTCTTTTCCTAAAGAAATCATGAAAACAACCTCTACAATAAATCATGTGCCTTTGAATTCCTGTCTCATGCTGTGCTTGCAGAGCACCGATGATAAGACAGGGACAATATGGATATAAGTACTTATATGTTACTTCTATCTCACTATTTTGTCAGTCAAAAAAAAAAAAGTGATATCAAAGGAACCTGACTTTGGCTGAATTAAATTACTTCATGACCAATGACTAATTCACAGGGATGATTGCGAACACTTTCAGTTCTGCCTGCAGACAGTCAATACTAGTCAATGATGATTAATGTTTAGAAGTCAGCTTTGTGTGATGCTAGTTTATAATATTGCTGAGAAAAATCGAATATTAAAATCAAGCAGCAATGAGGTCAGATGAATGAGTTCTTCATAATTCTTAAAAACTAAAACTATGGGTTAGTATGCTTTTTTTCTAGTTTAGTAAAAATAAATGGCTGCCTCTCTTTTAACTGTTATTCTTAAACTGTCATGTAGCTGATCTTTTTGATCTGAAATAACACAAACCAGAAATCATTTATTGTTGGGCTCTGTCTAAAAGATTTAATTGACAAATTAAACCTTGCTAGTATTGAGATTTTAATTATCACTTTTCCCCAAGTTCTTTCTCAGAAAAGATGGATCTAATAGTTTTGTTAAAACCATTTAACAAATGCAGCCTCGAGTTGATTCATGTGAAATTCCAACAGCTGGCCTCCATGGTAGGGCTTTTAGTTAGATGTATTGTCCTGCCGTTCTCAGGGCTATTGGAGTGGTTCCAGGTGTGACTAACCTTGGCCCTCAGCTCCACATGTCAATCTTAAGCTGTATTTGGTGTGTAGTCCTAACCTAAATTTGGAGCAAATCCATTTATTTTCTAGGTAACTATTTTAGGTATGGACTTTCCATTCTTTAAAGCATGTCTCCAATTATGCGACTCTTTGGTGCTCACGCAAGTACTAGAATATTTTTTTTTGAAAATTTTGAGAATAGCACCCACAAATGACTGGTGAAATAGATTCAAATATTAATTCAGCAGTATTTAGATATTAAGATTGAAGTCCACACTAACTCAAATTATTGCAGAAATAATTGTCCCACCAAATAAAACTGCATATACAAATTCAAACATGTATTTTATATTGTAGGGCTTTAATTAAAGTTTCTATTAATGGAGACAAAATATGGTAAATCCAATTAATCTAATTAAACATATTTTGAAATTAAAACTTTAGTATAATATTTGTTGCTTTATCAAGAACAGGTCTCTTTGTTTTACCTAAACTTACCAATTTCTATGGTTATATTCATTCATACTACTGAGACATCCCTGCTTGAATCATTCTCCCTCTTCCTGCACTGCATCACTCATTCATTCTATCATCCATTTGTAACTGAACCAAACTGAGTTCCCTCCTTGGTGAGTCAGAAACTGCACCAGGTTGAGTTGTCTCACTCACAAAGAAAACTTTTATTTGCAGCAAACAGGGAGATTACCGGGAATGGCTTCCAAAGCCATGATTCCCCAAGAAAGGGTGAGTGGATTCCTTTCGTTTAGAGTTAGGATGAGTATTTAGATAGGGAAGGCTTGTCATCCTAGCTAGAAGCAGGCATAAGGTCATGCCTATGCTTTAAGGAAACATGCTTATACAAACAGTGTATGTCATGTAAATGAGGGTGAAGCTCCTCCTTGGGCAGAGATTTTAGTATTATAATGGGATAAAGGTAATGATAGGTCATTCCAGAAGTCACTCCACAGTCCAACTGTTCAGGTGTGAGTCAGGGTTTTAGCTCAAAAGGTCTAGGGCATCTGGGCCAGCAAGAGGTTCTGTCAGGGTAGTCATCATCACCTGAGGGGTGGTTTCAGGTTTCATTTGCCTGAGTTAAGAGTTAAACCAGAAAGAAGAGGAAAAATGTAAGACAAAGGTTAGTGAGTACAAGCAGGTGGGAAGTAAAGGACTGGTCTTGGGGTCTAGCTGGTGACACATTCAGTTACCAGATAGTTCTTGAGTGCCATTAAATACCTAATATGGTCAGATACAGTTCTATAATTTGCAAATACATCTAAGAATGACACAGAGAGAAATCTATCCTCGTGGAGTTTATTATTTACCAAATAGAAACAAAGATTAATAATAAACATACTAATCTTGTTTAAGGGTTTATGAGGAAAATAAGGCATGAAAATCCATGGATGATGAAATGGAAAGGGGAGAGAGAAATTTTATACAGTGTGGCCGGAGGAATCCTCTTACTGATTAACATTTGAGTAAAGACATAAAAAAAGATAAGGGCAAGGACATTTGGAAGAAAGTATTCAAAAGCAAAGGCCCTGAGGAAAAAGTTGCTTGATGGGTTCAAGGAAGTGCAGAGAGGTTAACAATACTGGAAGGAGTGAATGAAAGGAATAGTATAAAATGAGGTCAGGGAGAAGATAGGGGTGTGTTGAGAACACAATCACAAATTCTTTGTGGGTCATTTGAAGGCTTGAGCTTTTACTAATAGACAGTTATTTGCATGACTAAGGAAGAATGACATTAATTTAACTAAGATTAATCAAATCACTCTAGGTGTTTTATTGAAGATAGATGAAAAGGGACGATGGCGGAAGTAAGGAGAATAAGGGTGCCTGGGTGGCTCAGTCCTTAAGCGTCTGCCTTCAGCTCAGGTCATGATCCCAGAGTCCTGGGATCAAGCCCCGCCTTGGGCTCCCTGCTCAGCGGGAAGCCTGCTTCTCCCTCTCCTGCTCCCCCTGCTTGTGTTACCTCTCTTGCTGTGTCTCTCTCTGTCAAATAAATAAATAAAAATCTTAAAAAAAAAAAAAGAAGTAAGAATAGATATGAAGCTCCTACAACGATCTATGTGAGATAGAATAAGAGATTAAACAAAAGTAGTGCAGTGGAAGTGGATAAAATTTGTTAGATTTTGGACAGATTTTGAAGGTAAAACCCACAGGATATGCTGAGAAAGAGGAGAGCAGAATACCATAACACGAGCTACTAGTTAAATGTTGCTGTTTACTGAGTCTGGAAGACTGTAGCAGTAACAGTTTGGCAACTGAATATGAGAAGCTCACTTAAAAGTGTGTTAGGTTTAAGAAGTATTAGATTTAGACAATTCATGAGAAGATACCGAGTAGATAGTTGAGGTGCTGATCCGGTGTTCAGGGTAGAAAAGGTGGCTAAAGGTATAAATTGGGGAGTCTAGTCCATAGATAATATTTAATATTTTAGTATATGTGCTGCCGAAGCGAGCACAGATAATATTTAATATTTTGAGGCTGGATGAAATCACCAAGGGGAGAATATCGTTAAGAAAGAAATGAGGCTTAAGAATAGATCTCTGGGGAATTCCAGTATGTAGGGAATATGGTGAAAGATCTAGAAAGTAAGACTGAGGTAAAGCAATTACAGAAATAAAAACAAAACACCTAGGTAAGAGTATTGTCCCAAACACAAAGTGAAGAAAGTGTTTGGAAGAGGAAAGAGTCACTGTGTCTAGACGTCACAAGCTGCTTCACTATAAATAGAAGCAGATGCCCTTTGCCTACCAAATTTTGATACAGAATTTTAATCTTACCATGTTGTTCTAAGTAATTACTGAATCTCATATTTTTTCTTTGAATAATTAATTATTTAGAAATATGCTTGCAAGTTCCCAAATATACAAGTGTTTCTTTATTATTATTAATGTAATAACCTAATAGTCAAAGAACATAGCCCTATTAGGGCTGATATTCAACTGGGAGTACATGACAGCCTGCACATATATTATTAGCCAAGTATTCAATATGAGTGGTCAAGGACCTTTTTATTTTATTTTATTTTTTTATTTTTTAAGATTTTATTTATTTATTTGACAGAGAGATAGAGCCAGAGAGCACAGTGGGGGGAATCCCAGAGCAGAGGGAGAAGCAGACTCCTCGCTAAGCAGAGAGCCCGATGTGGGGCTCAGTCAAAGGCCCCTGAAATCATGACCTGAGCTGAAGGCAGATGCTTAACTAACTGAGCCACCCAGGTGCCTCAAAGATCTTTTTAAATTGATCAGCCAAATGTTGTTAAATATTTTGAAAATTACCACTGTCTGTATGAAAACTGTTCTTTGAACTTTGTTGAGATTTACTTAGTGATTTATGGTGTTATTAATTTTATAGATGCTCCAAATGTTCTTAAGAACATGTACTCTCTAATAACTTATATTAATACCTAATGTATGTTCATTAGATTAAGCTTGTGAATTTTGTTCAAATCTTCTATAACTACTGATTGGTTTTGTTTCTTGACCTATCAATAATGAAAAGAGTTATGGTAAAGTAACCTACATAGAGGTACATTTCTAAATTTATCTCTCTAGTCTAATCATTTTTATTCTATATGCTATTAGGAATATACATGTCTTAAATTGCTAAATCTTCTGCTTCACTTGATGCTTTTAAAATTAGTTAGAGTGATGCCTGGGTGGCTCAGTTTGTTAAGCGGCTTACTCTTCATTTCAGCTCAGGTCATGATCTCAGTCAGGTTCCTGGGATCGAGCCCTGGGTCGGACTCCATGCTCAGTGAGGAGTCTTCTTGAGGATTCTCTTTCTCTCCTTCTGCCCTTCCCCCTGCTTGCAAGTGCTCTCTCTCTCTCTCTCACTCAAATAAATAAGCAAATCTTTAAAAAAATAAATAAAATAAAATTAGTAGAAATATTCTCTATCCCTAATAATGATTCATTTTTCTTATAGTCTAGTGTTCGTCTTACATTTATATAGCTTTAGCAACTTTCTTTTTATATGTATATGTGTATATGTGTGTGCATGTATGTATATGTATGTATGTGTAAATATGTGTATATATACTTTGCAACTTTCCATGTCATTAAAACTTTAGTGTATTACTTGCAAAAAGCATGCAATGAAGTTTTTAAACAAATACTTGAATCCATTTTTGCATGTAATCAATTTCTGTTTAGATATATTTGGATTTTTTTCTATAATCTAATTATAACTCTCCCACATTTTCCTATTTTCTTATTTAATTAACTTTTTAATGTTAAGATACCTTTACTTGTCTATGTTTTTCTTTTTTAAGAGTTTATTAATTTATTTATTTGAGAGAGAGAGCACAAGCAAGCTGAGAGTCAGGCAGAGGGAGAGGGAGAAGCAGGCTCCCTGCTGCGCAGAGAGCCCAATGTGGGGCTCCATCCCAAGACCCTAGGATCATGACCTGAGCTGAAGGCAGACACTTAACCAACTGAGCCACCCAGTAGCCCCTGTTTGTGTTTTTCATATTCTGCTTTTTAATCTTACTTTATCAATGGAATACACTAGAAAGCCCAGAAATAAACCCACAATTATATGGTCAATTACTCTTTGACAAAGGAGGAATGAATATCCAATGGGAAAAAGACAGTGTCTTCAGCAAATGATGCTGGGAATACTGCATAGCCACATGTAAAAGAATGCAACTGAACCACTTTCTTTCACCATACACAAAAATAAACTCAAAATGGATTAAAGACCTAAGTGTGAGACCTGAAACCATAAAAATCCTTGAACAGAGCACAGGCAGTAATCCCTCTGACATGGCCATAGCAAATTTTTTCTAGATATGTCTCCTGAAATAAAGGAAGGAAAATAAAGGAAAATAAAAACAAAAATAAACTATTGGGACTACATCAAAATAAAAAGTTTCTGCACAGCAGAAGAAACAATCAACAAAACTAAAAGACAGCCTACTGACTGAGAGAAGATATTTGCAAATGACATATCCAATGAAGGGTTAGTATCCAAAATATATAGAGAACTTACTCAACTCAATACCCAAAAACAAATAATCCAATTTAAAAATGGGGGAAATTGGAGGGGGAGATGAACCATGAGAGACTATGGACTCTGAGAAACAAACAGGGTTCTAGAGGGGAGGGGAGTGGGGGGATGGGTTAGCCTGGTGATGGGTATTAAAGAGGGCACGTATTGAATGGAGCACTGGGTGTTATGCACAAACAATGAATCATGGAACATTACGTCAAAAACTAATGATGTAATGTATGGTGATTAACATAACATAATATAATAAAATACAAAAATAAATAAAACCCTGAAAAAAAAAATAGGCAGAAGACATGAACAGACATTTCTCCAAAGAAGACATCATGAAAAGATGCTCAACACGGCTCATCATCTGTAAATGTAAATCAAAATTACAATGATATATCACCTCACATCTGTCAGAATGGCTAAAATTAAAAACATAAGAAACAAGTGTTGGCAAGAATGTAGACAAAAAAGAGCCCTCTTGCACTGTTGGTGGAAGTGTAAAGTGGTACAGCCACTGTGGAAAACAGTGTGGAGTTTCCTCAAAAAGTTAAAAATAAGACTAACCTGCAATCCAGTAATTACACTACTGAGTATTTACTAAAAAAAATACAAAAACACTAATTTGAAGGGACACATTGCCCCCGATATTTATTGCAGCATTATTTACAATAGTCACACTATGTAAGCAGCCCAAGTGTCCACCGATAGATGAATGGATAAAGAAGATGTGGTATATATATATATGTGGTACATACACACACACACACACACACACACGAATATTATTAAGCCATAAAAAATAATGAAATCTTGCCATTTGCAACAACATGGATAGAGGGAGAGCGTATAATGCTAAGTGAAGTCAGTCAGTCAGAAAAAGCCATATACCATATGATCTCATTAGTATGTAAAATTTAAGAAACAAAACAAATGAGCAAAGGAAAGAAAAATCTCTCTCTTTCTCTCTCTGGCTCTCTCTGCATGGTTATTTTGGAGTCTTGAGTCACATGTTAGAAGTATGGCTATCCAGAAGCTGCTTACCTAGAGACATCACATAAAGAAGCCACAAATAAATGAAAGGACTGGCTGAGAAGACCATCCCTCTCTCTATGAGGCTTCCCATGCATACCAGACACGTGTAGGAGTCTTTAGATGGTTTTAGTACTAGTCACAATCTGAATGTCACCATATAAGAGATGCCGAGTGAGAAATGTTTGAATGAATCCAGGTCAACCCCCAGAATGATGAGATATAATAAAATAGTAGTTACTGATTTAAGTCATTGTGTTTTGAGGTGATTTGTTACACAGCAATAAGTAATGAGGATGGATTTTAGGTTGTTTAGAATACTTTATTGTTAAACATAATATGTGTGTATTTGATGCTATCTCTAATTATTTCTTTAGGATAAATTCTTAGAAGTGAAATTGCTCTGATTAAAGAGTATGAATATTTTAATATTTCTCAATTGTTCTCTGATAGTATAATGATTTATATTCCCAATGCTTAAGAATGTCTATTCCCTACCATCATTGACAACTGTGGATTTTATGATTAATTTTGTCAATCTGACAGATTAATTTTTCATTGTTCTAATATGAATTTATTTCCTTATCATTGAGATATAGCTTTCCCCATGTTGTTATTGATACAGATGCATATACACTTAGGCACTTTATGTCACTTAAATAATTCACAAGAAATCTGATCAATAAATTATTTAAAATGGTAGTGACAACATATATTTCTCTTCCCCATTATCTTTATGGAAGGGAAAATGAAAAGTGACACTGGAATAATAGGAATAATATAGTAGTGAAGACTGGGGAGGAGTGAAGATTGAATTCAGACTAAGACCAAATTGTTTTAAAATGTATTAACTACTAAGTTCTCAGTCTCATGTGATTTAAGCAAAAATTATATCTTTAAAATCGTCTATCTAAAATGCATTGGAACAGAACTCTCTTTCCAATCAGTGTACGTTCTCTCTTAAAAATGACGATTTCCAGAACAAAAGCTTCTGTTTCTACAAAGCAATCACCATTACTTCCACACTTTTTCCCTATCAAAGGTTGACTGTTATTGCAGGAACATCCACTTCCATCCACAGTCCTAATGGAAGTCTGAAGGGGAAAGTGCTGTTCTGGTTTACTAGGAACATAAAGAAAATCAGTTTCACTGTTATAGATTGTGGAAGAGACATGAATGAACTACGAATACTTACACCCATCCTAATCAAGAATAAGAGGAGGACTTCATGAGCAAGACCAGAAACTCAGAAATTACAAAGAACAACAAAAAAGACAGAACAAACAGCATGAAAGTTAATCTTAAATCTGTAAAAATAAGCCATAATATTTTCAAAATAAAAATGAAAAATTGGAGAAAATATTTACAACATGAAAAATTAACCGATTGCTAATATCCCTAATATACAAATGGCTCCTACACAATAATAATAAAAAGGATATATAATATGTCAATTATATAATGTTATATGTCAATTGCTTATACCACAATAAAAAAGCAAAAAATAAAATAAAAAAGGATAGACAATACAATTAATAAATGCATATGAATATTACAAGATAACTATTTCCTAGATTGGTCAAGGAAATGTAAAAACACTAATTATATATATATTTTTTATCCATCGGAAGAGTGTTTTAAAAGATTAAGATGTTGAATGATGACAAAATATGCACTATTGGTAAAAATTTAACTTATGATAATTTTAAAAGGTAATTTGAAAATAGTTATTAAAGTTAAAACTGTGCAAATATATAAAGATATATATGCAACCATATTCAATGAGGCATTATTTGGAGGAGCAAAATACTGGAAAACAATATATTAAAATTACTAAGAAGCAAGACAAGAGAAAAAAAGTCATTATAACTAGCATTCTACATGTTTCACTAATTGGATCTTCAATTAAGTCTCATAAGGTTGGTGCATATATTACTCAAGAAGAAGCAGAATTTAAAGACATGAAGTAATTTGGCCAGTTAGTAGTTGATTAGTAGTATTATTTGGAGAAAATCCTGGAAGAATATTTGTCAAATTGGGTGATAAGGAAGAATGTGTTTGGGTATTTGGCTAGGTAACCTGTGATAGAGATAGTTGGAAGTCTGTATCTTTTTAAGATAGATGATAGATAAATAGATAGACGATAGATAGATAGATAGATAGATAGATAGATAGATAGATAGATAATAGATAGATAGATGATAGACACATAGATATATATATATAGAGAGAGAACTAGATGAATAATGAAAACATGGGGGCTTTTTTAATTTAATAGTATCTTCAACATTAGAACAATGTAAAAATTAATAAAAAATCTTTTGTTTTTCGAATGGTTATGTCTGCTAGGGGCTCTCCTTGGATTTTTTATCCAGAAGAGTGGCACATTACTAGTCTGATAATATATTTAGTATTTATTTAGCTATGGCAACATTATACAGGTATTTTCTTTGATTATTTCCATATTTCTAAAAATTTACTTGAAAATTCCTTGCATTAGCCATTTTTTTCAGTACATTCTTTACGGCTAGAGACCAAAACTTTGGGGGGGGATATTTAGATTTATAATATTGACCAAAAATATAACCACTTACATACACCATCAGTGATACATTAGCTGTTACTACTTAAGTTCTACCTAGTATTTAGCTTTGTGTAAAAAGTAAATATGCCTATTATATGGTTTTCATTCCACTTACTACCTTTTTTAACACTAAATTAAATACTTCTCTGTATCTGTAACATCTATATTCAACATCTAGAATGGAGGTGATTTAAAATTTGGGCTTTCTTTTCTGTACTTTAAAAGTGATAACTTTACTCAGAAGGTAATCTACCTCACTTACAAAATATTCCCTTGTACAAGATTTGAATTCTCCAAAGATAGAAGAAAGTTGAGACATGTTTACATGAACCTAGGAATCAGAGGATTATACACATTTTAAAGAAAAATAATGAAAATTGTAAAAGGTTTGGAATATAGATCCTAATGTAAAAACTTCAAGAACATTAAGTCTGGTAAAAAGAAAAGAAAAGAAAAATTTAGAATTTAAATAAATTAACAAAATGATTTTATAAATGTACAAACATCTGAAGAAAAATGTGTGCTCTGAGATGGAAAAATAAGAATAGGATAACAAAGCATTTGTCTGAGATGGTTTAAATGTAACCAGGACTATGCCAACTGTCATAAAATCTTTGCATGGGAAGGGAACGAAACAAAGCTTATCAAATATATTCTACCTACATTAAAAATGAAATGCCAGATGAAATGACTCTTCATGATCATATGTTAAATTGTAGAACTAAAAGTAGAGCCTAGAATTCTTGGATTTTAGTTTGTGTTTTATTCATTATTCTATACTTTCTGTTTCTCCACATTTTTAACTGATAAATGCCATTTTCCCTAAAACTGATGAGAAAATACCTACACTCAATTTAGAGTTAATCCAGAAATAACCAAACAGAAAAATCGACAGCTAAAGCTGATAGTAAAGGTGCATATTGATGTTATCAGATTTTAACAGTATCTAGGATCTGGCATTAGGCTTTTAGCAAGTTAAAAATACTTTAGCTGTATCTTTGTGAAGAAAAAGAAAGATGAATTGGAAAATGTTCAGAAACTGATAATATGCCTCTCACATTATCTACAAAGGTATAAAAGACTGAGTGACAAGATTTATTTTATTCTACTATAAAAATTGCTGGCTTTGACCAAGATAATAGAAGATAAATGACACTAGGGTCTTAATGCTAAATTGAAAGAACTTCCCTGTTATTTTAATTTTGTGATAATGAACTCTAAAGAATGTCTTCTTCCTATAGTATACAGATGGTAGATTGTATCTCAAAAGGTTTTTCTGTCTAAATATCCAAAATAAATACTAAATAATGTCATTATCATTATGCAAAATCAGAATAATGTGAAGATTCAGGTACAGCAACATAGTACTTACAAAAGCTTTTACTAAGCCAACTTTCATCCCTATAACATGAAAACAAAATCAATTCTGCTTAAGATAACATAAGTGATGCTGTAATTGAGGCAATCTTTACAATACGGCCTGTGCAATGGCAGGAGGAAATGCAAGCCATTTTTATTTTGTTAGAAAATGGCTCAAAGGCAAAGAGATTCCAACCCCTGGAGACATGCAATAACCTATAATGAGGGCAACAGCCATCATACAAGAAATATAACAGATGGCAGCATGGCTGCCTCACTCAGACACAGGTTACAAACAGATGACTACAGGACTTTAATATTTAGAATGTGTGGGGGAGGTAGCTCTTAGAGCAGGAGGTAAAACTAAGAGTAATATGGCACTGAGAAAATACCAAAACTATCATTAATATTTTCCTTTAATAGATACTACTCTACCTGGGATTAGAGTTTATGGCAATATGGCTCAAAACCATCCCTAAAGCTTACAGTCTTTAGAGAAAGGGAATATATTTTGTCAATGCTATAAAAATGACAGCTATATAGTAAGTATTTGAAAATATATATTTATTATTTGAATTGAATTAGAATGCATTAGAAAATATCTGCATAGATTAATCAGTAGAAATCAATTTTCCATTGTGTCAAACTGCAAAGAGGCTTGAACAGATTTCTATTTATAGCTCACCAAAAAGTATAGAAATTGGATGAATTATAAAAACAGCTTTTTGGTTACACTGTAGGCCAACTGAGGCAGCTAAGACCTGGCATGAATAGGAAAAAAGATTTAACAGAAAATGTAAACTCATTTATATGAGATCCATATTACTGCCACTTTTTCTCCCCCGTGGTGCATTTGCCATTACTTGTTTAAGGCCTGGGATCCCTAACTGAAACTGACGCTGATTTTGTAGCAACTTTGCTAGGAAGAGGCAAAAATGGAAATTTAGGAGCTCCTAGAAGGCAGATTTTGGACAATACTGTAGACAAGACAGATCATCGGAGAAGTGAACTGGATATTTTGATCAGGTTTGTCCTTAAGGCATTTGGTGAATCTCAAATTGCTCAGGTCAAAAGAAACACAGTAGAAATATCCTGCTAAGAGATTAAACAAGATGCCTGACCTCTAGACATCTCACAGACCCAAGAACACACACACAAAAATAGAGCTTAGGATATTTCAGAAGAAAAGGTGTATTAGGCAAGGTTTATTAGATTAAAAGATTTATTAAAGATTATATGTAATATATTTATATATATCATAGATTTATTATATTTATATACATTTATTATAATATATAGATTATATATAAAATATATAATTTATTATTATAGTACATATATTATATCTAATTTATAAAAAATTGAAGATTTATTAGAAGGTATGCAGTTATGGAGGCTGAGAAGTCCCATGATCTGCTGATCTGCTGTCTGCAAGCTAAAGATGCAGGAAAGCTGGTGTCATACTTGAAGCCCTCAGAGTCAGAGAGTCAATGGTGTAGATTCCAGTCTGGGTCTAAAGGCCTGAGAATCAGAAGCACTGAAGGCAGGAGAGCTCAATCGATGGAGAGCCAACTGAAACTTCCTCTACTATTTTTTTTTTCCATTAAGACCCCTAGATTACCTGCAAATAAGAATAGATGAAATTGAAATTCAGTCTTAAATTATTCCTCTCACTCTTTTGATTTAGAACTTTGGTTTTTCAGAAAAATTAAATTTTCACTGGAGGAAGAAAACATGATCTTAAGACCCTGAATGGTTTCATATACAATGTCTAATATTCAACCAGAAGCTATGGGGAATGCAAATAGAACTGTTTGGTTATCAATTATTACTTAACAGATTATCTCAAATGGGTGGCTTAAAACAACCACAGGTATTTTATTATCCATAATGTTTCTGTGGGTCAGCACTTGATGTAAGAACTTCTAACATTAAGGTCTTTTACACAATTGCAGTTGGACTATTGATGGAGCTGCAAGAGTATGGGCTAAAGCAATTGGGGGCTGGCTGTGTATCTCTCTCTCTTCAGATAGACTCAGAGCAGGACTGGGCCCAGAGAGAGCATATAAAATTTAAGGATGCACTTAGTCTCAGGGTCATGTAAGTTCAGGGTCACTTCCAAGGCTCTGAGAGTGAGTGTTCCTTTAAATTTCCTTAAATAAGGGTAAGACATCTAGGTCACCTGGGTGGCTCAGTCAGCATCTGCCTTTGGCTCAGCTCATGATCCCAGCATTCTGGGATTGAGTCCCACGTCAAGCTCCCTGCTCAGCAGAGAGTCTGCCTCTCCCTCTGCCCCTCCCACTACTTGTTCTCTCTCAAATAAATAAATATATATTTTTTAAATGGTAAGACATCTAGAACAGAAATTTAAGGCACTTCTTTATAAGACCTAACCTCCATTTGCAGGACCCTAAGAGTGAATGCTTTCTTAATTTGTTTGCCTAGACACCTCTCTTGCCTCTTATCCCTTGTCCCAACCCTAATTCAGAGTTCACAATGAGTCTTTTCATGTGATCTATTTTTCTTGGTGTATGATGGTCTTGGGATGTTTGACATGTTTACATGGTGACTGAAAGTTTGAAGATAAGTTTTATTCTGAGAAAACCAGATAGAAGCTTTATCAACATTTCAAACCTAGTTTCAGGTTCTACACAGTGTCAATTCCACTGTATTTTATTGAATATAAGTGAGTCACTAATTCTATTCAGTTTCAAATAGAGGTACAGAAGTATCATTTCTTGCTTAGAAGAGTATCAAAGAATTTAGAAATTATTTCTTAAAATTCTGATTTGAATCATTAACCAAACACAAAGTGGAAAAGAAACAACCCTGAAAGTGATATAAATTAATCACACAAGGACTTTAAAAGGACAAAGATAATTAAAGGAAGTACATGAAAAGATGGAGAATTTCACCAGTAAACTGTAATATACAAAAATAATAATTCAATAACAAGAAATGCAGTAACTAACATTAAGAACTATATTTTTGAGTTTAAGTGCAGAATACTAATATTGGAATAGAAAATTAGTGATTCATACTGAAACAGAAAAAGAAAAAAAATATGGATAAAAAAAGTGAAAAAATGAGGCAATGTCAAAAGACCTAACATTCTTGTAATTAGAATGACAGGAGTAAAGGAGAGAAAATGGGGCAGAGCAATATTTGAAGAATAGCTGACTGAAAGATTTCCAAAACCAATGAAAGACAACAGACCAGAGATCTAAAATTATCACAGATATACTTACAAACACTATGATAAACTTCTGAAAATGAAAGACAAAGAGAAAAAACTTTAAAGCAGTCAGAGGGGCACCTGGGTGGCTCAGTTGGTTAAAAGTCTGACTCTTGATTTCCGCTCAGGTCGTGATCTCAGGGGCATGGGATCAAGCCACATCAGTCTCTGTGCTTAGTGCAGAGTCTGCTCGAGACTCTCTCTCTCCCTCTCCCTCTGCCCCTCCCCCACCTCTCTCTCTTTAAAATAAATAAATAAAATCTAAAGCAGTCAAGAGAGAAAAATCTCATATTGCCATCATTGTAACACTAAGCTAACAACTGATTTCCAATAAAAAATTATGGAAGTCCAAAGACAGTGACATGACGTCATCAAAGTACTAGTGAATATAAAATTCTAAATTTGGCCAAGTTGACCTTCAGAAAAGGAGGTAAAATAATTTTTTTTCAGATGGTTAAAAATTAACAGGTTTTTGTGGTGAGCAGATATAGACCCATAATATATTATAAGGAGTTTCTTGGGCATGTTGAAAATGTTCCCAGATGGAAGCATGTTATTATAAAAAATGAAGAATTTTGGAAACTGTAAATATGAAAGAAAATCCAAAGTCACATTGGCTGCTTACAAAGATAGCAATAGTGTCTGTGGAGTGATACATATACATGAAATAAAACAAGAAACATGACTCTAAATTGTATAGGCATTTAAAAGATAACAATAATGTATTGTGAATAATTTTGTTAATAATTTTAATAATTATATGAAATGGCTACATTTTTTTTTTATTTTGCAAAAGACCATTTGTCCAAAAGGACACAAGGAGCTTTATAACTTTTGAAAATATTTCCACCAAGAAAACTCTATCTTCAGATGAATTATTATATATGCTGAATTATGTGAAACATTTATTTAAAAAATAACATTAAGGGGCACCTGGGTGGCTTAGTTGGTTAAGCATCTGCCTTTGGTTCAGGACATGATCTTAGGGTCTTGGGATGGAGCCCCACATCCCTGCTCAGCAGGGAGCCTGCTTCTCCCTCTCTCTCTCTGTCTGCTGCTCCCCCAACTTGTACTCACCCTCTCTCTCTGTCAAATAAACGAATAAAGTCTTTAAAAAATATAACATTAAATTTAAAGACTCTCCTATGGAATGTTAAAGTGGGTAACATTTTAAATTGTGATGTTACTGTTAGTTTTATGTCAAAACCTCACAAGAACATTCTAAGAAAAGAAAAGTATTAGTCAAACTCATTCATAAACCTAAACACAAAAATCTGAGTACAAATAATATTAGATCCAATAATATAAAAAAATTAATGTACAGAATAAAATTGAGTTTATTATAGGAAGATTTGGTTGGTTGAACATTTGGAAATCATTTAATATAATTCACTTATTTAACACAATAAAGATATACAACAAATGGTTAACACAATAGATGTAGAAAAAGCACTTGATATATGTTAATATCTATTTAAAATAATGTCTCTTAGGAAAGTAGAAATTGATTGAAAATTCCTTAACCTGGTATATAGTGTCTACAAAAATGTGCAATTAACCTCATGATTAATAGTGAATAGTGGTATCAAGCCCCGCATCGGGCTCCCTGCTCAGAGGGAAGCCTGATTTTCCCTCTCTTACTCCCCCTGCTTGTATCCCCTCACTCGTTGTCTCTCTCTGTCAAATAAATAAATAAAATCTTTTAAAAAATTAAAGAAAAAAAGAGAGAAAAAACTTAATAAACTAATGGGCAAATGACTTGAGCAGTATCTCCACAAAGAAGATATATAATAATGATTAAATGAATGAAAATATAATAAAGACAATTAGATAAAATTAATTCTTACAGACCAGAATATCCAAAACTATAAAAAAGAATATTGATAACATCAAATTCTGGCAAGTATACATGTAGGTTGATTTTCACAAACTATTATTGGTTTTGTAAATCGGTACAATTACTTTGAAAAATTAGTGGTATCTACTAAAACTGAATAGTGTTTATTCTAAAACCCAATATTCTACTGCTAGTTGTATCCTCATTAAAATAATTTAAAAATGCACATATGTGCACCAAAAGACCTAATCCAGGGTGTATATAATAACATTATTTGTAATAGTCACAAATTGGGCAAAAGAAAACCAAACCAAATAAATCTCCATCAATAGTAGAATAAAAATGAAACTATATTATGTTTACACAAAAGAATATTACACAGCAATGAAAAAATAAACTACTGTAGTATGCAACATGTCTATGTGAATCTCAAAAACACAGAATTGAGAAAAATAAGATAGACATGAAAACATAACTCAGTGTGTGATTCTATTTATGTATACTTCAAATTGGACCAAACTCTTCAAAGGCAATCAAAGTCAGAATAATGATTGCCAGTGCACTGTATTGACTAGAAAAAGGCCTGAGGAAGATTTCCTAAAGAGCTGTAGGTCTATGATTTGTATATTTTTTAATGTAGATATTATATTTCACTATAAGTGTTCACTTTAGGACTCTAAACTGGGATGCTCTTATATTGCTGGTGTGATATAAAATGGCACAATCATTTTAGAAACAGTTTGGCGGTTTCTTAAAAGTTAAACATACACTTCACATAGCACTCCCATTCCTAGAAATTTACCCAAGAAAAATGTAAATATATTTCCACAAGAGTGTTTATAGCAGCTTTTTAACATAATAGGTAAACAGTGGAAACAACCTCAATGTCCTTTAACAAGATGTGGTACATAGTTATGTTGGAATACTACTCACCAATAAAAAGAAATTAACTAATAATCAAGTAATAACATGGATGAAGCTCAAAAAAACCATTAAGCTGAGAGACAGCTGACCCACACAAAGAATACATATATTCCACATGAAATTATAGAAAATACAAAGTAATCTTTAGTGAGGGAGACCAGTAGTAGCTGAGGCTAGATGTGTGGATAGGTGACTGGGAAGAACCATGCAGGAAATTTGAGGGTAATACAAATATTCTGTGTATTTATTGTTCTTGTAGCTACACAGGTATACAAATTTTTCAAATCTCATTCAAATGTACAGTTAAATGTGGTTCATTTTGTTAAGTGTAAATTATACCTCAATAAAGTTGATTTTTAAATGTATATGAGTAGGGCGCCTGGGTGGCTCAGTCGTTAAGCATCTGCCTTTGGCTCAGGTCATGATCCCAGGGTCCTGGGATTGAGTCCTGCATCGGGCTCCCTGCTCCGCGGGAGGCCTGCTTCCCCCTCCCACTCCCCCTGCTTGTGTTCCCTCTCTCTCTGTCAAATAAATAAATAAAATCTTTAAAAAAAAAAATAAAATAAATGTATATGAGTATATACATATGTAAATTATACATGTGTATAAATATATGAATAAAGAATTGCCACAAATTAAAATAATTTAAAATATAAGGTTTATAGAGTAACAGCAAAGAAAAAAATAAAGCTTCAAATTCAGCTTATTCAAAATCCTTCTGCATTGCTAGGAGAGTCTACTTAATACACTGTTAGTTTATATCTTTTAATCCCCAGTTGTTCTGCATACAAAGAAAAGGAGCAAATGCTAAGATTTCTATCGGCTTAAGCCAATAATGGCAAAATATCAACTGACAGAAAGCATGTAGTTGTAATAAATATTACTACAGATAATAACCTGAAGGGAAGGAAAGATGTGTAGTTCAGATAGCAGTCATCTGAGTTGTATGTTTTTTGAGCCTTTCAGCCACAAAGAAATGTTCATTTCCCAAGGAGACCTATGAATCAAGATGGATTGACAGTGTTCTTTCTTAAAGAGGCAAAGGTTCAAAGGTGCCCCCATGAGGGCACAATAAACAAGCCACATCATCAGACCATGATTCAATTCACCTTGGTCCTGCTAGGCAGAAGAAAGTGAGCAAAGCATACAAAAATCCCACTTGCTCACTAAAATCTCTTCTAACAGAATTCTCCCTCTTATTGAACAATTTGAAATCAACTACCCAATCGTATCTGCCTAATGTCAATTAACATAAGGACATTTAATAAAATATTATTCTCAAGAGCATCAAATCTCTACTCCAAATAACTCTTAATGCCAAACCTTTTCTTTTTCTTTCATGTTAAACTAAACCCTTGTCTCTACCTTCCAATGAGAGACACAATCTTTCTGCAAACAAAGTCCAGTTGATAAAGTAGATGGAAAATTCACCCAATATATAATAAGATGCCTCCTTGAATCTTATAGTGTGTGTATCCACTGAGTATGAAATCTCAGAGGAAAGGAGAAAGAATTTTAAGTATGTAAAACAATGAGGATAATCATAATTTAAGACAACAGCAGGTATGTAAATAAGTGTATATGGGAAGGCTTTCTGCTCTGTATTACTTATTCTTCTACTTTTATTCTGTTCAAATTCAAGTTATTTATTTCATTTCAAACACTAAAAAAAAAGGAAAAATTTAAGTATATGACAACAAATAATTTTGATTCAAGCAGAGAAAGTATCCCAATCAGTTAGTAGATTTGGAAGAAAACATAGCTCCTCTAATAAGTTGAAAACATATCATTTCAGACCTTTGCTTATCAAACCCAAAGAATTAGAGATATGGTAGAAGTAGAATCTTATGCCTAGAAATGTACTGGTCCAACTTCTGGTGAGATGAAGGTCCAGGATATGATAACAATATGGCATCACAGAACATGCCAGGTCAATGTTCACGGTGAAAGCAGGCTGCTAGACCTTCACCAGCAATTATTAGAGGATCTGGATCTAAGCTTGGCAGTTGTAGCTGAATTGCATTGCAAGCTACTGTTAGGATTTGCCATATCAGCCCTCAAGTTGGAAAAGGACAAAATCCTCCCCTTGCGTGATCAGAGGGTGAATTCCACACCTTATGTTTGGTTACTATTGAATGCTTTAAGCACTCCGCCATAGCTGGTTTATGGGAGCATTACAGGAGAAGAACTTCTTTTCTGGAAGGCCGATTTGCAGGGGAACAGTCTTGGGCATGTTATTCCTTACCATTCAGTCTCACAGCTACTATGGCAATATCCCCTATTCCCTAAATATTTTAAATAGATTTTTTAATGTCAAAATCATATGTTAGTAACACAGTACAATGATAATTTTAAGCTAAGTTTTAAACATATTATCATATATAAATATAAAATAAAGTTGAATCAATTTCATATAATGAATCTAGTATTTGTATTTGATAGATATTAATTTTAAATGCTGCGGTCTCATATACATAATATATTTAGCAGCAGTTTACATTTTTTTTCTCCCATTCAAGCAAGCAGAAAATTATTGGCAGTAGCAATGGGAAGATGGATGTTGGCCATGTCTGGGCTTTCAGGATCTGAGTCTGGGTGGGAGATCTGGAATCTGAGTTCCAGAAAAGGAAGTTGAGGAAATTATAAGAAATCAGGAATTTGAAGTTTATGGGCACATGGAAAGATTGAGCCCTAAGTGAAGTTTTTGCAACCAGCAGCACCAATAGGCCAAAGATTAAAAGGGAGTTTGTCAATTTAAGTCTGGAATGAATGATAGAGGCTATATAATAAAAGAAGTGCCAGTCGTGTATGAGATGCCTTTGGCAGAGCCTAGAGACAGGGAAAGAAACATAAAGAACATTCATAGATATGACCTGGGTTATCTAGAGCAGTGGGTTTAATATATGACATTCACAGACTGTTCAATAATCCGAAGAAAGTCATGGCTATTCCCCACCTGCTCCACCCTCAAGATGCACATAGAACTCTAACAGTATGAGTTATTGCAAATTGATTATTATCTTGTCTTTCCACTTCACTTCATTTTCAGAAAAGAAGCAGTATAAATTAAATTGTAATTTTTTTTTTTTTTTCAGTAGAGAGGAATATTTTGGTTTTCTGAATTTGGGGCTGCTAATAGTTTCAGTCTTCAAAAGAAGATTAACTTAAATTGTCTCAGAGTGGAAGGGAGAGGAAGGTTTTATATTTTGAATCAAGAGTTGGATAAAAACTCATGGAAGGAGGGTCCCAGAGCCATGGAAGACAGTTGAGTAGTCCCCAGGTACTGGTGACCAAATCCTGAGATGGCAGGTCTACTGATGAGGGCAATTGCACATATACTTGGGACTTGAAAGTAAAGCCCATTGGAGTAAATGACTCTCTAAAACATGGCATAAGGGCGCTGTCCACACAGGCTTGGAAATGAATATTTCATCAGGGACTATACAAAACTGACCAGAGGTCTTTGACAATTTTTTTTGATTGCCATCATCTGCAAGATTCTTGAACAGTATAAGAAAGAGGGGGAGAATATGATGGATATGGTGGTTTGAAGTTCAGCATATATACCAGACTCCTCTGAGTGTACCTTCCTATACGGAACCCTGTTGAACGCTAATTCCACATGGAGCTCAGAATGAGGTTCCTATTATTAGCCAATTAGATGCAGTCACGTAAGATGGTGTGGAGGTAGAAACTGGGGCAGAAGCAGTGCTCCCAAAGCTTCTGTTACTCATGATGCAAGTCCAACTCTAACTACAGGCATTTAATCATTTTACTGCATTATTAGCAGGGGCCTATTGTGGGCACCCATTTTTTTTTTTTTTTTTTTTTTTTTTTTGATGTGTAAGATGAGAGTTTTATAGCTGGAAGCACTGGCAGAAGCTTCCTGAATGTGGAGAATTCCTGAGAGGCAGCAGGGTGTGGTCCTAAAACAAGCAACTGGAGTGGCAGTTTCTCAATTTGGAGTCAATAACTCCTTTGATGGTCCACCCAGGGAGTCAAATTGAAAATTCATCCTGTTGTCTGTTCCTGTTGCCCTCTCAAGCATTCTATAAAATGTTAATATTCTAAAAGAAACTCCTAAGGATTGTCTTCTCTGCAACTTAACTTCTATATATGAAGAGGAACCACTAAATATATGAAACTAGATGTTCTATCAATCAGGCAGTTAGAACCAAATTCATATTTAATTGGATTTTAAAAAAATAGGTGTGCTATTACCTGAAACCAAGTGAACTAATTCATATCCATCATAAAAACACCAAGTGAAATTTTGTATATTATGTCAAGAAATTTACAGACCCCCTTCAAGTTTGTTTAAGGTAGGGTAAAAATTGCATGTTAAAAGAAGGAATTTAGTGTAACAGAGGATTAAGAAATCAAAATTAGAAGTTTCATGTTAGATGTTTTCTTTGGAAGGCTAGAATAGGAAAAAGAATTCATACATAACCACATGATAAAGGGAGCAAAACATAACCAAAGTGCCGTTTATAGCAACATAGATGGAGCTAGAGTATATAATGCTAAGCGAAATAATTCAGAGAAAGATAGATACCATATGATTTCACTCATGTGGAATTTAAGAAACAAAACAAAGGAACAAAGAAAAAAGAGACAAAAGAACAGACTCTTAACTACAAAGAACAAACAGATGGTTAGCAGAGGGGAGGTCGGTGGGGGGATGGATGAAATAGGTGATGGGAATTAAGAACACGTTTATCTTGATGAGCATTGAGTAATATATAGAATTGTTGAATCAGAATATTGTACACCTGAAACTAATATAATACTGTATGTTAACTATACTGTAATTAAAATAAAAAAAAAATAACATAACCAAATTGAAACCAAAACTTTTTTTTTTTTTTCAGTCCACAGCCTAAAAAAAAAGGGGCTGAAAAAAGAAGAAAAAAATAAACATATTAGGATGGGAGTCCTGGGTGGTGCAGTAGGTTAAGCATCCGACTCTTGGTTTCCACCCAGGTGGTGATCTCAGGGTGGTGAGTTCGAAACCTGCATGGAGCCCAGCCTGGGGATCAATGTTCAGCGTGGAGTCTGCTTAAGATTCTCTCTCCCTCTCCCTCTGCCCCCCCCAAAATAAGTAAATAAATCTTAAAAAAATATACTAGGGTGAAGTGGGGATATGTGTCTAGAAATTTGAGCTGAAAAATTAAAAATAAATAAACCATTCCCACTGAACAGTTAAGTTTTCTGATTACATGAGAAAGAAGTTTGCTTTTCTCTAATTTGAGACTGGATATTGACATTTGAGAGCACCCCTCCCCTCCAAATTCAACAAGTGCAACCCAGAAAGATACCTTAGCTATCACAAATCTTGGCTCAGAATATCACTGAGATTGTACACAAATGTGGTGGGGGGAAAGTAATGGAGTAACACAATATCGTACTTCTCTGATTCCTCATGCCTGGGATATATAGTAGCCTGTAATTTCTCAGGTAATTCCTTGAATCTTAAAAAAGAAACAGGAAGAAAAGAAGAAAAGAGAAGAGAAGAGAAGAGAAGAAGAGAAGAGAAGAAAAGAAAAGAAAAAGAAAAGAAAAAAAGAAAAGAAAAGAAAAGAAGAAAAGAAAAGCGACCAACAAACCCCAAAACCTAAAACCAGCAAGGGAAAAGTCGAGCATAGAAAGAAAAGAGGATAGAGAATAGTCATGTAGTAGGATAGTTTCTTCAATGCCAGGGACCTTATACTTTCATAGAATATGGTTAAAGATTTGCAGTTCTTACCCATTTTTGATTTGAAACAAGAATATGTTCTTATCCACAACCTCATCCCCTCCCATTTTGGAGGGGAACATACCAAACTCCCTCACTTTTCTGGGGCTCTTCCCAGGGATCCCATCTACTCTCCCATCACCTCTTACCTCCTTCCCAGTTACTTGTCCATTTGCAATACCACTTTCTCTGGACTCAGCTGCAAAGACAGACCTGTAAAGCTGAGCTCAATTCTACCTCTCACTCTCTGGTCTTTGCAGAATTTTTAGTATTTCAACTGTTTCAACCTGGGTTGCTCTTCTAGATTTATGTTGTCAGACTCATAAATGTTTTTTAGAATGATTCATAGACATAAAAATCTCCTTGGTTCTTCAATTCCAGAAAACTTTGCAAAAGTGTTAAACTAGTTATGTCTTTTATGGACATAGTCTTCAAACAACTCACTGTGTTTTTTATATGCTTCAAAGGCATATTAGTTTGGAAAACATGGGTCACTGATGGGTTAGTATGTTCCTTCATTTTTTACAAAATACAGTAGTGACTTTCAACGCCAATTTTCCTCATATCTTAGTGAATTCATGGCAAGCTAAGCCATCTTCTTTGGTAGTAAGGGTTTAAGCACACAAATAAAACGGAAGGTCAATAACTAGCAAAGGACTTGGAAGAAGGAGCACTCACATTGAATGCTTATAAAATAATGTCAATAAGAAATATAGCACCATTATTTTAAATTAAATTTGTAATATTCTTCAAAGTTATTGCCCTCAAGGCTATAGTCTTGTTTGCTTTTTATTACCCTAGACTGAATGATTACATTCTTGTACAAACAATAGAAATACGCTTTAAAATATTAAATGCACTCAAATGTTTTCACATTTATAAAAGAAACAAATATTTCAACATTTTAGGTCTGCTCAATAAAAAGAAGAAATTGTTAGAATCCTAAATTTAAGGACATCTTTTGTTCTGGAAAAGTATATTCTTTTTCAGAATAAAAATACATCCTTAATTTTTGCAAAGCAGATTAGTTATTATTTGCAAACCTAAAATACTCTTAAAAGCACCTCAATCTTTACACTTCTCATTGATTCCATTTTTGTTCTGATATTCTTGGTAGAAACAAGCTGTCATTTCAAATTTGTTTTTCCTAATTGTGTTAAATTCATTGTTTTATTAATGAAAAGCCAGAATTAAAAAAAGAAGAAGAGAAAATTCCTGGAAATAATTGCTGACCCAAATAGCCTACTAACAGCCTATACTTTTTCTCATGACATAGTTTTATCTTTTTCCCTGAAGAAACTTGAAAAAAATAGGCACACTGATTTTTTTCCTTTTCTGTTCAGATTGATCTGAAATGAAATGTATATTATTATCAACAAATAAGTTTTTGAATTTGCGGTATCATGCCAAGATAATAAAATGTAGTTTGCCTCATTTCCTTAAAACTGGTAATATGATATAGCATACATATAATGGGTACAGAATCAGGCAGACAGGCAAATGTGGGTTTAAATCCTACCTCAATATTCATTCCATCGCCTAGAAAGATACTCTATAAGCCTCAGTTTGCTCATAAATGTGTAAAATGTGGAATCAATCATAGGTTATGATGAGGTCAAATAAGACAGCATATGTGGACATAATATATATAATATATAATATCACATATAGTAAAGGTACAATAATTGGTGATTTGTACTCTTCTCTCTCCATTAGAGTTTCACAGTGTATACATTTTTATTCTCTACTCATCAATGTTTTCTATCCTAATCTTTCTCTCTCCTTCCTCTGTCCTCACTCTTAAACTCACACATATGTATACACACACACACATGCACACAGAGCACTAAAAACTAAGTTCTAAAGACACAGAAGGCACGCACAATGACTCTATGAAACTTAGTCCAATTTACTTCTATTATTATTTAAGTACACAAATTTTGTACATGTATAAATATATATACAGATAGCCAGAAAAATATAATTGATTATGGTTACCATGGAGATAGAAAGAATTATAATTTAACCTAGTCACTGTGCTCTGTGTCTGGCTAAAATTACATTGAATATTTTTCCAAGGGAGTCAAATGCTTAAACCAGTCCTCATTTTGCTTGGAAAGATAATTGTGTTGTCCTATCAGATTACAACCATAAAAGGCTATTGTTTATTTAACCAAAATTAATGAGAATGGAAATAAATTTTGTTAAAATATATATGAATTAATTTATAATCAGCATCTATATATATGTGTGTGTATGTATACATATATATACACATATGTATGTATATATGTATAAAGGTAAGATTTATTTTCAAACTTTAAGTAATCTACATTGTATCTCTTTAAGATTGCCCAAATGGAAGCAGATCTCTCCAGTAATGAATGTCAAGTCATTCATTTGTCATTCACGCTCCTCCCAGTCAGCCTTGAGAAATAATATATGTAAATCTGAAGTTAACAAAAAATGAATCAAATGGCTGGTAATAAAAAATCTGCTGCCAATTATACGCCTCACATATTCGAAGAAATATGGCATGTCTTATGTATAAACAGCAAATGCTTAGAAAAGCAGACAGTTGATTCAGCAAGTGGTAGTCCATTTTAATAAGAATGTTATCTTCCCCCTGGGATTTTTGTAAGACTGAGAAAGTTGCAGCCATGGTGGATATGGCATAAAGGATGTGAAATTGGGTAAGTGCCATGATGCAGAAAGGACTGCAGTCTCAAGGGCTTAAAAAAGAAAAAAGATCCAAGTAGTCTCAGTTTTACAGTGAAAACATTGATCCTATCTGTAACACATTTCTTTTGGTATCCTGTTAATGGCGAGTGGGGTAATGTGATGAGGGAGAATTCGGGGATATAAAACTCACTGGTAATCTCTCCCTCTAACCAGCCATACCAGTTAGTAGTAAGCACACTTCCTGCTTACATAGGCATATTTAAGTGCTAACATGTGCATGGAGTTCAAATTTTAGGTCAACTATATAAATCAGTGAGAAGGGCAGAATACTGTTAGGCAAAATGATTCCCTAGTTGAAGCACCAGATGAAGACTGAAGTAGGTCCCTAGGTAGAACTATTTGCAGGAGTAAGTGACAGCCACCTGGTCTGACAAAAGACCAAGAGTACAAGAAGTGGGAAAGGTACACCCACAGGACAGTATTAGTGTCAAGCACTGGGCTCCAACTTCAGAGAGATTCTGATATCTATCATATATTTCTGGTTGTCAAAGCTTCTATGTCAGTAATAGAATCACTTAAGTGAATTAAAAAGTAATTTTAATGAAGCTCCATAGGTAATTTTTGCCTCTGAATTCAAAGAGCATTGTTCTTGCTACATCCCTTGTTGTTGGGGCTGTTACTTTTTCTTTGTTAATCAATGACAAGAAGGCTAAGTACCAAACAATAGGTCTCACCCTCTTCTTTCTTCCTCTTTCTTTTTATTTCTCTGGGTGTTAGATAAGGGGAAAAAGACCCCAATTCTGCCTTTGTTCTAGTTTCTTCATGGCTATGCTTGTGATAAACGTGTCTGATACATTAAAAAAATGTAAGGAAATTTTGATTGGTGCACTTAAATTCTGTGACTATGGGGTGATCCTGATACAGACATCTAATGTACTATTCTACGTAATTTCTTCTTCTCACTCTTAAATAAAAGCCTCCTATCTTAATAAAATTGTCTTATGATCCATCCTGCATTGTTGAGATTAATGCAGAGGCTATCAATTCACAAATCAAAGCATTTCTTCCTCTAAAGAGGAATAAACCATGATTTGCTTGACCTTCATCAAAGCCACATTACAGATTATACTTTAGAAAACACTCATATATATGAGCTCCAATAAGTCTTTAAATACATCTTTATGATATTCTTTCTAGATTGAATTTTTACTTGATTATAATAGACAAAAAATACATTTTTATCAGGTAAAAATCAAATATCTTTATTTTATAAATAACAAACTTAAATATATATTTGCCATTAATGTTTGCCAAACTCTTCTCCACAACATTTCCAGTTTTTTAAAAATAATGGAATACTTTCCTTTTTTCCTGTCACTTTTAGGGATTCTAATGCTAAATCATCTAATATAATAATCCTGCCTTAACTTCTTTTATTAGATCTTTCTATAGCTTAGGGAAAAAATGTAATATTACTCTAAATAAATGATCACAACTTGATATCTTAACTCCCATTCCCTATATGTATTTCTTATTGATTATATTTCTTTATTCCAATATGTCAGTTTATGTCCATCTTTAGCATTGCCATATTAATCCAAGCTGCTGTCATTTCTCCTGTAAGTGGTTACAGATAGTTCCTTTTTGGTTTCCACACATGTACTCAATCTTTCTCCAAACCATAGTGAGTGTGGTCTTTTTAAAAATGTAAATGTTTTCTTGTGGAAATCTTTTCTTGGAAAATCTTAAATCTTTAATATCTTCCCATTGTTAATAAATTAAATATGCATATCTTCAATGTAGTCTGCAATTTTATATATATATATGTAATATATATGCATATTTACATATATACAAATATATACATTACAAATATATATATTTACATATATATGTGTATATACATATATATTCTATAAAGCCACATACGTCCCTAACACAGTGTATGAGATTTTAAAGAGTGAGTTCTGCTTCCCTTTCCAGCCTTAACTTATACTGATGCGTCCTTCATTCTCTAAGCCAGTCTCAACTAAACTTTTCTCATGTCCTTGAGCACATTATGCTTTCTTGTACTTCATAATCTGCACATGCCTGGGCTCTACCAAGAAGTTTTCTTTTCCCTGTTCTTTACTTAATTAGATCTGACTTATCTTTTAATCTCAGATCAAAAGACTGTGAGGGAAGACATTTTCTAGAATCTCTAGAGTGGAATAGTTTTCTCAGAGTGACATATTTTTTACAACATCTGTAACTCTCTTTTATAATACCTATCTTATTTTATAATTACAGTAGCTCCCCTTATCTACAGGGGATACATTCCAAGACCCCCAAAGGATGCCTGAAGCTATGGATAATTTCAAACCCTATATAAACTTATAAACTGTGTTTTTCCTATGAATACATATGTATAATGTTCAATTTATACAGTAGGCACAGTACAAGATTAACAATAATTTACTGTAAAATAGAACAATCATAACAATATGCTGTAGTAATTATGTGTATGTGGTCCCAGTCTCTCTCTCAAAATATTTTATTGTGCCATACTTGCTCTTCTTATGATGATAATGTTAGATAATAAAATGCCTATGTGATGACATTAAGTGAGGTGGATGACATAGGCAATGCAACATACTGTTAGGCTACTATTGATCTGACAATAAATAGAGGGAGGATCATCTTCTTCCAACAGCAACTGACTGATGACGGGTAACTGAAATCATGGAAAGTGAAACTATGGATAAGGAGGAAATGCTGTATGCTTTATTTGAGGAATCATCTGCTTAATATCCATTTGAGTCACAAGATTCTAAGCTCTGTGATAGCAGGAACAAAACTGATTTGGATTGCCTTTATAGCCCCATTACATAGTGAAAGACTTGGTCATAATAGGTACTAAATAAATATTTTTGAAGGAAAGGCAAGAAAACGGGAAGAAAGAAAGAGGGAAACACATTTAAAGACTTTGAAAATGAATACCCAACTTTTACATCAACATGGATGGGACTGGAGGAGATTATGCTAAGTGAAATAAGTCAAGCAGAGAAAGTCAATTATCATATGGTTTCACTTATTTGTGGAACATAAGGAATAGCAAGGAGGACATTAGGAGAAGGAAGCAAAAAATGAAGGGAGGGAAATCGGAGGGAGAGATGAACCATGAGAGACTATGGACTCTTAGAATCAAATAGGGTTTTAGAGGGGAGGGGGAAGGGGGGATTGGTTAGCCGGTGATGGGTATGAAGGAGGGCACATACTGCATGGAACACTGGGTGTTATACGAAAACAATGGATCGCAGATCACCACATCAAAAACTAATGATGTATTGTATGGTGACTAACATAACATAATAAAATTAAAAAAAAAAATGAAGACATTGAAATGAACACATGGGGAAGTGGATGTGGGCAGAGAGCACTGATACCGAAGCCCGGGTCCTGTGGTTGGATGATAACATGTGCATGAACATCAGTCAGCAGTGCATGATCAGTGTAACTCTGTCAGAACACTTCAATTTCAAAGTGCATCCCAAATTTGGAAATCATTGTGGACATCGCAGTGTGCAGAAAAGCAGACAAGTTGTGGTGAATCTTTGATTAAATTTTGGGCCTCTTAATTCTTATTCTAGTACTGTATGCGACATTCTGTTCTAGACAACATTTTCCCTCTTCTGTCTTACACACAAACACACACACACACACACACACACATACGTGTGTGCACCTTCCCCAAAGGCAAGTTTCTCAGAGCAAGTAAAGTCTGCTGCTTGTGGGCATACAGTCCTTCTTTCCATATCTGTGTAATTTGGGAATTATCTTTTCTTCTACATTAAGGTAACACAAAGAAATTAACTTGCTTAGTGTATAGAGCACTCAGTAGAAACATCTCATAAGAAGATGTCATTAATTTGTCACTTCTCACGGCAAAGCAGGTGAAAAGCCCTAGTGATCAGCAGGATCTCTATCTAGAAGCTCTCACATAATTTAGAAATGATTTCTCCTATGGGTGTAATAAATATTCACTTATCCTATGAAAGAGAATAATCAAATTTTAAAATGCATCCATACGTAGTAATAGAGCTGATCACAAAAACCTAAAACCCTCCTCACTGAGACAAGTCTATATTTAACCTGAAGGAAATATGCCTCTGATGGACAGATTCTCATTATTTTATATGTTATACAATTAATTCCAAAATGACTAATCTTGCATGCTAATGATTGTACTATTGATTGAATGTTTATATCCTTGTCAGAAAAATAAAATATGCCAATTTTGAATTGACTGTATGTTTTTAGTTTCATATGAAGGTATTTAGAGATACATTCTCCTCAAAAGGAAAAAAATCAGTTTTAAACTCTGTGTCAAATTGCCAACTATTGAGCTGAATATGTCACTTTTGGCATTTTATCATTTATATGGACGAAAACTGGCTAAAAGAATTGCACTGAGATTACCTCCAGTAAAATCTGGGGAATGGAGGCAGTCATTATAATTTACAGAGAGCCTGAAGATAGTATGAAGAAGGCCTTGTTTAAACAAACTGTCCAAATCCAGGGCTTTACTAGGCAGCTTAATAATCCAACAAGCATTTATTAGTGCTCAACTTGTGCCACACAATATACTATTCCATGGGAATATGAAATTGTAAATGACACATTTTGGCTGTCCAGGTTCATACTGTCTTGTGGGGAAGGTAGGAAAAAAAAAAAAAAAAAAAAAGATCATTGCTCTCTTCCATAGGATAAACATCCACTAAATGCCATGGTAGAGTTAAACTTGGGGTGCTATGGAAGCCAAGAGAGTCTTCAATTCAATCTGGACTCTTGAGCTGAATCAGGAAGCATGAAGATCTAGGAATTAACTAGAGATCAGGAGGGAGGAGTAACATTTCAGCTGCGGGAGTTAGCCTCAACATAGAGATACGGAATAGATGAGAGGAGAATGTCCTAGTGCTCTTGTTGATAGAGAATGGCATTTGTGTCTGAGTAACTCTTAAAAGATACATGAAGATTATTTCAATCCTTTGATTTCCATGGACCACTGGAAAGAATAAAGAGACTAGTAGTGAGCCTTTTATTAGTCTTCTGGGTTTGTGCATGTTATTCTTAAAGTACTAAAGCCCACTAAGCCTATTTAATTTTCAAGATGGGGATTAATAGTCATTCTTAGAGAGAGGGTTGCACAAAGTGGTATTCTGGAAGAGTCGATACCTTCACTGGGCAGTTCTGATAAGTAATTTACAATAAGCTATCAGTGAAGAAAAAGAAAAAGACGATTTGTAGCTTCTGCCGTTAACATGGCATGAATACTCCAATTATGACCAATTTCAAGCTTCCAATGTGATGTCACTAAATTTGGAGTGGGAAGAGATTTGAAGAATACATTAAAAAATAGATTTCCAAATACTTTTGAATTAATGAATGAATCCACAGGCTCACCAGGGAAAACATATATAAATTAAACAACTAAAAAATAATTAATTTGATCTTCCTTTTGCCAAAATTCCAAATTCCACATTAATTAAAGTGTTAGAAGGCAAGTTATCATTTTGAAATGGGAAACATGAATCTCAGCAGACAAGCATAATTTGATGTTCTGTGACAATGCAGGTATGGCTATCCATATGTGTCTTAATTTCCTCCTGATGGCTATTAGAACCTTGATTTATTTATTATATTTGCACCTTACTTTTATCAATATAAAATTAGAAAATATTATCTAACACTCAAATAATATGGACCATTCAGGAATCTTAAAAAGAATTGTATTTCAGGGGCCCTCAGTCAGTTAGGTGTCTGACTCTTGATTTCAACTCAGGTCGTGATCTCAGGGTCCTGGGATCGTGCCCTGTGTCAGGCTCTACACTCAGCAGGGGGTCTGCTTGAGATTCTGTCTCTCCTTCTGCGCCTCCCCCCACTTGTGCTCACTCTCTCCCTTTTCTCTCTCAAATAAATAAATACATCTTTTAAAAGAAAGGTAGAATTGTATTTCAGGCTGCCTTTATGTGAATAAAAATGTTAAACTTTGGCATGTTTGCTATAATTTATCTGCTACCCAAAATATGGAGCTTAACTTTTTCATACTTTATTATATATAATATTTGCAGTTTTATTGATGCTCTTAATCCATTTCTTGTCATAGAAACACTTTATCAATACAACATGCCAATTATCATACACAGCTTGATTTTTCAAATAAAATAAGTACATTTTTTTAAAAAAGATTTTATTTATTTATATGACAAAGAGAGAGAGAGAAAGCACAAGCAAGGGGAGTGGGAGACAGAGAAGCAAGCTCCCCACTGAACAAGGAGCCCAGTGCAGGACTTGATCCCAGGACCCTGAGATCGTGACCTGAGCCGAAGGCAGACACTTAACCGACTGAGTCACCCAGGTACCACAATAAGTACATTTTTTAAGGAAACTTCATTCTGTTTTCCACAGCGGCTGAACCAATTTACATTCCCACCAATAGTGCACAAGGGTTCCTTTTTCTTCCCATCTTTGCTAACACTTGTTATTTCTCGTCTTCTTTATTTTAGCCATTCTGACAGGTGCAAGGTGATCTCTTGTTCTGGATTTGATTTGCAGTTCCCTGATGATGAGTGATGTTGAACATCTTCTCATGTGTCTACTGACCATCTGTATGTCTTCTTTGGAAAAAATCTATTCAAGTCCTCTGCTCATTTTTTAATCAGACCATTTTTTTGTGTGTTGAGTTGTATACATTCTTTATATATTTTGGATATTAACCCTTCAAATAATATATCATTTGCAAATATCTTCTCCCATTCAGTAAGTTGACTTTTGTTTTGTTGATGGTTTCTATTATTATGCTAAAGATTTATATTTTGTTGTAGTCCTGATAGTTTATTTTTGCTTTTGTTTCCTTTGCCCTAGAAGACATCCCTGCTATAACCAATGTCAGAGAAATTACTGTTGTTAAAATTAATTTTGATTCTAGACTAGTCTTGATAGTTTTTTGAGTGTTGAGAGGAAAATCCTTGTCAAATCCATTATCTATCTCTTGTTGAATATATCTCTTAATATTGTCCCTTTTGTCAGTTTTAACATATTTGTTTTATACAACACACAACTTTTCTATTCTGTTCTGCTCTACCGGATTATAATTGTCTTTTTAATCATGAAATATACAAAGCATATTCTTTCTCTCTCCACTTTTCTGATAACAGTACTAGCTTCTATATCTCCATTTGATTTTTGAATCAGGATTATTTCTTTGTTTAAAATTTTGTATATTTTCCTACACTTAATCATGCAAGCTGGAAATGATATATATGTCCCAAACATGCACTACAATGCAACATACTTACACAATGCACATTTAAAGTGAGATGTACTCTGTGAAAACACTAAAGTTGTGTTTAGCAGGAAAATGTTTCACACAGCTTCAGTATTAAAATTTAAAGTAATCAAAATTTTAAAATTCAATTGTTTCTTGGATGCACTAGCCTCTTTTCAGGTGCTCACTAGCCACATTGACTAGTGATGAATCTTGCCATTTGCAACAATGTGGGTGGAGCTAGAGAGTATAATGCTAAGCGAAATAAGTCAGTCAGAGAAAGACAAATACCATATGATTTCACTCATATGTGGAATTTAAGAAACAAAACAAACAAGCAAAGGGAGGGTGGAGAGAGGCAAACCAAGAAACAGACTCCTAATGATAGAGAACAAGCTAATGCTTACCAGGTGGAGGGAGGGTTAAATAGGTGATGGGGATTGAGAAGTGCACTTGTGATGAGTAGTACCGGGTGATGTATGGAAGTTTGAATCACTAAATTGGACACCTGAAACTAATATTACACTGTATGTTAACTAGAATTAAAATAAAACCTTAAAAAAATGTACAACATATATTCTAGAATAACCCACTGTATTGTACAGCACAGATTCTAAACAGACTTGACATTCTAATTTTAAGGCAAGTTTGGAAAATTCCTCTTCCTAGTTGTTTAAATGCTATTCCACTTGAGGCAGAGAAAAGCAAGAGAGCTTGCAGTAACTGTATCATAGTTTGGGAGAGAGATATTATACCATCTCCATGGATGTACAGAGAATGCTCACAATCCTTTTGCTCATTGTAACTTTTGGTAATACACAGAGTGAAAGGTAGAGTGCTTCCCCAAACTTGGAGAGAAAGTTAAAATTAGCAGACAATAAAGTGATTAAAAAGTAAATAGACATATCTGAGAAGACTGACTGGCTCCCAGCAAGATCAGCAAGATTTACTTGCAAACATATTAAAAGAATTGTTACTCTGTATAGTTATGTCAGTCAGATGAAAGCCATCAAATCAAACATTAGCAGTGTTCATTACAAATACTCTCTAGGGGATTGCCTGGGTTGGCTCAGTTAGTTGTGCACCTGACTCTTGGTTTTGGCTCAGGTCATGATCTCCCAGTCGTGGGATTGAGCCCCGCCTGGATCCAGCCCCAGGTAAGCTCTGAGCTCAGCAGGGAGTCTCCTTGAGATTCTCTTCCTCTGCCCCTCTCCCCACTCATGTGTATGCTCTTGCTCTCTCTCTCAAATAAATAAAAAAATCTTTTTAAAAAATACTCTTTACGATAGTCTGAGTTCACAAATATTTTCCAGAATTTACCAGTTTGCTACTGGAATTTTATAATTTATAATTCTTTGCATCAAATTATAAAGAAATGATCCTTTAAAATCAATAAATTAATACCTATTAAAATAGCCTATTTTTCATTTTTACGACTACCTAATATATATTAGATAATATATTAATTAATATATAGTCACATATAATACAGAATATATTAATATACATACATATTATATGTTGATATATAATAATATATTGTGATAATATATTAATACATTGTGTAAATTAGTATATGTAATATATTTTATATATGTGTTCTCTTAAGAACATCTGAATAATCAACATTTGCTATACAGTTTCAGTGTTTATATTTATATATGTGTTTAGAATTGTGCTGTTTAGATGTGTGTTTAGAAATGTGTGACAAGGGGCGCCTGGGTGGCTCAGTCCATTGAGCGTCTGCCTTCAGCTCGGGTCATGGTCCCAGGGTCCTGGGATCAAGCCTTGCGTCAGGCTCCCTCCTCAGTGGAGAGCCTGCTTCTCCCTCTCCTTCCACCACTCGTGCTCTCTCTCTCTCACTCACTCGCTCTCTCTCAAATAAATAAATGAAATCTTAAAAAAAAAATGTGCGACAAGTGATTCTCTGAAGTAATAGCCAGTCACTTGAAATTTAGTATCTCATAATCTAGGTCTGGCACATCCTGTCAAATATACTTGAAGAGATGGTAACCTCTTATTTCGGAGCTTTGCATAGTTATTACAATACTCTTCCACTTAACTCTAAGCAATATCTCCATTTGTTTCAGTCATAATCACAGGAATTTCTGAAATATGAAAGAAGGACTGTGGTTTTATTTAAAAAATAGAGAGGGGTGCCTGGGTGGCTCAATCGTTAAGTGTCTGCCTTCAGCTCAGGTCATGATCCCAGTGTCCTGGGATCGAGCCCCATGTCGGGCTCCCTGCCCAGCGGGAAGCCTGCTTCTCCCTCTCCCACCCCCCTGCTTGTGTCCCCTCTCTCGCTGTGTCTATCTCTGTCAAATAAATAAATAAAATCTTTAAAATAAATAAATAAAAATTTAAAAAAAATTAAAAATAGAGAAACTAAAGATCAATGGTGAGATTCCTATAGCCAAATGTGAGAACAGATGTTCTTATTTCTATTCTAGTGCTTAACCTTTGGACTACTTTGTCCTTTGGGAGTAACAACCACTGTGACTGCCCGTAGCCTGACCTAGATCATGAAGCTTTGCAGAAAAGATCCCCTCCTTTTACCCTTTATACCTTCATCAGATCCTTATCCCATGTTGTCACAGTAAATAGAAAAAAATATATTTTTAATGTATCACTGACTTGCAACTACACTTCCCAGGTGACCTGAGGCTGTTCTGCTGATGTAGCTCACTGTGCCATGAATTGGATCATCACAATTTTACTGACATCAGATCCCAGTGGGACCAAAAACTGCAAGAAGATTGTCAAATATTTCAATTTGTCATCTGTCACCCAAGATCCTTTTTCCCCCAGGCCCAAAATAACTGTGTGCAATGTGATCTCAAATAAGATAAACTGTTGAAAAAACAACAGGAATCTTGATACACATCAAAACACTTTGCAACATGTAACAAAATGTTATTGCCCTGAAGCCGATAAACTTATTAAAAGAGAAATATGTAATACCAAGGAATGAAAAATAGCCTTTTATATTAAGATAACATCTTTCATCTGAAAATATCCCAAGGTACTTTTTACAAGCTGTGCAATTTGAATTATTCCCCTATACTGAAATACAGGGACATATTGATTAATTTCCCAATAGCTGAAGTATATATTTTTTTCAGAACATGTAACTTAAAAAAAAATTGCCTGCTCCTTTTGGTCATTTCATTGTCCCTGGTAAGCTTTATATCCCAAAGGCCATACTTTCTCCTGTATGATTGCTTATACAAAGTTCATGTGAGCTATTATTGATAACATATGACTATCAGTCTACTGCCTGTTAAGATCTTCTATTTATAAAGAACAGAAACTCTCAAGTTCCAAAATGGATGAATAACTCTATGGGGAGCAATATAGGAGATGGAGATGTTGCTTGAAGCCAAAAGAAAACCTATGGTAGAGGCAGAGCTCATAGGACCCAAAGCCGGAGCTGAGGCAGATTTAGACACCTAAGCACCAGATTTGCATAGTTCCACTCTAATGCTCCATGATTGACATGAATCATTCATTGTCAGTTTCTCCTTACTCCAGCAGATATATATTTGTCTCTAATCATCACTGAGCCTGTCTGCTCATGAGTTTGGTTGCTATCATCACCTTCCATCATTAGCTTGCACAGTAGTTGATAAATTCTTTTAATTTCCCAAATTCATGAGGAAGAAAACATGCTTGTCCCAGCTCATCTTTTTTATACAAGGCCACCATTGAAAAATCTTTGGCCATGTCTTTAGTTTCACCACCCTTGCCACCTTCATCTATTCTCTACATGCTTGTAGACTGCAACTTCCATATCACAAATTTGCTCTTGTCATTTCTTTAATAGAATTTTTTCAATGCATTACTCAGAGGCTTTGTGATAAAGTTTAAACTGCCTAAGGTAGCATGTCAGTGCATCATGATCTACCCTTACTATTCCTCTAGTTTTGTTTTTACCACTCATTGCCTTACATTCCATTCATCCTCTATAATGTTCTCCTTCATTCTCTATGCTTCCTCTTGATTCTAGATTCTACATTTATGCTGCCTCCTTCCTCTACAAAAATGCCTGCCTTGCTCTTTGTACCTAATTAAATCTTACCTATTATTGAGTGCTTTATTTATACACTGCCATATCTCATGTTTCTGTAGGATCCTCCACTGCTTGAGGGCAGGATTGTTTCACAGTACTGAAATGCCTAGTATGTACCAAACACGTGCTAGTCACATAATATGTCATTGTTGAAGAAATGGAAACAAATGTGTGTGCTTATATCTGTTTACCTAGATTCTGTCCAATCTAAATAAACTAGTTGCAGAGGATCAAAAGGTAGATGTATTGCTTAAGTCTATAATTGTTTATGCCTTTATCTGCATCCTAGAGATACTATGGGATAGTTGACATATTTTTACAACAAATCTTCATTCTCATTTCTTCTATCAACAGATAATTATCTCCTTCCTTTTATGTACAATGCATTTTATTATTTGCTAAAGGAAAAAAAAGTTGAAAATTGCAGTGCCTTTCTTTGAAGACTTCAAAGGCTAGTGAGAGAAACATAATCAAAAACAACAATAAAGCTAGCAATTACAATGTAGAAACAGATAATGCATCAGTCATGACAGGTTAGTTTATGCTATGATAACAAAGGACTATAAAATCTTAGGAACTTCAGCATTGCCTATCATGGGTCAGTTGTAGGTCTGCTCTACAGCATCTTCATTCAGATATACAAGCTGATAGAGCAGCTTTTATCTGCATTATTCTCGGTTTCATGGCACAAGAAAAGGAAAATGAAGTACACATGTTGACCTTAAGCTTCATGCCACTACTGCATATATCCCAGTAGGCAAAGCAAGTCACAAAGCTTCATTTGAGTTAAGCTGGGTGGACATGCATAATCCTCCCATGGGAACAGGCTCTTCAAGGATGGACATTATATCCTGGTGGACTGAATTCAACCCTGAATTGTATATAGACTAAACAGATGAGTTAGAATTATACAGGTGGGGAGGAGAAAAGACTATTTCAGATATTATGCGATGGCACAGAGGTAAATGAGGTCATAGTAATTTATTCTGACTCAACTGGAACATGGAGTCTCTGGACAGACATATAGTTGGGTAGATGCCTGGGTAAAGTGGAGGAGCCATCCCCAGGGGTTTGGAAGTGATTGGGAATTGTTAAATGATTCCAAATCAAGAGGCCAATACTGTAAGAGTATATTGCAGCTGTCTGAAGAAGCTTCTGGTAGGAGTTGGGACCAGGGGAGTCTGCAAGAACAATGGTCTGTTAGGAGACAGTTACAACAATCTTGATAAAAGGTGTTAAGGGACAGAACCATGGAAGATACTGTGTGAACAGAGGACAGGAGGGCCACAGGAAAGGTCTGGTTTTCTTATGCTGCTTCTGTTTTTATTCACTGCCTTATGAGCAGTTCCAAGTAATTTACCTTTAATACAATTTCAAGTTTCCTACTTCAGGATATAGAGAAAATGATTCAGCTGGGGTAAATTAAGTCTTTGGGAAAAAGGTCATTGTGACTTCTGTTTTCATAGCAAACTATTATCATTGCCACTTCTGTGACATATTATCATTATTAATTGCCCTATACAATCATTATATCACTTTAATCTATGATGAAAAATGAGAGATTGTGGTCTTAAAAAATAACAAGAAGAGAGGTTGCCAAAGGAATCTTAATTTTCTTTCCTCTGGATCTTGAATAGTAAGTTTAGAGAAGTGTCATCACCATCACAGATTTAAGAGTACATTTTACAAAATAAGAGTTGTGACCCCAGGAAACTCTAACAAAATTTTAGGTAGCATCTGATCACAGAGAACTTTTAAATTAAAAAAAAAAAAAAAAGATGCTGTCATATTCTCAGTCTTTTTCCAGTTTTCTAGATCTCATACCTTCAGCACATCTGGATGCTTTGTTTTCAAAGGAAGCAAAATAATGGGAATTGCCATCAATGTCATCCACAGCTTTGCAATAAGGCAGTTTTAAATTCACAAAAAGCTATTCTAATTGCTACATTTTAATCCAGAGATTGCAAAAAGCTGGAATGTGTCCCCGTATTAGAAGTCTTTGTAAATTTTTAGTAAGGTAGATAATAAATATTCAAAAATGTTCTCTTCTTTCCCAACTGATTCACTACAAAATTCCTGTGAAAAAATATATTTTAAGAACTTATTTGTATTCTTGTATGTATCAATGTGCTATATAAAATCTGCTGAAATTAGCATCAGAGACCAAAGTTATAAAATAAACTGTATCAGAAGTCATAGAAATCATCTATTCAACAACATATGTTATTTTAACCAATTTATAGATCTTTTGATAAATATTTTTGTAGCATAAGTAATTCAGCTAAATGAAAATAGAGAAGTAAAATGTTTTTATTATTTTTTGTTAGGTATTAAAGAGGGTGTTTAAAATATATTTTAAGTGGTCTGGTTAGCCTGTCTGTGGCAAAAAGTAGAGCTTTTCACCAAGATGGAAAAAGAGAGTAGTAGAAAAGGAATAAGCAAAACTAAAAACCAAAGGAAGCAGAAAGCTAAATCACATGTCAAATGGCATAAAATGTCAAAATAATCAAAATGGTAGACTGAGCTATGGGACGAGAACCATATACATCAGCATGTTGAGAAATCAAGAGTCAGGGGGCGCAGGCATGAGGAATTACAAAGGAAAACTTATTTTCCATGTGACTGGCTGTCTTTTATATGTGAGTGAACCTGGTACATTAAAATGTTCAAAAGGGACTATGGTTAAAAACAAACAGAATGGTTATCTGCTATTCTTCAGCAGACACACTCCACTTACATAACAACTACAGAAAGAAACAACCAACTGCAGTAAAGTAGCAAATCTATAGCTCTGCATATCTGGTCTTTTACAAAACAGTCTAAAATTAGAAAAAAAAATATTTTTAGTAAATTTAGAAGTTATTAATAGAAATTAAGAATACATTAAGTAGTACAGAATAATGCAAAATGGAAAAGAAAAATTATTTAAAATTTCACCACTATCAACACACATATAATTATTCTATATAGTAAGTGAATTAAATGGTACTGAGATTGTTTTTGATTATCTGCATTACAAATTGCACAATATTGATTATATTATAGAGAAATTCTTCAGAAACATTTAAATAATTTTCATGATACATATTGGATAGGTGAAAGTTACCAAATTGTCCTTAATTATTTTTTATCCTACCTTTATAGTGGAGGAGCCTCACTTTACTGGAATCTTATCGCTATTATAGGGGTGTGTGTGTGTATGTGTGTTTCGTTTTAAAAATAGAATCATTGAAAAGTGTCTATTAGATAATCAAATATATTTATTTAATTAGAATATTAGCCCTATGTCAATTTTTTTGCTGCAAATATTTGTTAAAATTTGTTGCTTGAGTTCATTTTTGAAATTTTTTAAAAACATGTTATGTATTTATTTGAGAGAGAGAGGGAGCATGAGTGGTGAGGAGAGGCAGAAGCAGACTCCCCGCTGAGCAGGGAGCCCGATGCAGGGCTAGACCCCAGGACCCTGAGATCATGACCTGAGCCAAAGGCAGATGCTTAACCAACTGAGCCACCCAGGCACCCCTGTTGTTTGAGTTTAAAATAGGTTAACAGTATTATATTTCATAAGAGTATTACATTTCATACAATTATAGTATTTTAATATAATGATATGGATCAATCTTTTCTTTAGAGTTTCTGACTTTGAAATATCAGGAAATATCAAGACCTTGGAAGGTCTTCTTCAGTGCAAAGATCATATAAATAAACCTAAATTTTTCTTCTAGAACTTTTATGATTTCATTTTTTAAATGTTTAACATTTATTAACTTATCTAGCTATATGTCTGAGTTAAGGTGTGGATCTTACATTTTCTCCCAGAAGGCTTACTAATTATTTGATTTATGGATTCTTGCCCTACTAATTTTATGTCTTTTTAACATATTTAATTCTTCTATATTTTGGATCTATTTATTTTCTCTAACCCATTTTCCTTCTCCTTGCAAAGATCACAGTATTTTCCTAAGAGTAGTTTTATGGGAATGTTTAACATATGACAGAACGTGTCCAGATATTTAATAGTTTCCAAAAATAACATCAGCTGTTCTCATCATCTCCAAGACTGTTACCTGCAAGCAACAGAGACTCATCTCTCATTAGTTTATATTAGAGAAAACTATTTTTCAGATAATACAAGGAAGTATTAATTACCACACTCTAGGTACACACCGTTTGTAAATGACAGTGAGATCTTGAAGACAGGCCTCATGATTTATTGTATAAGATGATTCTTTTGTATAATACCATGATTTATCATTAACATTTTGAAATATTTGCACACAATTACAAATGAACATAATCTGCTCTGACAAAATCCTTCTTTTTTTTTTTTTTTAAGATTTTATTTACTTGACAGAGACACAGCGAGAGAGCAAACACAAGCAGGGGGAATGGGAGAGGGAGAAGCAGGCTTCCCGCTGAGCAGGGAGCCAGATGTGGGGCTCGATCCCAGGACCCTGGGATCATGACCTGAGCGGAAGGCAGATGCTCAATGACTGAGCCACCCAGGCACCTCTGACAAAATCCTCAGAGTAGGTGGGGTCTGGGGGTGGAGGATTTTGGACTAGAGACGTCTTTGTGCTATAGGTTGTATTGTGTCTTCCCCTCAGTTTATTGTTCAAACTCCCGCTACTTCAGAATATGATCTTAGTGGAAATTGTATTGTTACAGCGGTTTGGTTAAGATGAGGTCAGCCTAAAGTAGGGTGGGGCCCTAAACCGGTAAAACTGATATTCTTATAAAAAGGGGACATTTTGGGACGCCTCAGTCGGTTAAGCGTCTGCCTTTGGCTCAGGTCGTGATCTCAGGGTCCTGGGATCGCGTCCCTCATCGGGCTCCCTGCTCAACAGGAAGCCTGCTTCTCCCTCTGCCTGCCATTCCCCCCGCTTGTGCTCTCTCTCTCTTTCTCTCTCTGACAAATAAATAAATAAAATCTTTAAAAAAAAGTGGGGGGAACATTTGAACACAGACATGAACAGAAGGATAATACTACGTGAAGACTGGAGTTATGTTGTCACAAAAGAACTACCAGAAGCTGGGAGACAGGCCAGGAAAGACCTTTCTCTAACAACCCTCAGAAGGAACCAACACTACAGATAACCTTGATCTCTAACTTCTAGTCTCCAGAATTGCGAGACAATAAATTTCAGTTGTTTAAGCCACTTGATTGATAATAATTTATTCTGGCAGCCATAGAAAGCTAACACACTTTGTTATCTGGGTTGTTGAAGAAAGTCAGTGGCTCCAAGAGACTATGGACAATTCTGAGATGTTCATGATCAACTTACATACAAATTCTGTAGATTTTTTTTTTTACTCTCTTTGACTTTTTATTTTGAAATGATTTTAAACTTACAGAAAAGTTACAGAAAAGTGTAGTGAGCTCCCTTGTGCCCTTCCTTCAGCTTCTCAGTTTACTTAATCATAGTAAAAGGATCCAAACCAGGAAATGAACATCAATGCAATACTATTAAGTAACCTGTAACTATTCAAATTTTGCAATTTTTCCTACTAATAAACTTTCTCTGGTCCAGAATTTAATTCACATCTCTTATTGGATTTAGTTGTCATGCTTCATTAGCTTCTTTCAATCTCTTACAGTTTCACATCTTTCTTTGTCTTCCACGACCTTAAGGATCTTGAAGAGTCCAGGCCAGTTATTTTATAGAATACTCCTCATTCAAATTGTTTGATGTTTCCCTGTGATTAAATTGTCATTATACATTTTTGCAAAAAGATCACAGAAGCAATATGGTGCCCTTCTCCATGGTTTATATCAGGGGATTTATAATATCATACTACTGGGAATATCAACCATGTCTTTATAGCTGAGATGGTGTCTGCCATATTTATCCACTATGAAGTTACTACTTTTTACCCTGTGTAATTTTTTTTTTATTTTTTTATTTTTTTTTTAAAGATTTTATTTATTTATTTGACAGAGAGAGACATAGTGAGAGAGGGAACACAAGCAGGGGGAGTGGGAGAGGGAGAAGCAGGCTTCCCGCGGAGCAGGGAGCCCGATGTGGGACTCGATCCCAGGACCCTGGATCATGACCTGAGCCGAAGGCAGACGCTTAACAACTGAGCCACCCAGGCGCCCCTACCCTGTGTAATTAAAATAAATACCTGTGTGAGATACTGAGACTGCAAATATTCTTTTTTTTTCACTTAAAAATATATCCTGGAAATCACTTCACATAACTTCAAAGAAATCTCCCTCCTTCATTTTTTTAAACCTGCAAAGTACCCCATTGTGTGGATATACCATAGTTCGTTCACCTGTTCTCCTATGTACAAGCATTTAGATTGTTTCAGTGTTTTGCAATTATAAATAATCTTGTACATATGTATTTTTGGATTTTTGGAAATTGTCTTCAGGGTAGATTATTAGAAGTAGGATTGCTGGTTAGACAGTAAGTGTATATGTATTTTGTTAGGTATTGCAAAATTCCCATCAGAAAGGTTTTACCAGTTTGTATTCCTACCAGCGATGTGTCCAAGTGCCTGTTTCCTCACAATCTCATGAATAGAATATGTTGCATGTTATAGAATTTTACATTATGGTAGGCAATTTGGCATAATGTTGAGGAGTCCATAATGGCAAGAGTTGGGAGGAGGATTCAAAAGTCCAGGACCCAGGAATGTGCTGCTGCATGCAGAGGGGTGTGCAGATAGGCGAGAGCACAAAGCTAATAGGAATTAGCTATAACAATGTCTTATACATTTCCTTTGTACTCTAAAGTTTCTTTTTTTTTTAAAGATCTTTTATTTTTTTTTTTATTAGAGAGAGAGAGCGAGAGCACAAGCAGGGGAAGCAGCAGGCAGAGGGAGAGGGAGAAGCAGACTCCCCGCTGAGCAGGGAGCCCGATGTGGGGCTTGATCCCAGGACACCGGGATCATGACCTGAGCTGAAGGCAGATGCTTAACCATCTGAGCCACCTAGGCACCCCATGTACTCTAAAGTTTCATGGAAAGAGACAACTCAAAATTTTGTTTTGTGTCTTACCTCTTTTTTTAGTATCTGCAATCTCCCTATTCTCCAGGCAAGCAAAACTTTCATTATTACAGAGCCATTTCTTCTCTTTTTGGAGAATCTGTTACTTTCCATCCACGTAGATGGGCTGATCACATTCTCTGGTGCTGCAGTTGAACACATCATTGAGGCAGAATCAAAGGGAAAGCTACACTGCCCAGGTCTAAGTGATGGCTTCAAAAATCACATAGCACCCAACCAAGGCCAATCAGGGTTAATTCGTGTGTTTTTGTTTGTTTGTTTGTTTGTTTGTTTGTTTTAGAACCTTACTGGGGAAAAGGCTCTCTCTTACTGCTTGGTTATTAAGCTAACCAAGAACTGTTAGCTAGAACTGTTAATATTTGCAACAGCACAAGGCAACCTCACTTTATCACCAAGTAAATATAAAGGAAAGCAAAGTGAAGGAGAGAGAAACAGGGCCCTAATAGATAGTTAAATATTTAGATTAAGCTGTGCCTGTAGGCTGTCACACAGATCTCTCATTAGAAGATGCAATAACTTCTCATTTTGTTCATAATAGTTTGAGATTGCTTTCACTTTCAATCCTAATAATCAAATAGAATATTCTTTCAGAAGTTATCTTGCCTTAGGACTCTTTAGTCATGTGAAAATAATATAGGCAAAACTGTAATATTTCCTTGAGATAAATGGTTTGTTTTAGTTCAATTCCTGTTCATTAGGTTTCTGAGGATAAGGGAATGGCCCTGAGGCCAATGATCAGATTTTTATCCTTGAGTCATGTAATGAATAAAAAGTGTCATAGCTATCAACAGGTGCAGTAACATCCATGTGGGACTGACTCTTGGTTTTTCCAGTGAATTAGCATTAAGACATATTTGAATTTATCAAAATGTTTTGGAGTAGACCTTTTTAGGATTTAGTGTGTTCCATGGAGTATATAATTATATTTACAAAAACTCTATGGAATGGCCATTAACAGTCCTTATTTTGCAAAGCACACTTGCATTTTTAACAAATTCTGTTTCTCTTTAAAATTTTTCTAACTCTCAAAACTTGGACCATCTTTACAACAGCTCTCTGCAAAAGTACTTCCAAAACCCAGCAATGATCAGACTTTCCTTTCTATAATTGATTCAATTGCCAGCCTCCTCCACCCATCCCACGCTTTAGCTCAATCCCACCGTATCCTCTCTTCTGTTATCCCTTCTGCAGTTTGAGCTGTTTGCTTTCTGCCTAACAATCTCACTCCCTCCCTAACAAGGTTTAAGCATCAATTATAGTTGAGTTTATTGCTGGGATCTAAAAAGAGCAAGCCACTATCATGTCTTAGTGGGCTTGAGAGATCGATGTGCCAATAATAGTTACATTCCAATATAGTAAGTTCTGTGAGACAGGAGTGTTATAACTCACCATGGAAAAACAGATAGGCAGCAGATTAACTCAGTCTAAAAGAGGTAGTAATTCTTGGGATAGACTTCATAGCTAAGATGAGACTTGAGCTAGGATTTAATTTCTTTTATTTGCTTGAAAATTTTCTCTTTTTGGGACACCTGGGTGGCTCAGTCAGTTAAGCATCTGCTTTCAGCTCAGGTCATGATCCCAAGGTCCTGGGATCAAGCCCCATGTCGGGCTCCCTGTTCAGCAGAGAGCCTACCTCTCTCTCAGCCCCTCACCCTGCTCGTGCTCTCTCTCTCTGTCAAATAAATAAATAAAATCTTAAAAAAAAGAAAATTTTCTCTTTTCCTGCCATAACCAGGGCTCTACCTTCCCTAAAAAAATTATTAAATACTATTTTTCATACATTTGCCAAATGTTCTCCAAGAAAATAGACTTCAGATTCACTATTACTTTGTTAAGTACACTAAGAGTTTCAGCTAAACACTTGTCCTTATAAAGTGAGTTATTTTGGAGTCAGACAATTCACATTATTATTGCAGAATGACTGTTACATAGGCTTAGTAGATAATCTACTAATAGTTTTACTTCATAGGCATTTATGTAGGAATATAAAATAATCACTCAGTATTTTACTTTAATACCCAATCACTTACCTTCTCATTAATTTTATAAAGGAGTTAACTTAGAACTCAATTATATCACATCATATGCTTTTATGATTAAGCAGGTGGTAATGCTTGGACTGCAAGCTCAGTTCTGTCAAAAAAGAAGCTTCCTCCTACATTAGAAATTAATGTGCTTGTAAGGCAGCAGCAATTTGTTTATGGTCTGTTCATGCAAGGAAGACCTCATTAAAGGCTACATCAGTACCAGCACAACTTTGATAGAACCTATAGCATAATTAGTTTTTAACATGTTAAAATCGATAAACATCTTTCCAAGTGTAATTATATTCCTATATGTTGCTCATTATGCATGTTGTGAAAGGAGAAATGAGAACTCAAAAATGTTTCAAAGTAAGTTCCCTGATTAAAAAAAATAAATGTGGGGCGCCTGGGTGGCTCAGTTGGTTAAGTGACTGCCTTCGGCTCAGGTCCTGATCCTGGAGTCCCGGGATCGAGTCCCGCATCGGGCTCCCTGCTCAGCGGGGAGTCTGCTTCTCCCTCTGACCCTCCCCCCTCTCATGCTCTCTCTATCTCATTCTCTCTCTCAAATAAATAAATAAAAATCTTTAAAAAAAAAAAAAATAAATGTGTGAAGGTGCCTGGATGGCTTAGCCGGTTAAGGGTCAGACTCTTGATTTCGGCTCAGGTCATGATCTCAGGGTTGTGAGATCAAGCCCGGCATAGGGCTCAGGGCTCAGCTTAGTGCAGAGTCTACTTGAAATTCTCTCCCTCTCCCCCGCCCCTCCCCTCACTCACTCACTCTCTCTCAAATAAAATAAATAAAATCTTAAAAAAAAAAGTGTGTATTTTCTTCCTCTTTAGTGTGAGTGTGAGAAAAGTTGTGTGTGTTTGTGTGTGTAGGCCTGTATTCATGTGTATCCATATGTGTATGCACACACTTTGGAAATTGACTTATGTTTTTTAACATTTTGCCGAGAGACTGGAGTAGATAAAAGAGACAATAAAGGCAAATGAGAGGGAAGTATGTCAACCTTCAGCCATTTCCGAGGCACTGGAACTCGAAGAAAAGAATGAATCAGCATGGTTCAAGATATATGAGAGAGGATGAGGCAGAACAATCAATTATCTTGCTGCCTGTTGCTAATATCCATGGAGGGCTTCCCCACGTAGCCCTTCCCCATGAGACAAAATAATCTCTAGCCATTTTGCCTCTCTGCTGATGAAAAGAAAGGCTAAGGGATTGTTATTGCTGCTGAAGCTTCTGAAATCAAGGCTTCACCCGGTCAGCATGCCTGCACCAGCTGCCATGCCGCTATGTGGTAATGGCAAGAAGTGGGTGGTGATCAACTATTATTTTTAAAGATTTTATTTATTTATTTGTGAGAGAGAGAGAGAGTCCACAAGCAGGGGGAGCGGCAGGCAGAGAAGAGGGAGAAGCAGGCTTCCCACTGTGCAGGGAGTCTAATGTGGAACTCCATCCCAGGACCCTTGGATCAAGATGTGAGCCGAAGGCAAACTTTAACCAACTGGGTCACCCAGGTGTCCCAGGGTGGTGATCAATTCAAAAACAAATTTTCACAATTTTATTTACTTTGCATTGTGTCTAGTATCACAGAATAGCCATCTGGCTAGAGATGTATGACTGACGTGAAACATGTTGGCAAAAAGTGAGTTTTTTTGATGGTGAGGGCCATATTTTGGCTAAAGTTGAAAAAGAAAAAAGAAGGATCATTAATATATTAATCACATGACTTTGATTTTATTTATTTTGGTAACTGTTGAGAACTTCCCTTTGTTGCTCATGTCTGGCCCCAGGGACTCAGCTACTTTCTCTTTCTCTTAAAGGGATGTCAATATTCACTGAATCCCTTCCCACGAAGACTTGCTTTTTAAGGGCATGTGTTCTGCATGTAGAGTTCCATTTATACTGGTCATTTGTTTGAAGATATATGCTATTGGGGCACAGAGATTATAAGAATCATGACAATGCAATATAATTATTCCAGATTAATTGTATCTATTAATATTAACCTCTTCTTGTCTGGGCACTGACCAATGTAAAATGCACTGACTTGTGTTTTTTTTTTTTTAATGTATGATATTCATTCCCAGATGTCAGAAAGAGGAGTCAAAGAAATGAGAGACATGAAAGATTCATATTATAAATCTGGAAGTAGCCACATCCATAGTAACATGAATAATAATGCCTTAGGAATGTCCTTTGAAAGTGATTAGTAGAGATGTTATATTTTTAACTAAGTACTACTGCAATATAATACAACAGCTATTATAAAAATTTAATTTTCATTTTGACTTCATTATTTGTCTTTTTTTTTCCCTTTAGCATGAAGAATTAAAATAGAGACTGATATTTATAAACACTGAGAGCTTTCCCTTACAGTATATCCTAGACCATGTTTTAAACAAACAGCTCTTTTGAGTGGAGCTCCATCAAAGTCCAGCCCTAAAAATAGCGTGCCTGAGGCACTACATGGGCAGAGTGAGGTTGTTTTTGCAACACATGATAGTGTCTTTCCTGGCATTAAAGAGGCTCAGGTTGCAGCCACCTCTGGAAGAATATGAGTGAGTTGCTATATCAATTGTGTTTTTCTTTTGTAAGATTCTAGACCAGATTTTGGAACAACTTCTCCATAATCAGACTAGAGAATAAGTTATTATCCAGCTAATGCCAGTCGTGAAGTCACTTCCTATTAGGGATAATTATGAACACAACTAGCCACTATTGGCAGATGGTTGGTACACACTCAACATTCTTTAGGGATATTTGCTAAAGTTTCCTTGACACCCTACAGTTTGAATTTTTTTTTTCATAAAGTGGGATTAAAACATAAGTGAGAATTCCTCAAAACAGAAGAGATAGCTCTTGTAAAACTACTTTGAAATTGGATGGTGGGTGAATGCCAGGCTTTGTTACTAGTCAAGAGCTATGTATTCTTACTTGCCTAGGAGCATGAGGGATTCAAGTTAAAAATGCCTGCATGTGGAATACTTCAAATGTTGAATGCTAAATCCATAAATTCCAAGGCTATATAGTAATTAATGTAGGAAATACTTAACCTTATTAATTATCTTCTGTTCCTCCTCACTTTAAGTTGTCAGGATGCAGTTTTATTTTAAATAGTCCTTCCAGGAAGCCTCGATCAAAATAAATAAATAAGACCAGAGACACACATACACTGACATGAAAATATACATTTATTCAAATGATCACAAATTTTAGAAACTAAACTGAATTGCTACAGACACTCATTGCTCCTATAATTATGAGGCTGATACAAATATACATTTTAATTAATGAATCAGTACTTTCAATAGTTCACGATTCACACGACTGACTGGACCAATCCTGAGATAAAATTATGTGTTATTTTAGCAAGATATATGTACAACTTATTTTGCTGTCATTTTATTTTATAAGAAGAATGTGAGGCCCAGGTTAGAATTTTCTTTTTGTTAATGTCCTCACAAATATATCTTCTACTACAGGGCATTTCTCCCGCATCTTTTATCTTTTTTCCAAGTGGTCAAATTAGTACAGAAAAAGTATCTGTTGTTTGCAAGGAAATGATGAGCACCTCAAACACATTATCCTAAAAGAGAAAAATGTTTAAGTTTTATATGTCATATTAGGAAAAACTATTTGATTAAATTAAACTAAGAAATAGTTGACCAGTAATGCCTATATACAGGGGGAAAATGAGAACTTTCAAATTTGGGGCAAATGTAAAATGATTCATGTCACAGATTCATACTCTTTGAGACTATGTTAAATTGCCCTATTCATACTTCCCATTGTTATATCTCTACTTTTTCTTCCCCAAATGCTAGATTATTTTTAAGGTAAAAGTAATGCTGTTCACAAGTTTTGGGTTTTTAGTCTAATAAATTCAAAATGGCACATTGTGGCAACTGCTGCTAAGCCCCAAAACAGATTTATAGTATCTAATTGTTGCTTCTCTTTCAACTCTGGAACTTCTCAGTCTTACCCCAAAGGGACTAAAAAACAATAGTGAAATTTGGCTATATTCTTAGTATCTCAATTAAATCTCAATTAAATAGACACATTTAGAGTGACAATTAAGGGAAACCTATATTGAAAAATTTCTATAAATAACCACTCTGGGATAGAACATCTTAAACTCTGGGGCGCCTGGGTGGCTCAGGTCATGATCTCCAGGTCCTGGGATCAAGCCCCGCATCAGGTTCCCAGCTCGGCGGGGAGCCTGCTTCTCCCTCTCCCTCTGCCCCGCCCCCTGCTTGTGCTCTCTCACTCTCTCTCTTTTTCAAATAAATAAATAAAATCTTAAAAAAAAGAAATAATATCCTTTAAAAAAAAAAGAACATCTTAAACTCCACATAATGAATGTTTCAGAAAGGTTGGTCTTTAAACAAAAAGTACATTTTAAGAAAAGGCATGATGAAATAAAAAAAGCAGGGCGCCTGGGTGGCTCAGTTGTTAAGCAACTGCCTTCGGCTCGGGTCATGGTCCCAGGGTCCTGGGATCGAGTCCCATATCGGGCTCTCTGCTCCGCGGGAAGCCTGCTTCTCCCTCTCCCACTCACCCTGCTTGTGTTCCCTCTCTCACTGTGTCTCTCTCTGTCAAATAAATAAATAAAATCTTAAAAAAAAAAAAAGAAATAAAAAAAGCAAGTTAATATTGGACTGCACTGAGCTGATGCTACCCAAATTTGTGATTTAGTTTCCATACTGATGTCCTCGGTCCTGTTCAGGGGTCACCTAATTTTTCTGGACTAGAGGCTCCTAGAAGAGAAAACAAGAACAACAATCTCTGTATTCCCATCTTAAAACAAAATGTGATAGATCTAAAAATAGCAGCTAATATATTGATTTTATTTTCTTCTTTCTCCTCTTCTTGGTAGTAACTATTATTTAGTGCTTACTAAGTGCCAAACACTGTTCTGAATGCTTCTAAAAGTGTTACAGCATGTAACCTTCCTTCAAAACCCTTTGAGGTGAGAATTAATATCATAGCTATTTCACTGATGAGAAAGCTGAGCCACAGGTGTCAGATAACTTGCCTAAGAGCACCCAGCTAGTGAGCGGTGGAACAGGATTCAAGACCTGGCAGTTAGGCTATGGTAGCCATGCTTTTTACCATTCTGCATACTCTTTTTTTATGTAACTCACTTTTTAGAGCTAGGTGTTTTGCTAGGATTCTCACTAAAGCTCCATCATAGTTTTATCAGGTACATTCCAACGTTATTATTATTTTACAGGTGAAGAAAGTGAGATACAGCAAAGTTAATAGCTTGCCCAGTGTCACTCAGCAACACCAGAATGAGCTCAGGAATTCTGACTGTAGAAGCTGCATTTCCTGTAGTGCTATATGCCATACAAAGACGTGTCATTGATCAACTGAATTAACTTATCAATGCTCTGCTTCACTTTAGAGGGATTTGAGATGTTTAAAAATATGTTATACGTTGTATAAGAATAAGGCATTAGTTTGTATAATTATTACTGATTGAAATGTGGAAAGTAGCATGACATGAGAAAATGACCAGTGAAAATGGGAAACACGGGCTGAAGTTATAGCTCCATCACTGTGTAATCTCAACTGCCTGTAAAGTAGACGACACCTGTCCTGTTAAGCACCACAGGTGACTGTGGTTCACTGTCAATTGGTCAGAACTAGTCACATGGCTCCAACTCGACTGTGAAGGGAAAAAAAAAAAAAGAAGGAAGATGCCTCATGTACACCGGAAGGAGAGGAGAATTGGGTACAGTGAGTACTAGTGACTTCTATGATACTTTACCTCTAATATAAAACTGTAATACCCTTCTTCTAGCTTATTGTATGGATTTAATGTATTTAGCATTTAATGTATGGTACACGCAGTAAATGTACACAGATGCTAGTCAATATTACTCTTGTGGAAAATGAAGAAATACTTAGGAAAGCCAACTAGCTAAGATATTTGGGTTTGGGATTTATTTAAAAAAAATAATGTGATCTTGCTATGCCATGAGCCTATAACAATGGTAATAATCACATTTATTTGGTATTTACTGTGTTCCAGATACCATGCAGTAATTGATTTTCATCCTCACAATGACCTTATGATGTATGTAAGCACTATTTATTACCCCTATTTAGTATATGAAGATATTGTAAACTGGATTATCTGTTTAAATGGATGTGGGAAAAGCTTTAAAAAGAGAAACTAATTTTGTCAGTATATTTTCAAAACTTCAATACATCTATTGTTATCCTATTTTAAAGACTTGACAGAAAAAAAAATACATTTAATGGGCATCTACTATACGACAGACATGATGCTCCTGCTTTAAATGTGTTATTCATATAATATTCACACCAATTTTCTTGGATTAACTACATTAAGCCACATTTGACTGATAAGGAATGTGAGACATAGATTTCAAACCTAGGTATGTGTGTGTGTGTGTGTGTGTGTGTGTGTGTATTTATGTGTTTAAAGATTGAGAGGGTGATTCGTCATTAAAAGATATATTAAAAATGGCATCTTGATCTGCAGTGAATGTTGTCCAATGTGTCTCAGTGAAAGATCTGTCTGCTTCAGAGTGCAGTGTATATTGCACTGTGTGGAGAATGGATCAGAAATGAGCAAGCATAGCAATTAAGAAGATTTTGTAGTAATTCAGCTTCAGTCCCTGTCACAAGAACAACTGGCAACTATCCATAGACAAGAAACCATTGTGAAAATCCCAGAAACCAGAAATGAGGCTGAAGCACTCTCCTGGACAACAGACACCAAGAAGGACTGAACTAGAAGGAGATTTTTTTAAAAGATGCCTTTTGGACTACAAGACTAGGAAAAGATGGTGGAGGAGTAGGGGATCCTATTCCAACTGGTCCCCTGAATTGAGCTGGATATCTACCAGACCACTCTGAACACCCACGAAATCAGCCTGAGATGTAAGAAGATATAACTGGATCTCTACAAACAGAATATCACAGGTGGTTGGTTTCAAGGTATGAAGCGGGGAGCCGTGATTCCACGGGCACATATCAGAAGATAAATGGAAGGGGAGGAAGACTTCGGGATCCTTCACCGCCAGTGTGCAAAAGCCTTCTGCACTGGGGACCAGGCACAGACTCGCAGACCAGTCTGGCAGAGACATGCCTGGACCTGGAAGCTGAGGGCCACACAACCCAGGATGCTGCAGTTTTTAGCAGCATAGACAGAAACAGAGATAGTGTGGCCTGGAGAGTTCACTGAAAAAAAGATTACAATCTCTCTTCTCTCAGGCAGAGGGTTGGAAACGGTCTCTTCTGCTCTGACTCTCAGAAGAGACACGGAAAACCGCTAGGAAAAGCCACCTGAGAACAAAAAACCAGTTTTCACTGAGCCCATCCTCCCCCCACAGGGGGCAGGACAACTCTGCCCAAACAGGGTTGCCTGAGTAACAGCGTGGCAGGGCCTTCCTCCAGAAGACAGGTTGGGAGAACAAGAGGCCAGCGACCCTAAGGTCCCTAGAAAACAGGTGCATCTTGCTTGGGTTGTGGTCAACAATTTGGACTCTGTACACTCCCTCAACCACCCATCAACAGAATGACTAGGAGGAGGAACCCCCAAAATAGGAAAGACTCAGAGACTGTAACTTCTGCCACAGATTTACAAATGGATACAGATATAACCAAGATGTCAGAAATGGACTTCAGGGTAATAGTTATGAAGAGGATAGCTAGAATGGAGAAATCAATTAATGGCAACATACAGTCTCTAAGGGCAGAAATGAAAGCTGAACTGGCAGAACTTAAAAAATGCTATCGATGGGATCCAGTCTAATCTAGATACTCTAACAGCTAGGGTAAATGAGGCAGAAGAATGAATTAGTAATCTAGAAGACCAATTGATGGAAAAGAAAGAAAAAGAGAAGGCCTGGGAGAAACAGCTCAAAATCCATGAAAACAGAATTAGAGAAATAAGTGACGCCATGAAATGTTCCAGTGTCAGATTTATTGGGATCCCTGAGGGGGTGGAGAGAGAGAGAGAACTAGAAGATATACTTGAGCAAATCGTAGATGAGAACTTCCCTAATCTGGGGAATGAAACAAACATTCATGTCCTAGAGGCAGAGAGGACCCCTCCCAAGATCAAGGAAAATAGGCCAATGCCCCAGCATGTAATAGTAAAACTCGCAAATCTTAGAACCAAGGAAACCATCTTAAGGGCAGTTAGGGGGAAGAGATTCCTTATGTACAGAGGGAGGAACATCAGAATAACGTCAGACCTATCCACAGAGACCTGGCAAGCCAGAAAGGGCTGGCAAGACATATTCAGGGTACTAAATGAGAAGAACATGCAGCCAGGAATACTTTATCTGGCAAAGCTGTCATTCAGAATGGATGGAGAGATGCAGAGCTTCCAAGACTGGCAGAAACTGAAAGAATATGTGACCACTAAGCTGGCCCTGCAAGAAATATTAAGGGGGGTTCTATAAAAGGAGAAAGACCCCAAGAGTGATATAGAACAGAAATTTACAGAGACAATCTATAGAAACAAGGACTTCACAGGCAACATGATGACAATCAATTCATATCTTTCAATAATCACTTTCAATGTGAACGGCCTAAGTGCTCCCATAAAACAGCACAGGGTTGCAGATTAGATAAAAAGACAGGACCCACCCATATGCTGTCTACAAGAGACTCATTTTGAAACTAAAGATACATCCAGACAGAAAGTGAAAGGATAGAGAACCATCTTTCATGCCAATGGACCTCAAAAGAAAGCTGGGGTAGCAATTCTTATATCAGACAAATTAGATTTTAAACTAAAGTCTGTAGTCAGAGACACAGAAGGACACTATATCACTTTTAAAGGGTCTATCCAACAAGAAGATCTAACAGTTGTAAATATCTACACCCCCAACATGGGAGCAGCCAACTACATAAGCCAACTGTTAACCAAAATAAAAAGACATATTGATAATAATCGTTAATTGTAGGAGACATCAATACTCCACTCTCAGCAATAGACAGATCATCTAAGCAGAAAATCAACAAAGAAACAAGAGCTTTGAATGACACACTGGACCAGATGGACCTCATAGATATATACAGAACATTCCACCCTAAAACAAAAGAATACTCATTCTTCTCAAGCGCACATGGAACTTTCCATGTGCTGGAACAAATAATCCTAAAATTTGTATGGAATCAGAAAAGACCCCAAATTTCCAAGGGAATGTTGAAAAAGAAAAACAAAGCTGGGGGCATCATGTTGCCTGATTTCAAGCTATATTACAAAGCAGTGATCACCAAGACAGCATGGTACTGGCACAAAAACAGACCTATAGACCCATGGAACAGAATAGAGAGCTCAGATATGGACCCTCAACGTTATGGTCAAATAATCTTTGACAAAGCAGGAAAAAATATGCAATGGAAAAAAGACAGTCTCTTCAATAAATGGTGCTGGGAAAATTGGACAGCCACATGCAGAAGAATGAAACTCAACCATTCTCTAGCACCATACACAAAGATAAACTCAAAATGGATGAAAGATCTCAATGTGAGACAGGAATCCATCAAAATCCTAGAGGAGATTATAAGCAGTAATCTTTTCGACATCGGCCACAGGAACTTCTTTCAAGATACATCTCCAAAGGCTAGGGAAACAAAAGCAAGAATAAACTTTTGGGACTTCATCAAGATAAAAAGCTTCTGCACAGCAAAGGAAACAGTCAACAAAACAAAGAGGCAACCCACAGAATGGGAGAAGATATTTGCAAATGACACTACAGACAGAGCGCTGATTTCCAAGATCTATAAAGAACTTCTCAAATTCAACATCCAAAAAACAAATAATCAAGTCAAAAAATGGGCAGAAGATATGAAAAGACACTTCTCCAAAGAAGACACACAAATGGCTAACAGACACATGAAAAACTGTTCATCATCATTAGCCATCAGGGAAATTCAAATCAAAACCACATTGAGATACCAACTTACACCTTAGAATGGCAAAAATTGACAAGGCAAGAAACAGCAACTGTTGGAGAGATTGTGGAGAAAGGGGAACCCTTTTACACTGTTGGTGGGAATGCAAGTTGGTACAGCCAGTTTGGAAAACAGTGTGGAGGTTCCTTATAAAATTAAAAATAGAGCTACCCTATGACCCAGGAATTGCACTACTGGATATTTACCCCAAAGACACAGAGGTAGTGAAAAGAAGGGCCATATGCACCCAAATGTTCATAGCAGCAATGTCCACAATAGCCAAACTGTGGAAAGGGCCAAGATGACCTTCAACAGATGAATGGATAAAGAAGATGTGGTCTATATATACCATGGAATATTACTCAGCCATCAGAAACGATGAATACTCAATTTTTACATCAACATGGTTGGGACTGGAGGAGATTATGCTAAGTGAAATAAGTCAAGCAGAGAAAGAAAATTATCATATGGTTTCACTTATTTGTGGAACATAAGGAATAGTATGGAGGACATTAGGAGAAGGAAGGGAAAAATGAAGGGGGGG